>NW_027590136.1:1200000-1517500 GCF_964213995.1 Mustelus asterias
AAAATAAGCAGTCGAGATGAAGGAATTAGAGTGGAAATAAGCGACCAGAGAGTAAGGATGTGGGATTTGAAAGTCGGGTCGTGAGAGTAGCGAATGCAGATTGGGGAATGAAATGTGCTGACGGGGACTAGGAGAGCGAGGGATAATTGTGTTGAGATTGGGCTGTGTAAGTAGCTTACTAGTGGAGGCAGACTGATATATGCGAGCCAAAGTAAGGATATATGAGCCAAAATAGAGCGATAAATGGGATTGTTCACCTCTCTCTCTTAGAACAGTTGACTGAGAGAAACCAAGGTATACAGCAATATCTCAACGGGAGAGAGAGAGAGAGAGAGAACACCGCAGAGATACCAGGCAGGGTGCAGATATGAACTCGAAGGAGAGGGGACTGAAAGTTACAAATCGGAACAAATGTGAGGTAATGAATTTTGGAAGGTCTAATAGAGATAGGAAATATACAGTAAATGGCAGAACCCTTAAGAATATTGATAGGCAGAGGTATCTGGGTGTACCGGTACACAGGTCACTGAAAGTGGCAATGCAGGTGGAGAAGGTAGTCAAGAAGACATACGGCATGCTTGCCTTCATCGCCGGGGCATTGAGTTTAAAAAATGCCAAGTCATGTTGCAGCTTTATAGAACGTTGGTTAGGCCGCACTTGGAATACAGTGTTCAATTCTGGTCGCCACACCACCATAAGGATGTAGAGGCTTTGGAGAGGGTACAGAAAATGTTTACCAGAATGTTGCCTTGTTTGGAGGGCATTAGGTATGAGCAGAGATTGGAAAAACTTTGTTTGTTCTCACTGGAACGACGGAGGTTGAGGGGTGACCTGATAGAAGTCTACAAGAGTATGAGGGGCATGGACAGATTGGATAGTCAGAAGCTTTTTCCCAATTACTGGGGTGCATAGTTTTAAGGTGCGAGGGGCAAGGTTTAAAGGGGATGGACAAGACATATTATTTACACAGGGAATGCTGGGTGTCTGGAACTCGCTGCCGGAGGAGGTAGTGGAAGCAGATACGATCGTGACATTTAAGGGGCGTCTTGACAAATACATGAATAGGATGGGAATAGAGGGGTACGGTCCCCGGAAGGATAGCGTGTTTTGGCTCAGTCGGGCAGCATGGCCGGTGCAGGCTTGGAGGGCCGGAGGGCCTATTCCTGTGCTGTAATTTTCTTTGTCCTTTGTTCACACAGTCAGCGTACAGATATCACCGTGACAGAAAGGAAGCTGCAACATGTTGATGCGTTTAAAATATATTAATATATTCTGGAGAATGTGGGATTGAGATAATAGACTGTTTCCATATAACTGGCTTTATTTCTTACAATGTAGTATTAGTTTCAATGAATTACTGCACTTAATCAAATCTGTCTTGTTGCAGGATTCAATTCCAATTTGATCAATGCAGTTTTGCAGAGTAGCATCATATAAATCTTTCACATCTATTGACTTCCCACCAGTTTCGCAGACGAACTTCATTCAGTCTGAACGACTAAGATAAAATTAAGGTGTTCAACTGCGCCCTTCAAAGATCAATAATTTTGGAGTGCTTTTTTAACAATCTATCGACAATCTATCTTCTCATTTCCCCAATTTTTATTCGTCAAGCTATCTATCTGCACATTTCCCCACGGTTTTGAACAACTGTTCTTTATTATTTGACAAAACACCAAATGGCGACGTTTGTGAGCTGGAATGCAACCATTGGACGATGATCAACTCTGCCAATCATACTGGCAATGCCAGTTTTGAGAGACCCGGAGCAACTGAATAAATTGAAACGCTCGTCCTCCCTTGCCTCCTCAGCTTCACTATCGTGCTGAGCATTGCTGGGCATTCAATTTCACTGTGGCATGTCACAAGACTGAGGAAAGTTTCTTCAGCGACTGATGTTCCCCTGCTTGACCTAACAATCACCAACATCTTGGTTATCCTGGCTTCTATTTTTTATCTTATTCACTTGATCCCTGGATGTCAGTTCACGAAGCTACTTCTTGAAACCCATCTGCTCATCGGTTTAGTCAACATTAAAAGCAATCCATCATTCATGGCCTGCATTGCTATTGACCGGTACCTCGCTTTTCCCATCCCATCAGGTCCCATGCCTGGAGGAGGCCCCAATACTACGTCGCCCTATCCATTGTAACATGGCTGGCAGTGTTAGCCATGACTCTGGCGGCCTTTCACTTTACAAGAAATACCGCATATGAAAGTATCACGTGCAAGGATAATATTTTAACGAGGCGATCTCGGTAAATGTTCATGCTATTTTGTGAGGCTATGACATTTGTTGTGCCAGTTCTGGTCCTATTGATCTGCTATGCTCTGACAGTGAAGAAGCTGACGGAAGCAGGATCTGGGAAGAAATATATGGAGCTGGTGAAGACAAAAGTGCTGAAAACCATTTCAGGAATCATGATTCTTCTCCTTTTCTGCTTTGCCCCTTTTCACATCCCAGAACTGTATTTTTTGAGTGAGGGCCTGATGGATCCATTGAATCGAGCAGCATTCTTTTACTTATGCCATGTTAAGATCTATACCTGGGCCCTCACTTGCTTCTCTGCTTTCCTTAATCCCGTGCCGTACATTTTCATGTCCCAGAACTTCCAATGGAGAACTCATTGCTGTGCCTCGTGACATGCTGAAAAAATGTGAACATGATTCGGATACCGACAGAGTCTAAGTAAATATCACTTTCACATTATCCTCATTTTACTCAGAGAGAATGTGCTGATGTAAATTATAAACAGGCCTACCCTGTTTGGGCCAACGATGCGATAATAAAGCAATGAAGGCGAACTTAACTTTCGTGCATTCTCTTCAAACTTAGCCGTGCGTCTAGCTAGATATATTTTCTGCGTATTGTAAATGTGACATCATAACATTTACAGTACGCATCTGACTCGGTCAGACAACAAGTTCTAAAATCTTTCGCGATTCAAAACAAATACAAAATCGCATTCTGTCCTCTACACTGACGCCACTGTTCGCCACTCACGTGGAAATAAATGTTTTCTCTCACTTGCCTGCAACTTTTTCACTATAACTGTAACCGTTAGGAAATCTATGGTCATGGGACAAGGTGTTACATCTCAGCGCCTGATCATGCTAAGCAATAGCCCACTGTTACTGATTAGCTAATTCAGCTACCTGGAGGCAATGGTTCCAGACCCAGTATGTGCAGCTCGATGATCACATAGGGAAATCAGCTGCCACCTTCGTCCAACTCCTGGAATGTGCATGGGATAACACCAACCTGATCCTTGAGACTAAACTGATTGTTTTAAGGCCTGTGTTCTTCACACCTTCACTTATGGATGGGAGATATCGCATACCTACAGCGACCCGGAAATGTAATACCACAGGATCATGAGACGTGGCAACATAAGTAGGCCATTCGGTCCATTGACTCGGCTCCGTCATTCAGTGAGATCATGAGTGATCTGATAATCATCAACTGCACTTTCCCACCTTATTCCTAGATGCCTTTACTTATTAAAAATATGTCTATCTCAGCCTTGAACATAATTAAAGACCTCGGTCATACCATTCTCTACGGCAAGGAATTCCGCAGATTCAATACCCTCTGAGAGATTTATTTTCTTCATCCCTGTCTTAATGGGCGACTCCTCACTTTCAGATTATGCCATCTGGTCCCAGACTCTCTCACAAGGAGAAACAAACTCTCAGCACTTACCCAATAAAAAAAACTCTGAGAATCCTCTATGGCTCAGTAATGTCACCTCTAATTCTTCTAAACGCCAATAAGTTCAAAGCCAGCCTCTTCTCGTAAGAACATCCCTCCATATTCCGAGCGACTTCAATTAACATTCTCTGGACTGCATCCAATGCTACGTCCAATCTTTCCTTACATAAGGGAACCAAAATTGTTCACAGTATTCTAAGTATGTTCTGCTGGTGCCTTGCATAATTTTAGTAAGACTTCCTTATAATTATACTCCACCCCTGTTGAAGTAAGGACCAACATTCATTTTGCCTTCCCTATTACTTGCCAAATTTTTGTGCTAGCCTTTTGCGATATATAACCAAGACCTCTAGATCATTCTTTGCTTCAGCATTCTGTAGTATTTGTGCCATTTAAATAATCTGTCTCTCGTTCATTTTTCCTGCTAAAGTTCATAAGTTCACTCTTTCCTATATTATATTCCATCGTCCAAGTTGTTGTTCACATACTTAACCTGTCTGAATCCCTCTCTGAACACTTGGCATCCTCACCCTTGCCTTTAGGCCTATTTTTGTGTTATCTGCATACATGGCAATAGTACATCCACTTCCGTTTTCCCACTCATGAAATATTGTAAATAATTGTGGAGCCAGCACTGTTCCCTGTGGCATTCCACTATTTACAGGCTGTCAACCTCAAAATGCCCCTTTTACCCCAACTCTCTTTCTTCTGTTATTAATTCCCTATTTTCTCTTACCCGTTACTCATTTTTCTTTCCATGTTAATATATTAACCCCAGGGCATAATTTTCGCAAGACTTCCTTATAATTACACTCAATCCCTTTTGAAGTAAAGGCCAAATTCATTTTGCCTTCCCTATTACTTGCACTTACCCTATAAAGTTACCCTTTGTGTGGTCCCTTATCAAAAGCATTTTGGGAATCCAAATATTATTAAAGATGCTGGTTCCCCTTTATCTATGTTGCTCGTTAATATCTCAAAGGTTTCTAATGCATTTGTGAGGCACGATTTCCACATTATGGTGCCGTACTGACTGTGGTTGAATATAATAGGTAATTCTAAAGAGTCTACATTCATTATAACTGATTCTAACGTGTTCCCAACAACAGATGTCAAGCTAACTGGGAGATAGTTACCGTTTTTGTCTCCCTCCCTTTCTGAATAAGAGTGTTTCATTGGCAGTTTTCCAATCTTCTTAGACTTTTCGCGACTTTAAGGAACCTTGACAGATTAGAATCAATGCATTCACTATCTCTGCAACTTCGTCATTTAGGATGCAACCCATTACGCCCAGAGACTCAGTGGCCTTTATTTAACCCCTCAAGCTCGACATGTTCGCTGCCTTTATTGCATACTGTGTATGTAGTGGCAAGAGAGAATCACAGATGAGACTATCCTCTCAGTCACATTATCGGAAAAGCGTTAGGGTAGATGGTGGCCCCATAACCAAGAACGTTGTTGGTCGTGAGGTGGCCGGAGCCAGATGACCAACTGGGCGTCATATTTTCAATTTCAGTGAAGCTTTCAAAGTTTTATTTTGTACATCATTTATTGCCCTTGCATTGACTGGCCACTTCAGAGGGCATTTGAGATTCAACTGCAGACCTGGATCCAGGAGTCACGTGTAGGTCAGCTTATTGCTGAATCAGTTGGGTTTTTACATCGATCGACAATGTTTTGAAGATCATCATTAAACTTCTGTTTGAATTCAAATTTTACCATGTGCCACGGTGGGAATCGATCCCGGCTTCTCAGCGGATTACCTCGACTTTAATTATTATTCGTCTCGTTTCAATTCCATTACTCCATTGCCCCTCTTCCTGACTATCCATTTTAAGTGGGTCACTTCGTCATTTTTTAAAAAATGCCCCTTTAAAGGATTGTGAGCTTGTTAATTCCATTCAAGGAGCTACATAGATGCGCATTGCTATTACGGATATCACAAATAAAATTTTGCATTTACTTTTCACTAGAAAAATAGATGAAAATTAAAGAGTTAATGGTGGAGTGTCAAAATAAATGCAAGTTATGAAGACTGCACCGCTTTGGACGGCATGGTAGCACAGTGTTCTCACTGCTGCCTCAGAGCTCCAGGGGCCCTGATTCCATTCCGGCCTTGGGTGTTTGTCTCTGTGGAAATTGCACATTCTTCCATTGTCTATGTGGGTTTCTTCTGGGTGCTCCGGCTTCCTCCCACAGTGCAAAGATGCGCAGGTTAGTCAACATGCTAACTTGCCCCGAATATGCAGTTTAGCAGGATTAACCATTGCAACCACGCTGGCTCATGAGGATACGGCGAAATGGAGGAACTGGGTGAAATGCTTCTTATAAAGTCGGTGCACACTCGATTGGCTGAATTGTCTCCTTCTGAACTTTAGAGATTGCATGATGATTCTATGATTCTAGAGGATATTGTTTAAATATAAAAGGTCTTCCGTTCCAGACGAAGCTGAGAACTTTTTTCTCCCTCAGAGTGTCATTGGCATTTAAAAGTTTCGTCCTCAGAAAGCAATATGTCTTGGTCATTGTACTTAACCATAAGAAATGGAGCTTAAAATATCATTCGCCCATCGAATGTGATCCGCCATTTAATGAGATCATGACTGATTAGATACGACAATCCTCAACTCCACTCCCCTCGCCCCTCTCATGCCCATAACCCTTTATTCGAGGCTGAGTTGAATAGATGTTTTCATCGGCAAGGGAGTAGAGGGATATGGAGAACAGATGGGATAGTAGATGTGAAATAAGAACAAAACTTGCCATGATCTTTTCGAGCAGAATAAAGTGCTGATTGGTCTGCTTCTGTTCCGAAATCCGACAGTTTTAGGTTCCAATGACTGATTTGCAAGTAGGCAGGCACCCTCTGGATATATACGACCTGTTCAGGTTTGAATGTTTGGAGGTTTTCGAGAGAAACAACCATCGCAATGTCTCCTTCAGTCTGGCGTCGTTTTAGTAGAGATCATCCGGGGTATTTACGTGATGGAGGCTTTAACGCATATTGCTACTTATCATCTGATTAGCATAGCAAGAGGCTAAGTAAGGATTCTATCCTCAAGTAAATAGTGTACACTATGGATTAGGATGTTTTCTCGCCTTGTTTCTATTTAGCGTTTTTTCTTGACAATTGGTTTGCAAAGTTTAGCATCTGAATTAAGAAATTAATTACTCATTACAGACACTTTGTGGAGTCTTTCATTTTTTTAACATCTAGCACAATTGAGACCGGAGTTATTGTGGTCGACTTTGCACTTGACTTTCTCTTCTCGGTCCTGGGTGGAAATAAATCGGGATTCGAACAGTTAGCCGAGAAGATAGAGACATACATGTACTGACATAGATGCTACTGCATTAGGAAGCAATGTGTGAATGTCTGTAACGTCCATATGCACGAAAAGTATCGCAGGTTTATGAGAAAATATGTGTATTTTCAGAGATCCATACTGATTGATAAACGGATAGATATGCCTAAACAGGTGATAGTAAGAATGAGGTTTTCCTAGGCACTTCAAAGCCCCATTGAAATCGATTGGTACATAGCTAAAGAGTAAGGGGGCGGGGGTGGTAGTGAGAGTGAGGAAAAGACCGAGGGAAAGAAAAAGACTGAGATGCAAAAATTAATTTACATTGGAATTAACAAATAAGAGAGGAACAAACAATAGAACATAGAACATAGAACATAGAACATTACAGCGCAGAACAGGCCCTTCGGCCCACGATGTTGCACCGACCAGTTAAAAAAAAAACTGTGACCCTCCAACCTAAACCAATTTCTTTTCGTCCATGAACCTATCTACGGATCTCTTAAACGCCCCCAAACTAGGCGCATTTACTACTGATGCTGGCAGGGCATTCCAATCCCTCACCACCCTCTGGGTAAAGAACCTACCCCTGACATCGGTTCTATAACTACCCCCCCTCAATTTAAAGCCATGCCCCCTCGTGCTGGATTTCTCCATCAGAGGAAAAAGGCTATCACTATCCACCCTATCTAAACCTCTAATCATCTTATATGTTTCAATAAGATCCCCTCTTAGCCGCCGCCTTTCCAGCGAAAACAATCCCAAATCCCTCAGCCTCTCCTCATAGGATCTCCCCTCCATACCAGGCAACATCCTGGTAAACCTCCTCTGCACCCTCTCCAAAGCCTCCACATCCTTCCTGTAATGTGGGGACCAGAACTGCACACAGTACTCCAAGTGCGGCCGCACCAGAGTTGTGTACAGTTGCAACATAACGCTACGACTATAGAGTTAAGAAACACCTTCCACAGCGGATGAATTACATTAAATAATTTAAATATTGCCAAGGTCGTTCAATGTTTGTTTGCAGTTCATGTTGGCAACATGGAAAATGTTCCATGTCACACTCAGGATATGGAAATCTTAGTGTCTGCTGACATCCGATCGACTGCACGCCAAGCACGGGTATCGGTGTCTCTGATAATATAGTGGGGGTTAAATATGATGGAGAATAGATCTCACTCTGTGTTGTGAAGTGATATGCTGCAATTGGAAACTACAGTTTGAAGTGAAATAATAGATGTAAATAAAATGAACATATGTGTCTGCACTGACACTTGATTTTCTGTCGGGTGGGACGGGGAATGCGAGTTTTTAATTATAAAATGTCTGCTTTAGGGCTGCCGTGGACTCGGTTCACAAAGTTTGTGACAATAAGATCTGAGCAACTACACTCACCCCTCCCATCAGAGAGACAATCCGTTCACCCTCAGTTTTTGGTCATAGATTGAGCAACTGATCCAGGAGATGTGGGGAGTGGGATTGCTCTGCAGGGATGCTGGAGGGTTGAGTAAAAGCCTGAGCTCGTGCCCAATTTAATAACTATCCCAGATAATTGATTGTATCCCCTCTGTCTGCACTGTACTGGGCCCCAGGCCAAAAGTCCAAAGAACAACGAAAATTACAGCACAGGAACAGGCCCGTCGGCCATCCAAGGCTGCACTGACAGTGCTCCCGACTGAACTAAAACCCTGTACCCTTCCGGAGACCGGATCCCTCTATTCCCATCCTATTCATGTATTTGCCAAGATGTCCTGTATACATCACTACCTCCCCCGGCTGCGAGTTCCAGGCACCCATCAACTTCTGTGTAAAAAAACATGCCTCGTACATCTCCTTTAAATCTTGCCCCTCGCACCTTAAAACTATGCCCCCTAATAATTGACTCGTCCATCCTGGGAAAAAGCTTCAGACTATCCAATCTTTCCATGCCCCTCATAATTTGTAGACTTCTATCAGGTTATCCCTCAAGCTCCGTCGTTGCAGTGAGAAGAAACCAAGTTTCTCCAACCTCTCCTTATAGCTAATGCCCTCCATACCAGGCAACATCCTGGTAAATCTTTTCTGTACCCTCTCCTAAGCCTCTACATCCTTCTGGCAGTTTGGCGACCAGTATTGAACACTATATCCTAAGTGCGGCCTAGCTAAGGTTCTAAAAAGCTGCAACATGACTTGCCAATTTTTAAACTCAATGCTCTGTCCGATGAAGGTAAGCATGCCGTATGCCTTCTTGATGACCTTCTCCACCTGTGTTGCAATATTTGAAACACTTTCGGATGCATATCAGCAATGACATCCAAAGTTATTATTGGGAGGTGCTGGAGAAGCGTATGACATGGACAGAGTTATTGGGCAAACAACAGCTCAGGAAATATAAATAGGTGTGATCCCAACAGTTCCACTTGGTAGGCGGGCGAATATGTCCCTGAAAGGTCTCACTTTCAATTCTACATTCCGTCAAACCGATTTTTCACAATTAAACAGAATCATCTGTTCCATTTCCTCAGCACAGTTCCAGAAAAAAGAGCATATTACTTGAGTCCTGAGGAGTACGAGAGCCACGAAGAGAAAGGTAGGTGGAAATTGGAACCGCCATAGAAACACGCAGAGTTTGAAAGTGGGCAAATAAGCAGTGTCAATTATAGCGAGAAAGTATGGCCGAATGGAGAAATAGATTGGTCAGCAGAGAATGTGGATGGCCGTGTAGAGAATGCGATTGAGAGTAAAGAGCAGAAGTATGAGGCAAATTAAACACGGTATTAGGGATTAACAGAAAGAAGATTAAACGAAGAAGAAGCAGCATGAAACACACAGTGGAGAAAGACAGACAGACACGCACACATTCACACACACGCAGACACGCACACGCACACACAGACACGCACACACACACAAACACATACACACACGGACGCACACACACTCATACACACACACACATGCATGGCGGACGAAGATATCCTGGAGATTTTCGTTCCACGTGTTAGATTTGATTGTTGATCTTGTCAAGGAAAAATCTGCCGCTCTGAACAGTTCTCAACAGTAACGATTCACAACATGAGGAATGTGACCTGATGGTTTTCATGAGAGAGACCACGTGAGTGTGAAGAAATACAGGAAAACATTGACACCAGCCACTATACAGATGTTCGCCTCTGCGTGTGTGGAAAGAAACATAGAAAACGATATGCACATTTATTCCTAAAGCAGTGAGACTGAGGAAGAACAGTCTGCGTAAAGGTAACTTCATGTGAGAGAGGGACCTTACAGACAGTGTTCAATACCTCCAATAGAGAGAGAAAACCTAAAATCTCCAGCCATTGTGAAGGTATCTCCTTGACAGAGAAGATTGTGCGACACCGTTCAGGGAACAGAGTGAGAGAGGGTTGACAGACTCCATTCAGTGCATAGATTTCACCCTCAGAGAGAGAGTCTGAGAGGCAGCAGTCGGTGCACTGGTAGTTCCGTGAGGGAAAGGGGACTGAGAGCAACCAGTCAGTGTATGGATATCTTCCTGAGAGAGAGAGGTTCTGAAAAACACAGGTCACAGTGCATATACCTCCCTGAAAGAGAGGGGGGACTGAGGGACAACAGTCAGTTTACAGATATATCCCTGGGAGAGAGAGAGGGGCTGGGAAATAGCTGTCAGTCTACAGATAGGTATCTGCATGAGAGCGTGGGGCTGAGACCCAACCATATGTGTGCGGCTATTTTTCTGCAAGAGTGGCACGGAGAGAGACCAGTACGTAACTATTTCTCCAGGGAGCAGGTAGGCTAACACAAATAAATCTCCCTGTGAGAATAAATCAGCCAGTGTTCAAAACTCTCCCCTAAGGAGGCACTCTGAGAGAGTTTGGTTAATATACAGTTGTCTTCTTGAGAGACAGGCATTGAGCGACGCAGGGCAGTGCGCACAATTCTTCCTGAAGTGAGGAACTGATATGCACGAGTCATAATGTCACTATTTTCATGACTGGATCGCACTGAGAGGCCGATCAGTTTGCAAATGCCTGAAATGTAAAGGCGAACGAAAATCGACATTGAGCAGTTATCTTCCTGAGGGAAAGAGACTGAGGCAGAGGATGAAACAGAGATTCGGGAGACAACAGTCCATGTAGCCATATCGCCATTAGAGAAGAGAGTAACAAACAGAAATCAGAGAACAGAAAAACTTAGGAGAAATTTAGAACTACACCAGATTTTCCAGATAGCTCACTTTCCAACATCCAAGATGACTTTCCTTTCAGTTCTTGAATAACTAAAGTCACAGAATCACATAATACGACAGTGCAGAAGAGTCCCTTCGGCCCATCGAGTTCGCAGCGACGCATTAAAGGCCCTGACCTGCCCACCTAATCCCACTTGGCCCATACCCGTAAATATTATGGCGCGCCAAGTGCACATCCAGGTACTTTTTTTAAAGAATGTGAGACAATATGCTCCCATCACCCTAACAGCCAGTGCATTCCAGGCTGTCACCACCCTCTGGGTAAGAAACGCTTTTCCTCAAATCCCCCCCGAAATCTCCCACTCCTCATTTTTAACTTGTGTCCCCTCTTAACTGACCCTTCAACTAAGGGGAGCAGCTGTTCCTTATCCACACTGTCCATGCCCCTCATCACCTTGAACACCTCAATCAGGTTGCTCCTCAGTCTACTCTGTCCGAGAGAAAACGACCCAAGCCTATCCAACCTCTGTTTCTAACTTAAATGTTCCTTCCCCGGCAACATCCTGGTGAATCTCCTCTGCACCCCTTCCAGTGCGATCACGTCCTTCCTATAATGTGGCGACCAGAACTGCACACAGTACTCCAGCTGTGGCCTCATCAAAATTCTGTGCAACTCCATCATGAACTCTCTGCTTTTGTAATCTATACCCCGATTGATGAAGGCGAATGTGCCATATGCCTTTTCACCACTCTTTTAACCTAATTTTTCGCCTTCAGAGATCTATGGACAAACACCAATGTCCCTTTGTCCTACGAAACTACCCAGCGTCAGACATTTCATCGGATACTTCCGTGTCAATTTACTCCTTCCAAAGTGTACCACTTCACACTTTTCAGGGTTAAATTCTATCTGTCACTTATCTAGCCATTTGACCATCTCGTCTATATCTTCCTGTGTCCCAAGACACTCAGCCTCATTGTTAACCGCACGGCCAAGTTTTGCATCATCCGCAAACATACTGATCCTATCCCCACATAGTCATCTGTGTCATTTATATGACTGACGAACAATAGGGAGACCAGCATGAATTCCTGTGGTACGCCACTGGTCACTGGCCTCCAGTCACTAAAGCAGCCGTCTGTGGTCACCCTCTGTTTCCTTCCGCTAAGCCATTTATGAATCCACCTGAGCTGATCACCTTGTATCCCATGTGCATTTGCCTTCTTAATAAGTCTCCGATGTGAGACGTTGTCAAAGGCTTTGCTGAACTCCATGTAAACTATCCCAACCGCACTACCCTCATCTATACACTTGGTTACATGCTCAAAAAATTCAAAAACATTCGTTCGGCATGAACTCCCTCTGACAACCCTTGCTGACTATCCCTGATCAAACTTTCCTCTCCAAATGGAGATAGATTCCCTCCTTTACAATCTTCTCCATTGGTTTCCCAACCAGAGACCTGGCTTGTCTCTGCAACCTTTCATAAATAACGGGATCACATTAGCTGTCCTCCAGTCCTCTGGCACCTCCCCGGTGAAAAGTTTAACAACACCAGGTTAAAGTCCAACAGGTTTATTTGGTAGCAAAAGCCACAAGCTTTCGGAGCCTTAAGCTCCTTCTTCAGGTGAGTGGGAATTCTGTTCACAAACAGGGCATAGAAAGACACAAACTCAATTTACAGAATAATGGTTGGAATGTGAATACGGACAGCTAATCAAGTCTTAAAAGTACAAACATTGTGTGTCGAGAGAGCATTAAGCCAGGTTAAAGAGATGTGTATTGTCTCCAGACAGGACAGCCAGTGAGACTCTGCAGGTCCAGGCAAGCTGTGGGGATTACAGATAGTGTGGCATGAACCCAATATCCCGGTTGAGGCTGTCCTCATGTGTGTGGAACTTGGCTATCAGTTTCTGCTCAGCGACTCTGCGCCGTCGTGTGTCGTGAAGGCCGCCTTGGAGACTGCTTACCCAAATATCAGAGGCCGAATGCCCGTGACCGCTTAAGTGCTCCCCAACAGGAAGTTTACAGTCTTGCCTGGCGATTGTCGAGCGATGTTCATTCATCCGTTGTCGCAGCGTCTGTATGGTTTCCCCAATGTACCATGCCTCGGGACATCCTTTCCTGCAGCGTATCAGGTAGACAACGTTGGCCGAGTTGCAAACGTATGTACCGTGTACCTGGTGGATGCTGCTCTTACGTGAGATGATAGCATCTGTGTCGATGATCCGGCACGTCTTGCAGAGATTGCTGTGGTAGGGTTGTATGGTGTCGTGGTCACTATTCTCCTGAAGGCTGGGTAGTTTGCTGCGGACAATGGTCTGTTTGAGGTAGCACCCTCCGTGCTCTCATCCCACGTACTGGAGATCTCTACTGCCTCCTGAAGATACACAAGGCAAACACACCCGTCCGTCCCATCGTATCGGGCAATGGGACCCTGTGCGAGAACCTCTCCGGCTATGTCGAAGACATCCTAAAACCCATTGTACAAAGAACCCCCAGCTTTTGTCGCGACACTACGGGCTTCCTACAGAAATTCGGCACAGATGGAGCAGTTGAACCAGGAGCGCTCCTCGTCACAGTGGATGTCTCGGCACTCTACACCAGCATCCCCCACGATGATGGCATTGCTGCAACGGCGTCAGTGCTCAGCGCCGACAACTGCCAGTTTCCAGATGCAATTTTACATCTCATCCGCTTCATCCTGGACCACAATATCTTCACCTTCAACAACCAGTTCTTCATCCAGACACACGGAACAGCCATGGGGACCAAATTCGCACCTCAATATGCCAACATCTTCATGCACAGGTCCGCACAGGACCTTCAACCGATTTTTCTTCCTTTGGACTCATGGTGAACAATCACAGAAACAACTCTATGATGGCATCAACAAGTTCCATCCTACCATCAGACTCAGCTTGGACTACTCTCCGGAATCGGTTGCATTCTTGGACACACGCATCTCCATTAAGGATGGTCACCTCAGCACCTCACTGTACCGCAAGCCCACGGATAACCTCACGATGCTCCACTTCTCCAGCTTCCACCCTAAACACGTTAAAGAAGCCATCCCCTATGGACAAGCCCTCGTATACATAGGATCTACTCGGATGA
Source organism: Mustelus asterias (assembly GCF_964213995.1). Classification (NCBI taxonomy): domain Eukaryota; kingdom Metazoa; phylum Chordata; class Chondrichthyes; order Carcharhiniformes; family Triakidae; genus Mustelus; species Mustelus asterias. Next base: position 1,214,304 of record NW_027590136.1, read on the forward strand.
GGACGATCGCAACAGCCACCTCCAGACGCTGAAAGATGCCCTCATAAGAACAGGATATGGCGCTCGACTCATCGATCGACAGTTCCGACGTGCCACAGCGAAAAACCGCACCGACCTCCTCAGAAGACAAACACGGGATACGGTGGACAGAGTACCCTTCGTCGTCCAGTCCTTCCCCGAAGCGGAGAAGCTACGGCATCTCCTCCGGAGTCTTCAACATGTCATTGATGAAGACGAACATCTCGCCAAGGCCATCCCCACACCCCCACTTCTTGCCTTCAAACAACCGCGCAACCTCAAACAGGCCATTGTCCGCAACAAACTACCCAGCCTTAGGAGAACAGTGACCACGACACCACACAACCCTGCCACAGCAACCTCTGCAAGACGTGCCGGATCATCGACACAAATACCCTCATCTCACGTGAGAACACCATCCACCAGGTACAGGGTACATATTCTTGCAACTCGGCCAATGTTGTCTACATGATACGCTGCAGGAAAGGATGTCCCGAGGCATGGTACATTGGGGAAACCATGCAGACGCTGCGACAACGGATGAATGAACACTGCTCGACAATCACCCGGCAAGTCTGTAAACTTCCTGTTGGGGAGCACTTAAGCGGTCACGGGCATTCGGCCTCTGATATTCGGGTAAGCGTTCTCCAAGGCGGCCTTCACGACACACGACTGCGCAGAGTCGCTGAGCAGAAACTGATAGCCAAGTTCCAGACATGAGGACAGCCTCAACCGGGATATTGGGTTCATGCCACACTATCTGTAATCCCCACAGCTTGCCTGAACCTGCAGAGTCTCACTGGCTGTCCTGTCTGGAGACAATACACATCTCCTTAACCTGGCATAATGCTCTCTCTACACACATTGTTTGTACTTTTAAGACTTGATTAGCTGTACGTATTCACATTCCAACCATTATTCTGTAAATTGAGTTTGTGTCTTTCTAAGCCCTGTTTGTGGACAGAATTCCCACTCACCTGAAGAAGGAGCTTCAGGCTCCGAAAGCTTGTGGCTTTTGCTACCAAATAAACCTGTTGGACTTTAACCTGGTGTTGTTAAACATCTTCCTGTGTTTCCCCAGTCCAACGTCGGCATCTCCACATCATGACCTCCCCTGGCCAGAGAGTAATTCATAGAAATCATAGAAACCCTACAGTGCAGAAGGAGGCCATTCGGCCCATCGAGTCGGCACCGACCACAATCCCACCCAGGCCCTACCCCCACATATTTACCCGCTAATCCCTCTAACCTACGCATCTCAGGACTCTAAGGGGCAACTTTTAACCTGGCCAATCAACCTAACCCGCACATCTTTGGACTGTGGGAGGAAACCGGAGCACCCGGAGCAAACCCACGCAGACACGAGGAGAATGTGCAAACTCCACACAGACAGTGACCCGAGCTGGGAATCGAACCCGGGTCCCTGGAGCTGTGAATCAGCAGTGCTAACCACTGTGCTATCGTGCCGCCCTGAATTAAAATTAAAATTTTGGGCCAGAGTCCCTGAAAATTCCTCTCTTGTCTCCCACAACAGGCTGGGACACAATGTATTTCGACCTGGAGATTTGTCCACTTTTAAGACCGCCAATAACTCCAAAACCTTGTCACTCCCTGAAATAATTTCCTCCAGAGCCTCACAATCTCTCTGCCCGACTTCCATATCTTCCTCATCATTCTCGTGGGTGATGACAGATGTGAAATATTCGCTCAACACCCTACCAATATCTTCTGCTTCCACCCACAGGTTTCCCCGTAGTCCTTACTGAGCCCTACTCTTTCCCTGCTTATCCTCTTCCCATTGATATACTTGCAGATTTACACGTTTCTGGTTCTGCTTCATTTTTGCCATTCTGCATGCTGCTGGCACTGGGATGTCTCGTGTCCTTTGGTAGCCATAGATTTCTGAGCAGAGCATTTCCCAGACTGTACCTATCAAAAACATTGGCGATTTGGAGACAAAACATAAAACTTAACAAGCAGTAATCTTACTGTATAATCTCACTGTATTATCAACTGTAATTGTATGATATAACTTTATATTTTAGCCAGTGCTCTTCATTTTGCGATGTCACATCGAATGAGTACTTTTGTGAGCTGGAATACAACCCGCTGGCCGGAGATCAACACATCCAATCAGAGTGGAAATACAAGTCTCGTGCCCGCAATTGACAGCAGCTTTGAACCATTGGATTGGCCTCAATTGACCATCTTTTTCTGTCTCCTTAGCTTAGTAGTTGTATTGGGAATTGGTGGGAACGCAATTGCATTGTGGCATATCATAAGATTAAAGAAACTCTCGTCAGCATCGGATATACTCCTGCTTGACTTAACCATCACTAACCTTTTGGTCATTCTTGCTTCCGCCCTTGACATTATTGCTCTAACTGTAGACACTCTCTCAATGCTTGTAGATCAATATGTAGATTTTATTAATCTCTTGTATGTAATCAACCTTTATGGTAACCCACCTTTCATGGCATGCATTGCTGTTGATCAGTACATCGCTATTGTCCATCCCATCAGGTCTCACTCCTGGAGAAGGCACCGATATTATGTTGTGCTGTCCATTGTAACTTGGCTGGCAATTTTCGCTCTAAGTCTAGCGGAGATCTTAATAGCGAGAACAATAGTGTCAAATATAGATTCATGCAAGGAAATGTCCACAGAGTGGAGACCATGGAAAGTCTTCATTCTTATTTCTGAAGTAATGGCGTTTGCCGTCCCAGTACTGATCCTATTTATCTGCTATGCCCTGACATCAAAGAAGCTGATTGAAGTGGGGACAGGGAAAGAATCCATGAAGCTGATGAAGATGAAAGTGTTGAAGACAATTGCGGGAATTTTGGCTCTTCTGCTTTTCTGCTTTGCCCCTTATCACATTCCAGAATTGTATTTTGGGGTCAAAGATCTGTTGGAGCTATCGAATCCAGGCGCAGCATTTTACCGATGCAATGTTCAATTTTACACGTGGGTTCTCACTTCCTTCACTGCCTTTCTCAATCCCTTGCTGTATATTTTCAGGTCCCAGAACTTTACCTGGAGACCGTGCTGTTGCACTGCTTAACTGTGTAACACTTTCAAACCCTCCCCTGACCCCACCACTAACGCATCTGATAGTATAGATAGATTCTCAGCTTTATGTTTATCCAACTGCATTCTAAGACAATGCTTGAAAGACAGTGAATTCGAGATCCAGAATAGCTATAATTCGTTCAGAAGTTTATATAAAGGTAAGACTAGATGTGCCGAATGGCCACCTTCTGCACTGAAGGAATTCCCTGATAAGTCTAAGCAGCTTCACTTATTGTTCAGGTCAGTCATTTCAAACCCATTTTTGTAAATGTCTAATTATCTGTTACATTCATGAGTTTGCAATAACTCTGTTTATCTCCAGACCAGTTGTGTTATCTGCCTGATGCGGGGATGATAACGACTATTACATGTTTAATGTGCATAATAACAGTCAACATCCTTGGGGTTACGATGCAGTAGAAACCCAACTGCATTCGCCACATAAACACAGACCAGATCAGAGGGTGTGAACACTGCGGCAAGTAACTCATCTTCTATCAGCACGGTTAGCACTGCTGCCTCACAGAGCCAGGGACCCAGGTTCTATTCCTGGCTCGGGTAACTGTCCGTTTGGAGTTTTCACATTCTTCCCGTATCTGCGTGGCTTTCCTCCGGGTCCTTCGGTTTCCTCCCACAGGCCAAGGATCTGCAGGTTAGGTGGATTGGCTATGCTAAATTACCCCTTAGTATTCGTCGCACTAGCTAGGGTAACTTCAAGGGGTTATGCGTGGGATTGTGGTCGGTACAGACTCGATGGGCCGAATGCCCTCCTTCTGTATTGTAAGATTCTATGATTCTATTTCCCCAAAGCCTGTCCACTATCTACAAGGCGCAAGCGAGGAGGGTGATGGAATACTTCCCACTTGCCGAGATGGGTGCAGGTCCATCAGCAGTCAAGACGCTTGACACAATCAAGGACAATGCATCCCACTTAATCCCCACCACATCCACAAACATCCTGTCCCTTCACCACCGATGATCAGTGGCAGCAGTGTGTATTATTTACAAGGTGCACTGCAGCAATGCACCAAAGATCATTAGACAGCACCGTCAAACCCATGATGAAATGCACCCAGAAGGACAAGAGCAACAGATATATTGGAACATTACCATCTGCACGTTCCCCTCCAAGCCACTCGCCAGCCTGACTTGGAAATATATGGCCATTCCTTCGCAGTCACTTGGTCAATCCTGGAATTCCTTCCCTCACGGCATTGTGGGTCAACACATGGCACGTGCCCTGCAGCGTTTCTAGAAGGCGGCTTATCACCACTTTCTCAAGGGAAACTGCTGATGGGCAAAAAATGTTGGCCAGCCAGAGACGCCCATGTCACACGGTTGAATTGAAAATAAAGTTGAATTCAGCTGTTCAAAGACGGATGGCTGTGAACGTCACATTTGCCTACTCATTCAATTTATGACGTGACTCTCACGTTGTTATTGATCGGTATTCATCCAAAACCTGATTATTTTGGGGCTCTGATTGTTGGTTTCTTAAATTATTTCCTCGCTGCTGGGCCATATCTCTCTTCATTCATCCTCCTATCAGTATCAAAAGGGGAATTGCAGCGCCCTCTACTGTCTCATAGCTTGTTAGTGGCGGCCATGGACGGCCCGAGTGTTCGGATGGATTCTTTATGTCATAACCAATTTCATGGCAGGGAGAAAACGACAACAGCATATGTATCTGCATATAAGTTTCATGCGCAAAAGAAATGTGGTTTTAAATGGAACGTCTTGTCGCCATCATTCAATCATAGAATCCCTACAGTGCAGAAGGAGGCCATTCGGCCCATCGAGTCTACACCGACCACAATCCCACCCAGGCCCTACCCCCATATATTCTACCCGCTAATCCCTTTAACGCATCTCAGGACTCTAAGGGGCAATGTTTAACCTGGCCAATCAACCTAACCTGCACATCTTTTGGACTGTGGGAGGAAACCGGAGCACCCGGAGGAAACCCACGCAGACACGAGGAGAATGTGCAAACTCCACACAGACAGTGACCCGAGCCGGGAATCGAACCCGGGACCCTGGAGCTGTGAAGCAGCAGTGCTAACCACTGTGCTACCGTGCCGCCCCAATGTATGGTACTTGTGTCATATTGTATTATATATTGTAGTTGGTTTGACGATCTGTCAATAAAAACGACAACATTGATCACTTTTCTTGAAAACATGTTGTGTCATTACACCAAATTAATGCAGTCTTAGTTTTTTTAAAAAAGGTCTTGTTGATAAAAAAGACAGACTTTGTGTGGTCGGTAGTCTTCATATATAAGTTATATTAAAATGCAGGTACAAAGAAGTGTGTATATGTATACACGCACACACACGCGCGCGCGCGCATGCACATGCACACAGAAAATGTGTACATTCTTCCCTTTTCACGTACCATGCCTGAAGAGGGCAATATCAACCATGATCATTAATTGGGTTGGTCCATGATGGAGCTCGGCGAAGCGCAACAATGACTTTCCATTCCCATCTGCAATATGGCTGAGCAGGAACCTCGCCCGCTCTTACTACATGCCTCTGGATGGATTTTCACGTTTATAATCCTCTAGTTTGGCGCGGTTATGGATGCACCTGCTGTCCTTATCAAGTTCAAAACTCCAACCCAGAGATTCTGTCACAGAGGTAAGGGCCTTCTGCATGTTAGCCTCTGTGTAACAAAATCTCTGGATATGTCCGCAGTAAAATAAATAGTTATACAAGGCAGAATAACGGATATTCATAGCTTAACAGAACAGGCTGGCAGAAATGCAAGTGTCCTGTTGAATAGAAAATACTGAAAGCACGACTGAATTTCAATAGAGACCAATCTCTATTTACAGTTCGTGTCTGTGAAGTGGAAAATATTTAGTGACACCTTTAAATATGGAAATCCCAGCACTGTACTGATAGCTGATCTACTGCACGGTAGAAGTGGTCAGCGGGGCTGGTATTAATACGATGCCAGAATGCGAGGAGATAGAAATGAATGTGTGTGCTGCCAACTGATCTTTTGAACTAACCATTCAGCAACTGTAGCGTGTAAGCCACTGCTCCACAACGCAGCTCAAAGTGGAGAATTCATACCTTCTTTTTGATCCTTTGAACTTATCGAAATCTAGTTGAATATCTCTCTTGCAAAAGGCTTTAATTTCATGAATAAATATATTGTGTGATGCCTCATCAAGTTTTCTTTTGGAAGTCGAAGTGAATAATGTCTAATCCATTTTCCTTACATATTTGCATAACTTTTTCAAAGATGTGAAGAAAATGAGCAGATATTTCTCACATAATATTTTCTGAACCTTATTGATGAATCAAGTGGACTCGTTTGCATGCCAGAAATCATATAAACTTAATGATCACCTAAAAATGTTTCCAAATACAGAGTTAGGAACAATATGAGGAAAATAATTCCGAGCTCTTGGTCACTTTTTATTTTAAAATGGCGTTATGTTAGTTAATTTCCAGTCGACAGAAGCTATATATATACCTTGCACATAGAGCAATAGAGTGACTACTGCTGCATTTCACTGACTGGCCTCCCATGTGAATGGATTCTGTCTATTTTGAAGTTCTTACTTCGATCCAAGGCATTTGTTTAGAAAGCTGGATAGATGAAGGAATATATAAGTAGATGTTGGACATATTTTTCAGAAACTGAACTGGACCAGTTGTATATATCCTGTAGGTAAGAGCAGGTCAGATGCAGTGATTACTTCATCTCCTGATTTCCAAAGCCTGACGACCATCCCGAAGTCCCAATTCTTCAGTTTGATGTAGTACTTCTATTTTACAGGATAAGTGTAGCTCCAACAAAACTCAAGAAGTTCAACATCATCGAGGACAAAGCAACACTCTTGACTGACACATCATACAACACCTCAAACATGCGCACCCTCCATCGCCAGTGCGCATTAGAAACATTTTGGATTATCAAAAAACTGACTGTGCAAAACCATTTTCCAAACATACGTCTTCCACCGCCTGAAAGGAAGAAGGCAACTGGGACATGTAAACACCAGACAGTACAATTCCATTACAAGTCACCACCATGAAAACTTGGACCAATACCAGAATTCCTTTGCTGCAATGTGATGAATACAAGATAACTCGCATATGTATAGCAATGTGAGAGCACCAACACCAAAAGGACTGCAGCGACTCGATAAGGTGGGTCACCACCACCCTTTTTGAAAGATATTGCAGGACATGAAGCCTAGGGAACGGCTATGTTTGCTGGAGCAATTCAAAATTGTAGATACATAACAACATAATTCGAGCAGCCCAGATTTCTCAGAAACTTGTGGGACTGGGGGAGAATATAGACATGAAGAGAGGTGGTACACACCGTGTATTTCTGTGCACGAAGGCCCCAGTAAATTTAAAGTCCCACAGGTCTCATACAAAAACTGGACGTCGATCATCAAAAATTCAGTGTCAGGAAACTACATGGGATTGAATTTCATAACGAATGTGCCCATGATGAACCTCCCTTTGTCACCGTTGATAAGTTTGAAATTTTGCTGGCCATATTGCTCCCGGGTTAAATCCAATCATTTCCCGATCCGTTTCACACAAACCCGCAGAGCTCCTGAATGAATATATTCCTAACTCTGTACTTTTAAACATTCTATCAGGGGACACCTTTTAAAAGTGATCTAATATCGAAAGCACACTCAATGTTGTCACATACTTTCTGAGTAAACACAGTGACTGACTGAATTCAGTACTTGACCGGTAAAAGAGCAATCCCACTGGAATGGCATTGTGATATGGAGTTGGGTGACTACTTTTCTCCTGTGTATGTAAAATTGTAAGTATTAATTATACCCATGAACTGAGTGGTCCTGTTCCTTAGACTGATTTAAAATGATCTATTTCACTTTTCACCTTAATTAGAAAGACCAACTGAACGAAAGATATAGACCATAAGACCATAAGACATAGGAGCAGAATTAGGCCACTCGGCCCATCTGCAATTCAATCATGGCTGATATTTTTCTCATCCCCATTCTCCTGCCTTTTCCCCATAACCCCTGATCCCCTTATTAATCAAGAACCTATCTATCTCTGTCTTAAATATACTCAACTACCTCGCCACCGCAGCCTTCTGCGGCAAAGAGTTCCACAGATTCACAACACTCTGGCTGAATAAACTCCTCCTCATCTCTGTTTTAAAGGATAGTTCCTTTCGCCTGAGGTTGTGCCCTCTAGTTCTAGTTTTTCCTACTCGTGGAAACATCCTCTCCACGTCCACTCTCTCCAGGCCTCGCAGTATCCTCTAATTTTCAATAAGATCCCCCCTCAACCTTGTAAACTCCAACAAGTACAGACCCAGAGTCCTCAACCGTTCCTCATACGACAAGCTGTTCATTCCAGGGATCATTCTTGTGAACCTCCTCTGGACCCTTTCCAAGGCCAGCACATCCTTCATAGATATGGGACCCAAAACTGCTCACAATGCTCCAAATTGTGTCTGACCATAGCCTTATATAGCCTCAGAAGTACATCCCTGCTCTTGTATTCTAGCCCTCTCGGCATGAATGCTAACATTACATTTGCCTTCCGAACTGCCGACTGAACCTTAAGAGAATCTTCAACAAAACCCCCGCAGTCCCTTTGTGTTTTTGTTTTCCTAAGCATTTTCCCATTCAGAAAATAGTCTGTGCCTCATTCCTCCTTCCAAAGTGCAAAACCTCTCACTTTTCCATATTTATTCTATCTACAACTTCTTTTCCCACTCTCCTAACCTGTCCAAGTTCTTCTGCAGCTCCCCTGCTTCCCCAATACTACCTTCCCCTCGACGTATCTTTGTGTTATCTGCAAACTTAGCAACAGTGCCTTCACTTCCTTCCTCCAAATCGTTAATGTATATTGTGAAAAGTTGTGGTCCCAGCACTGACCCCTGAGGCACATCACTGGTCACCGACTGCCATCTTGAAAAATACCCCTTTAGCCCCACTCTCTCTCTTTTGCCCAGTCAGCCAATCCTCAATCCATGCCAAGATCTTACCCTTAACACCATGGGCTCTTAACTTAGTTATAGACATCGAGTTCATAGTAATGCAAGTTAAACTGAGGGAGAAACAGTATAACTGTTGATGTGAGGCAGAACAGGAGAGTGAGGAAGACACAGAAAGCAGGGATAGAGCGTGACTGGTGAGAGTCAGCCACATTAAACCCTCAAGAAACAACAATTAGGGTACAAGTTACGTCACTTCAGGGTGACTAGCCAATCGCAGCACTGAGAAACACCCACTCAATTTCCCAATAATTGAAGCTGCCTCTTATCTGAGTTTACTCTGTGATATAAGACTGGAAGCAGCAACATATTTTAGACAGTCGATGTTCACTGTCAGATCAAGAATCACTTGTTCCCTGTGTGCCTTCTTTGCACTGTCGCCAATGCTTCCACGTCCTTCTGGTAGTGTGGTGCCCTCTGCCTGCTTAATCACCTTGGTCACCTGTGTTGCCACTTTTCGGGAACTGTGGACCTGCACAGCCAGATCCCTCTGTATGTTAATGTTCCTAAGAATATTTTTCCAACTGTGTGACCTCGCATTTAACTGCAGTGAAATTCGTATTTCACTATTTTTCCAATGTACATAAGATGTAAATATTTCTTTGCAAGTTTATTCTTCCAGCTAATATGCTGATTTTGCTGTCTATTTTCCTCTAAAAGGAAAAGTTGTACCTCAAGTTCTAAAATAGTTGATAAGTGCAGTCGTACTCAACACTCATATATACATACACATATGTGCGCTCATGCAAGTTTTACAATGGGATGGATGATGCAAATTATTTCATTTTTTGACTTCATATTTCTTCGACATTCAATATTAGGACAGTCAAAACTCAAATTCACAAAAGGTCGGCGTGGGGTTAGAAAATCTGCTGTCTCAATCATTCGAACGAGAGTTCAGATTGAAATAGAAACAAAAATCACCTTCTAATGCACATTGTGTCTTCATACATTCAGCTCTGAGATTTTATGCCATCTTCTGATTGGTCTGTTACAGTCTCTCTGTGTCATTCATGCTTGAGTTTGAAATCTGGTCAGATATGCCTGCAAGATTTCGTTTTCTTTGGGAAATTACAGTTACCTGCTTCTGCAAATGACACACTCAAATACACTGCATTTTAAAAAAATCGAACGAATACTGCATTTCCATTGAAACAACTCTATATCCTGTTTGTGCGCTGTTAACCCTTACATCCGCAAATCAGGAATGCAGGTTTTCCACATTCTCTAATCCAATAGTTTTACATATCTTTAGGATGAGGAAAATAAATTGGGGATGACAGATTTCTGGAAAAAAATATGTATATTTTCTTGCTGCTTGAAATTCGGATAGAATACTTTACTGCCCATTTTATAAGTTAGTTGAACACATGTTCACATGTTGCTATTCATCTACTGACATAAATTTGATTTTTTTTCAAAGTTTTTAGGAATTACCTTCTTTAATTACCCACATCTCTTTTCCAGCCAGTTCCAGGAAATTACCAATTTCTTTTGTAATGAATTCCTTCCCCCAGCGACACTTCCCTGGAGCATGATATCTATTAAATGAAGCAATAAAACTTTCAGATTCGAGAATGCATTCACCACCATTAAAGTGTAAACAGGTGAATTGAAAATATGACCCCAACGGCTTTGTTTTAAGGAATGTGAATGTGGAATGAGTAACAATGGGAGGAGATTATACTGATAATGATAACCAAAAAGATCTAGTTTATTTTTCGGAAAACCATAATCAAAATGCTGCTGGAGCAAGAGAGTTATTTGTCTTTGGAAACTAATATTGTGTCATTCAAATGGAAACAGCAAGCTAAAGATAATTCGGGGTCAGGACAAAATGATTGCGAATTCAGAACAATGGTACTTGCACAAACCACGAGCCCCTGGAATGTCGAAGAGTATGCAAGATGGTAGGAGGCTAAGTAAAAGATGTTTATTCAGCTATTGAGAGCTCATTGCCTTAAAATCTGAGCAGAGCAGACAAAGTGCAGGGGGCTGAAAGTGGGTCCAGAAAAGAGAGGGCATGAGGTATATTAGCAAGTCAAACTCAGGGAAACAAAAGTTTATTTTTAAAAGTTCAGCAACTTCACAGCTGCACCTGCGGTTCTGTTGCTGAAGTGTGAATACTGAGTGACATCATCCGTGATTAAAGTTTCCAGCAGGAACTCGCTGGTGCTTTCTCCCTTTTATATCAGCACTGTAGACTCATAGAATCCCTACAGTTCAGAAGGAGGCCATTCCGTCCATCCAGTCTGCACCGACCGCAATCCCACGTAGGCCCTATGCCCGTAACCCCACATATTTACCCCATTATTACCTCTAACCTAAGCATCCCGGGACACGAAGGGGCAATTTACCATGGCCAATGCTCCTAACCCGCACATCATTGGAGTGTGGTAAGAAACCGGAGCACCCGGAGGAAGCCCACACAGAAGATTAGGGCCAGTCAAGGATAGGAGTGGGCCAGTCAAGGACAGGAGTGGGCCAGTCAAGGACAGGAGTAGGCCAGTCAAGGACAGGAGTGGGAAGTTGTGCGTGGAGTCTGAAGAGATAGGAGAGGCACTAAATGAATATTTTTCGTCGGTACTCACACTGGAGAAGGACAGTGTTGTTGAGGGGAGTACTGAGATGCAGGCTGTTGGACTGGATGGGATTGATGTTCATAAGGAGGAGGTGTTAGCAATTCTGGAAAGGGTAAAAATAGATAGGTCCCCTGGGCCGGATGGTATTTATCCTAGGATTCTCTGGGAGGCTAGAGAGGAGATTGCAGAGCCTTTGGCTTTGATCTTTGTGTCGTCATTGTCTACAGGAACAGTGCCAGAAGACTGGAGGATAGCAAATGTTGTCCCCTTGTTCAAGAAGGGGAGTAGGGACAACCCTGGTAATTATAGACCGGTGAGCCTTACTTCTGTTGTGGGCAAAGTATTGGAAAAGATTTTAAGGGATAGAATTTATAATCACCGAGAAAGGAATGATTTGATTAGGGATAGTCAGCACGGTTTTGTGAAGGGTAGGTCGTGCCTCACAAACCTTATTGAGTTCTTTGAGAAGGTGACCAAAGAGGAGGATGAGGGTAAAGCGGTTGATGTGGTGTATATGGATTTCAGCAAAGCGTTTGATAAGGTTCCCCATGGTAAGCTTTTGCAGAAAATACGGACACATGGGATTGAGGGTGATTTAGTGGTTTGGATCAGGAATTGGCTAGCTGTAAGAAAACAAAGGCTGGTGGTTGATGGGAAATATTCATCCTGGAGTTCAGTTACTAGTGGTGTACCGCAAGGATCTGTTTTGGTGCCACTGCTGTTTGTCATTTTTATTAATGACTTGGATGAGGGCGTGGAAGGATGGATTAGTAAATTTGCAGATGACACTAAAGTCGGTGGAGTTGTTGACAGTGCGAAGTGAAGTGGCAAGTTACAGAGGAACATAGATAAGCTGCAGAGCTGGGCTGAGGGGTGGCAAATGGAGTTTAATGCGGAAAAATGTGAGGTGATTCACTTTGGAAGGAGTAACAGGAATACAGAGTACTGGGCTAATGGTAAGATACTTGGTAGTGTGGATGAACAGAGGGATCTGGGTGTCCATGTGCATAGATCCCTGAAGGTTGGCACCCAGGTTGATAGGGTTGTTAAGAAGGCGTACGGTGTGTTAGCTTTTATTGGTAGAGGGATTGAGTTTCGGAGCCAGGAGGTCATGCTGCAACTGTACAAAACTCTGGTGCGGCCGCATTTGGAATATTGCGTACAGTTCTGGTCGCCGTATTATAGGAAAGATGTGGAAGTGTTGGAAAGGGTGCAGACGAGATTTACCAGGACGTTGCCTGGTATGGTGGGAAAATCGTATGAGGAAAGGCTGAGGGGCTTGAGGTTGTTTTCGTTGGAGAGAAGAAGGTTAAGAGGTGACTTAATAGAGGCATACAAGATGATCAGAGGATTGGATAGAGTGGATAGTGAGAGCCTTTTTCGTCGGATGGTGTTGGCTGGCACGAGGGGACATAGCTTTAAATTGAGGGGTGAAAGATATAGGACAGATGTTAGAGGTAGGTTCTTTACTCAGAGAGTAGTAAGGGCGTGGAATGCCCTGCCTGCAGCAGTGGTGGACTCGTCAACGTTGAGAGCGTTCAAGTGGTTATTGGATAAACATATGGATGATATTGGAATAGTGTAGATTAGAGGGGCTTTAGATTGGTACCAGTGGTCGGCGCAACATCGAGAGCCGAAGGGCCTGTACTGCGCTGAAATGTTCTATGTTCTATGACACGGGGAGAACTTGCAGATTCCACACAGACAGTGACCCAAGCCTGGGTCCCTGGCACTGTGAGGCACTGTCTCACCGTGCCGCCCAAGAATGATTTTTCTCATTATCCATTGGAGATATTGTCAAGTGATTGAAGTTGGAATCACTGTAGCCAGCAATCTGTACATTTGATCCAGCTATCAGATTTTTGTCCCAATCGGAATGGAAATGGGTCAATTTTTCTGCCCTCTAATTCTTCTGACAGACATTGTCAATGTTTAATCTTCCATAATGGATGCTGTTAAAGATATTTTAATATTTTCAATTTAGTTGCCTCAATTTCACACAATGATTCTTTAAAGTTTGAAAACACAATTTTGTAGGCACATATTTTATGTTTTATATCTTAACAGCCTTGATTCACATTGTGTCCTTGCTGGGTCAGAAATGAGGGATAAACAAACTACCCAATTTTGCAGCTCTTTGTCTATAATTCTATAAGTTACTGTGAAACCGAGAAAGCAAATTAGTTGCAATCAAAACTTGCACCCAATTACCTCAACAAATTTCACAAGCATTTATCAGGGAATGTTTCACTGTTTATTCCGCAGAAACAGGTGGACGGTTCCCTAACACACAATAAATACAGAGCCAAAATGGTACTTCAATTATTCCTGACTTTGTTAACATCCAGAAGGGATACGATGGTTCAAGTGATTATGTTCCAAATGGCAATATGCTTCTGTTTTACAAACTAAATTTCACACAGATACTGAGAATCATGTGCATAAACATGCGTTCACATTTGTGCATCTCATATTCAGACACACTCTCTGTCGTATTCATGCTGTCGTACACAGACCTGCACACACATATACACACACATGCACACAAACAGAGTGACAGAAACAGAAGGAACACAGAATATCTTACTAATGCACACGCATTTTCGCAAAGACTATCACACAGACGCATACACTCACATCGGCCCTCACACACAGGCAGACACACCGACAGACAAAGACTCCCTGCTCAACACATACTCTCTCTCTCTGTCTCTCTCTCTCTCTCTCTCTTTCTTGCCCCTTTCCTATAACACTTCAAACCCATTCTAATTAAAAATCTGTACACCTCTTCCTTTAATTTGCTCGAAGCCGAATGGGTAATGAATTGCATGGACTCACGACCATTTGAGAGAAGCAAATGCTCCTCATCTCTGCAGTAAACCATCATCTAAAACTAGGATCTCTTGTTCCTCATTGCCCCCTAAAAGAGGAAACATGCTTTGCACGTCTACTTTGACAATCTCTCTGATCATATTGATTACCTCAATTAGATCGCCCTTCATTCTTCTAAACTGGAAGGTGCATAGGCCTAAACTGACAAATCTCTTCGTAGGTCAAACCCCTCATCTCTGGAATCAAACGTGTGAACCTTCTCTGAAGTGCATCCAATGCAATTGCATCCATCGTCATAAACGGGACCAAAACTGTGCACAACATGCTAAGTCCCGTCTCACTAATGCATTGTATAGGAGCAGCACCACATTGCTATTTTTATATTCTATTCCATTAAACTAAATGCCAAGACTCTATTTGCCCTCATTGATAGCTGCTGTACGTGCATATTAGTTTTCTGTGAATCATATGCACGAACACCCAGAACCCGCTGCACCAAAACACTCCGAAGTATCTCTCCAATGAGATAATAATTTGCCTTTGTATATTTTTCCTACCAAGATGGATAACCTCACATTCATCCATGTTAAACTCCATTTGCCAAATTTTGCCACATTAATTTACCCTAAACCTATTCAATTTTTAGTTTCTTATTTAACTGTTACACCTTAGACTCCCACCGACCTTTCTGTCATCCGTAAATTGACGATGATATCGACAATGCGTGCATCAAATTAATTAACATGGTTCGTAAAGAAATGAAGCTGGAGGACTGATCCCTGTGGCATCCTACTCGATACATCTCGACAACACACAAATAACCCATTTAGACCGAATCTCTGCTTCATGTTGGTTAATCTATCCTCTATCCAAGCTTATAAATCATCCCGAATATCACGTTAAGTAAACATGTGTATTATCATTTTGCATGGCACGTTACAAATACATTTTGGACTTCAGGTCTACATCTACAGGACCTGCATTACCCATTTTACTATTTGCATCTTCGAAGATCTCAAGCAAAATACGGTTTACGTTTCATAACACCGTGCTGGGGCTGGTGAATTGCATTTTCACTTCCTACACATCCTGCTATTACTTCCTTTAAAATTGATTCGAACAATTTCCCAATGATGGATGTTAAACAAATAGATTCCAACTTTTGCTTCCCCCCTTTTTGAATAAGGATGTTACATTAACATTTTTGATATTCACTGGAACCACATCCACATCCAGTAAATTTGAGAATATTGTAGCAAATGGATGCACTCTCTCCAACGCCATACAATTTAAGGTCATTGACACGAAGGCAGCCAGGCTCTGGGGGCTTGCCTGCCGTCAAGCACAATCGCTCAGTGCATTTTCTCTCGTGACGATGATATAACTTCTTCCCTTTCTATTTTCTCTGCTGCAGCTGGACGAGAACATAAATGAGATCACGCATAGATTATTCTGCAAAGTTTTTTTTCTCAATATGTGCGAATAAATATACATGCTTTGGTTCGGGTTCAGCTAACTTTCACTCTCTTGATCCTCATTTGGGCAAAACGGGTACTCTTACGAAGAACGTTGAGTAGTATGTGCCTGTACTCAGTAGAGTTAGGAGTAATGCGAGGTGCTCTTATTGGACATTGTGAGATTAGGAGGAGGTAAGAAGGGTCCGCTTCTGAGAGGAAGCTCTCCTGCAACAACTCTTCGCTGCACATGTTCGTTGGGGAAATCTGGAATTAGGGGCACTTTCTAACTATTAATGGAGTGATTCTCTGGGCATGCTCGTCTCAAAATCCAGAGAATCCAGCCAGAGGTCAATGGACCGTTACATGGCCCACCCCCCACCCGCTACAATTCCCCTGGCGAGCGGGATGGGAGAATTCTGGCCATGATGTTTCCATTCAATACTGCGATGAGAGGTACGTTTTTTTCCGTCAGAAGTCCTATGGTCCTTATAATGTTCTTCCTCAAAGAGCAGCCAATGCTGTGTCACTGGATGAATCAAATGCTGAGTTAGACAATTGTTTGAACTACAGGGAATTCAAGTGTTGTGGGGAACACATGGCAACGTGTAGTTCACACCAAGATTGAAACACCCATGAACTTATTGAATGATAGAGGTGTCTACAATAGCCAAGTGGTTGACGTTGGCTCTTATTTATGTCCATTTGATCCGAATAGCACTTTTCGCTCACCCTAATTTCCTTCCATTGTTGGTAATGTCCAAAGGCCTTCAATAAGAATGTTTCTGTTCTGGCTAATTTATAAGATTTCTCAATGTTTCACAAACCTCGACTCTTCATACTTTTCTTGCAACTTCTAGGATCGTTTCCTTCCACCGGCCCACCCCGCCCCACCCCTTTCCCTGCCCCACCGATCTCCACAATTTGAACAGTTGAAATTTTGTTGATTTCCTTTAGTCTGTTTGTGGTTGGATTTCACATCCTATTACCAGTTCCTCGAACTTCTCTTGCTCGTTTTACACGTCACCTCTCCAAACTCATTCGTCAGTTCAGTATTTTTTAAATTTCCTCTCACCTAATATCGCGAGACCAGTGTTTACCCGTAAGTCCTGTCTATCGCGATATACTTCAGTCAAAATTTGTTATAGATGCCTAACTGTAAGGATGGCTGTCAGCATTTATTTTCCCCAGGAAGTGGTGATGGAAATCCTGCTGCAGCAGCTTCCCATAGTTGCATTGTATTTCGAGTACAGCCAAAGAGCAAATGCTATGGGAAAGTTGATTAACCGCTTGTTTGACTCTCGCTGGAAAACTGAATGCATCACTTTATCTTCAACAAATTGCTGGCCAATGATCTTCCATCATTCTAAGTCCCTTCACCTTGCTTCATTAGGGAATCCTGACAGTGCAGAAGGAGGCTATTCGGCCTATCGACACTGCACTGACTCTACGAACAGCCCATTCCCCACACACCCCATGCTAACCCATCTAGCTTACAGATCTTTGAAGTGTGGGAGGAAACCAGAGCACCCGGACGAAACCAATGAAGAAATGGAGAATGCGTAAACTCCACATAGAGAGACACCGAGGCCGAAATTGAACCCGGCTCACTGCCGCTGAGCCAGCTGTGTTAACCACTCTGATCTCGAGGGTAAGATCATCAAACTGTAGAAGTTTTGTTTTGCCTTCATCCCCTGGATTGCACTCACATTGTACAATTTTCTAATAAATTATCTGAAAGTGTGTTGGAGGTTCACGAAGGTCTGATGGCGCCATGTATAATAGAACTGCGGCCGAGACAGACGGTACTGTGTCCAGTCCAATCGCAGAACTTCATCCCCAACAGGCGGTAAGAACAGGCCATACTGCTGGCCAGCCACACTTGATGCATAAGAGCGCATTACTTGTGTTAGTAGATGCGACAGACGAGTGGCGAATCTTCTGGTAGCAGCTGTCAGTGCAATGGGAACAAAAGCATTCTCTCCGGACGGAGTGTAGAAGGAAGTACTTCGCCTTGGACAATGGATTCTTGCTAGTATAAAACTTCTCTCAGAAATAAATGTTTCCTCCATTTTGTTTTGGTCTGCCATCTGTTTTGGTTTCCAGTGTTCCACTGTTATCAATCATGTCTCTTAGCGCCGCCAATACCTTTTATTTTTTATGTTATTTCGGTAGGTTTGACCCAAGAACTACAAAGATGAAATGATCACGCTCAGAGGCTTCAGTAACTCACTGAAATGTTTGCTTCTCTTTTGCATTACCGTCCACTCCACTTTTTCTTAACATAACGATGCAATAATGTAATGTTTAGTTACATACAACCACACACAAGTGGTTAACTCAGTGTTCATTGACAATAATTCATTGGAATTTTTGTTTGGGTTTCAATGACAATGACTGAAACATGTTTGCTTTGCCGAAATTCATGTTCTGATTAATAACTAGCCACTGCTCTTTACTGATGACGCAGTCTGGTGTCATTAGCAACGAATTGTTTCACGTAAATAACTCACCTTTGATAAGGTTGGACGAAAATAATAATTCCCAAAGGCCCTGCTACGGAATGCTCAAAGAGCGTCAGAAGTTGATACAAGCCCAAGAATTCTTCCAACATTGATGAGCAACTGTGCACGTCTGAACCATGGACTGTTTTTATTTTCTTTCTGCGCGTTCACATCTCCTATACAAGGCAGACAGACAGATCAATAGTCTCTCCTTTATAGAAACGACCGAGTTTGATATATCACTGACTCCATTTGTGACTATCAAACCAAATAATACAAGCTTCACAGTTCCAACATAAATACCAATCCAGATATATCAGTGGTCTCATTTATACATTTTCACTTCATCTTTCAATGAATCTGGCAGTCGCTGACTCGACCAAAGTTAACTGGCCACAGTTTAGTGCCCTTCAAAAGGGTATAATGAGTTGCCTTCTTAAACCGCGGCAGTCCATGTGGTGTGGGTACACTTGCAGTGTTGTTCGGAGGTGAGTTCCTGAATTTTAACTGAGCAGCAGTGAAGGAACATCCGATATATTTTCAAGTTTAAATTGAGTGTAGCATGGATGGGAAATTCGAAGTGGTGCTGTACCCTTGCAACTGCTGAACGCCTCAGACATCGACTTCAGCAAGCAGTGGATCTCCTTTTTCATTCATGGTTTCTGCTTGGAAACACGCAGATTTGCTTTTTTGGCACAATGACTTCTGTACGCTTACTAAGGAAGTAAGTTAATGTAATGGCATACTCGTTCAGTCTGTTCGCAGAGTTTTTAAAGTACTGAGCAGTCCACTGGCTCTATGCAATCCCGTCGGAGATCATCCGATTCCTCAGCCCAACAATGCACGACTTTTTTTGACGGATTCTTCTGCTTCAGTTTTTTTTCTTGCAACCCGGGTGCAGGAGCCGTGTGGTCTGATTTTCCAAAGTGTGGGCGAGCGACAGAGCGGTAGGCATGTTTGATACTTGTGTAGCCGTGGTTTAGGACATTTGGTCTTTGCTGGAACAGCAGACTTGTTGCTGGTAACTTGATAATACGCCCTTGAGCTTGGCCAGATTGAGGTGAGCATCTCATCTTAATTGACCGATTGAATGTGTAGGCGTGAATTAGATAGTTTGCATTGTGTTGATCCTTAAGTAATTATCATTTTGCTTACCTTAATAACACAACAGTGCAGATGTGAATCCGTCGCGTGTAGTTGGACATCAATCTTTGGAGACAGCTTCAGTTCCCATTGCAAAACTTATTATGTGTTCAAGTCCCAAAACATACCGTGGAGCCTCATTGAGGACACAAAAAGACAGATCAGTGTTGGGAACCACTTTTTCCCACGTGAATAGCAAAACACCCAGTGGCCACTGGAATTGCTGGAAATGTCATAGGACGGAGCCAGAACAGATAAGACATTCTCTTTTCCATCTTCTTCTGTCGGGAAAAAAGATACAAAAGTCTGAGGTCACGTACCAACCGACTCAAGAACAGCTTCTTCCTTGCTGCTGTCAGACTTTTGAATGTACTTACCTTGCATTAAGTCGATCTTTCTCTGCACCCTAGCTATGACTGGAACACTGGATTTTGCACTCTCTCGTTTCCTTCTCTACGAAAGATATGTTTTGTCTGGTTAGTACGCAAGAAACAATACTTTTCACTCTATGTTAATACATGTGACAATAAGCAATCAAATCAAATCTTATCAAATCAAATCAACATGATTCTGGACAGATACATGAATTCACATATTGGGTCAGCATCGCAAAGGTAATAACAATTTTACTGTGAGGCTTAATGTGAAACATTGACGAGAAGAGCAACTGATGAATAGAGGTGAGATTTATCTTTTTGTATTGCTGTTTGTTTTACCTTTGAAAGAATTTAAATATCAGAATGAATGGACATTTCACGCCATCTTTTAACTCCTCCCTGAATTTACTCTGGGTACCTGCAAAAATAAATGGGTTGACAAGAAACTTAACTGCTGAAGCATATATCCTGCTTCTTCAAGAATTAAATTTGATCCACTGGAATTTGAACCTGAAGAATATGAAATCCTCGAAACTTGTACATAAAGGAAAGTTATAAGAACCAACACATATGAGAGCATGAAACTGCCCGAGACGCAGAAAAGTAACACAATGGATTGTCTCCTCTTCTCCATCTCTGGGTCACTTCGATTCTCTGCATTGCTCTTGCCTCTGAGTCTCTTGCGGGCTCTACTTGCCGCTAGGATGTGTCTGACGGTCAGTACATTCAGCAACAGAATAAGGAAAAATGGGAAACATGTGGTTAAAACCACCATTAGGCAGTCAAATGCGATCCATGCAGCTGATGTATAAAATATTGCTTTGGTGCTGCGGAACCAAGGTACACCATCGATAATAATGGAAGGCTCACATGTAAAGTATAGGGGGATTTTTCTCGCAAAGCTGAAAACACAGACAGTTCCTAGAACCACAGCCGCTGTTTTCTCCGTCCAATATTTGGCTTTCAGTTTCTGACAACAAATAGCTATAAATCTATCAAGAGTGAAAGCGACCGTCACCCAGACAGACGAGTCTCTAACACCATAAATGAGCAGAAAACTGACACTGATAACCGGAGTGATGGACAAGAAACCGAATGAGAAATAGGTACCTAAAATCTGATTTAATATCACGCTCGTGATCATCACCAGGCGATCAGTCACGCCATTGACATCAGATAGTAGGTCATGCATTTGGAGAGACCGCATCTTCCTCTAGAAAAGATGAGAATCACTGCCAGATTCGCTGTGACATGGAAGAGATAGAGAATGGATTAGGATAGAAATCAACATGGGTCGGATATTGTTGGACATCTTCACAACTGGGTCAGTGTCAAGAACGAACAGAGTTAACATAACATTAATACGCTATTTTCCCACTGGAGAAAATAAAACAACCTTCTAATATACAGCAATTGCTCAATACTATAATGTTCTGCTCGGACGGCTGCTGGTTCTGTCTTATTCTAAATATTGAGTTCTCCACTGTGGGACTCAATTAGAGGAGGTATAATCATTTTTGCTCCCTAAGTTAACATGTAGAGAAGATTTGCCGTGAAATGATGCATATGCGATTTGAAAGAGTCGTATCTGAAATTAATTTCAATTACTTCCGCAGTGACAGCATGTTATGCAAAAATGCAATGACTTATGCAGTCTAGAGCAGGTTGCGATAGGGCTCACATATTTATAATGTGACTCCTAATTGACAATTATTGCATGTCAGCTCCGTTCAAATTCAGAGTCCACAATATTTTTGCAAATCGTGGTACATTGATGGAGAACATAACAATGGTGGCAACATAACTGCTGAATATTGGACTCAAGAATATAGAAGCCTCAACCATTCAGTCAGCAGAAGAGCGACTGTTGTGCAAATTAAATAGCAATCAACTATTAAGGAGAAATGTGTAAATGATCAGGTAGCTTTTAAAACTTTTGCACAGCCGTGCATAGCCGTAAATTGCACCTGATTCTACGTAATTGGCATTGTTTTCCTCAGAGGAGCGTTAAAATTTCAGCAAGTTAAACTATTACAAGCATACATAATGAACTATGTGCGCTCAAATAGATCAACCAGCAGGTCTAGTTTGTCTAGTTGGTAGATTAGTAAGTGAACATCCACAAACACGCTGTTGTTGTTTGCTGTCCCTGCCGGACATAATGGAAGCTTAAAAAACTGCAAAAAGGTGAAATTTATACATGACAGCAGTCTCCTGGGAGAAAATTAGGTGGTTTACTTTTAAGATGATTATTTTTGTAACAAACGCATTAGTACAGCACCTGCTGGGCTGGTGTTTATTGTTTTTCATTGAATGTAATGTTTATTTTTCATGGAACCTGATACAGATCTAAAGTATTATGAACAGAATGACCCTGACAAAACTTAATTGTGAAAATGATAAGGATTTGTGTGATGAACTTCGGCCAAATCAGCCAACCTCTCTCTTGACTCCACTCCAGAATCGTGTCAATTATTTATGCGAGCCAGTTTGATCATTAACCAAGTTGTTTTCCAATCACTCTGAAATTACACATCTGCTTTATTGCAACTGCGTGCATGCTCAATGTGGACACGTTCAGTTAAGTACTGTTGTATTCGGTGTGGATACGCCAGGTTGAACATAATTAGATTCCGTGCACAGATCAATGCTGTTGTACTAAGTTTGGACAGGCCTAGTTCACCAGGAACATGACTACCTCAGTGCAGTTGCATTCAGATATTTATTGTTCGGTATGTGTAAATGCAATGTAAAATAAATTTGTTGATAAAACATGGTGACATTCTGAGGGCACAATTTCAGATATGCGTAGTTCAGTTCACGATATCTGTCATTCACTCAAAGCCCTATAGTATGAGGGTCAGTATATCACCATTGCTTCAGTCACTTCCACTCTTACACTTTACATCTGGTAATCGCGTCTGCAGTAACGCCTCCGTACCTGGGTATTTAATCTCGGTTTCAGCTGTATCAGAGGTAGATGATAAACATTACATTAAACAGGAAACATACAACGCACCCATTAGATTGACGTCATTGTCCCTACATGTGGGCGAAGTGGCAGACAAGCTGCTTAATTTTCTGTTGTCTGGTCCTCATTTTCAGGCCACGTTGTTGGCCAGCAGAGGGCCACTTTTTAAATGTTATTATTAATTTCCGGGATGGGGACTCGCCCATCCCAGTTGCCCTTGAAAAAGCATTGGTGAGCTTCTGTCTTTAATCGCAGTAATCAGTCAGGTGTAGGCACACCCCCACAGTACTGTTAGGGAGAGAATTCCAGGGCTTTGCCACAGCGGCAGTGAAAGAGCGGCGATATATTTCCAAATCAGGATGGTAAGCGACTTGCAGGGGAACCTCCAAGTGGTGGTGTTCCCACCAGCATCTGCTGGCCTTATCCATCTAGATGTTCGTGGGTTTGGAATGTGCTGCAGAAGGGATATTGGTTTGTTCCTGTAGTGCATCTTGTGGATTGTGTATACAGTTGTCACTGTGGACCGTGTTTGAACGATTGAATATTTGTGGAAGGGGTAGAAATCAAACGACTCATTTATCCTCGATGGTTTCAAGCGTTTTGCATGCTGTTGGGATGCAATCATTCAGTCAGTTGGAGATAATTGCATTATACAACTGACTTATGTCTGGTGGACAGGTTTTGTAGAGTCAGGGGGTGAGTTATTGGCCTTTCGTCTGCTCTCGTAACCATAATATTTAAATGGATAGTCCAGTTGATTTTCTGATCAATGGTAACGCCGAGGATGTTAACAGTGGTGGACTCAGCGATTTGTATTGCATTCAATGCCAAAGGACGGTGGTTATGTTCCCTTTTGTTGGAGATGTTCTTTGTCTTGCACTTGTATGGTGTCAGTGTGCCGTGTGAATTGTCAGCTCAGCCCTGAATATTGACTAGGTCTTGCTGCATTTGCACATTGCCTGCTCCAATATCTGAAGAGTCGTAAATTATGCTGAACATTATGAAATTATCAAGGAACATTCCCACTTCTGAAATAGATATGGAAAACAGGTCTTTGATCAAGCAGCTGAAGGCAGTTGGACCTAGGCACGGTAATTATTCTCATTTTATTACACAACCTGTCTATTAATAATCCAACAGCTGAGGGTCATTGGAAAAAAGACGGTGTCACCTTTTGCCCCAGGCTAATACATTACCAGAGCTCGAGGGAGGGAGGGCTTTCAGAGGTGTAGTGTACAAATAGACATGGCCTTGCACTGGAATGTAGTGAAAAATTATTCAATTGCCTGCCGGTACATCTGGTGAGTCCTCGGCTCGTGAAGCTTAACATGACAAAAGGCGACACCACAAGTATTGTGAGCCCTGGACTTTAAACTGATCTTCAGCATCTTTCCTGCACCTTAGTTCTTGAGTTCAGTTTGAGCAATTTAAAAATGAATCTAAATATTCCTTAACAGTGGGAAATACAACTATTTTTCGAATGCATGACTGCTGCTGATCAATGTTGCCACTTTAATGTTATTTCCTTTTCTATAGCAAAAAAGCAAACACATTTTTCCTCCTACTTCTTTCTTAACGTTTCACCCTTGTTGGTCATTGGCAGTCAATCAGCACTAATTAGGTATTTCAAGCCTGATAGATCAAAAGTAAGAGCAATAATGCTTTGCAGTTACTTAGAGTTTAAGGGATCTGCAAATTTAAACTTTAATGAATAAAAATACTTCACTTCACAATTGCCGTTTCCTATGACTTTTATTCCCTATGACTGTAGTTAATTCGTTATTTATTAGGTTATTAATTATAGCTTTTGGACTCTACTTTAGTTTGGAAGTTGAAAAGATGTTGCCCTGAATTATGTCCGGACAGGCCTGCTGAGCTGAAGTGAAATTCTTCCTCCACCCATTGCCAGAGCAGTTTTGTTTTTAAGGACGAATTTTGTTGGCACTGTGCCGCTAATCAATGAGGCCAGTTGGTTGTCTGCTAGTGCATGGATAAGAAGGCATGCACTGGTGGGCACCAGTTATCATCTTACGTTAACCTTTTGAGTTGTCAGCAGAGAGAGTGTTTGTTTGCTTCCCTTTTATGTTAATTCTCAATTTGTCCTCTTTCCCTATTCTACCAGCCTAACTTTCTTATTTGCTTCCACTCCGAACTTATTGCATTGGGCCTCCTCCTCACTTGAATAATCCCTCTGACATACAACATGTATACACATAATTTTTTTGTTTCATTATTTTCTCTCTTTAACGCGTCATCCGGACAGACATGCCCTTGTTTTGCTTAACTTTCAGACTTGCTGCAATGGATCTATCATCTTCTGATATGTTTCCCTTAATGGTGACTTCTGATCAGTCACATTTTTTTGTCATAAAACATTGGTTGCACTTTTGCATGACCTCAGCACACTTCTCACATTTAATTCATTCATCTGCCGATTTGGATGTCCAACATCATAGTGATTGTCTCTTGACTAATGTAAATCTTATCATAGGGTGATATCCTTGATCAAAAGTTCAAGCGAGATACTTGGTTCACTTAGATCACGCGATTCCCAAGTAGCAGATTCATATGGCATTCGACTGGTCAAGGACATTTCCATGAGCAGGATGCATGAATTATTCGCTTTCCTTACCATTTGTTTTGATATTGCTGCCAGCGACTTTCGGGTCATTAGCAGCATTTGATATCATTCCAGTTTAGTTATTGCATCATATTTACCACAACATGTCCCTTGCAAGCTTATCTCTATGATTTCCTGGCAGGTTGGAACCCCCCCTCTATGTCCAAAACACACACGCATTTTCTCTGCCTGTCCCCTTTTTAATCTCTTTCTCGGCTTCTCTCACACCCACTCTCTATCACCTTAACATGTAGAATAGCCTTAGGAGCGGGACAGTAACCAATTTATTTTTCAACTAAAGTCAAATAGATTTTTTCTTGTCGCCCAACAACATCATTTATTTCCAAATGTGCAACGACTCTCAAAAAAGTAAGGAGACCGCCATTCCTCCTGTGCTTTCTATCTATTCCTATGCACAATTGTCGTGGTGGAATCACAAGCGCCCATTCCTCAGAACAATTCAGCCATGTTGAAATTATGTGGCTGTGGCATGACTGTGATGAAACTCATCAAGATTATTCATGGATTCTGTGCTGTGGCAGATATGCACTGAAATCCATTTTTCCATTCCTCTTACTTCTTAGAGCGGCACGTTGGCACAGTGCTTAGCACTGCTGCCGTCCGACACCAGGTAAATGCAGTTCAATTCTGGCCTTGGGTCTCTATCTGTGTGGGGTTTGTACGATCTCCCCCTGTCTGCATGGGTTTCCGCCAGATGCTCCGGTTTCCTCTCGCACTCTAAAGATGAGCAGGTTATGTTAATTGGCCGTGTTAGCTTTCCCACAGTGTTAGGCAGATTAGCAGGGAAGATGCGTGGGTTAGAATCTGTGTGAGATTTTTATTGGTGCATGCTCAATGGGCCGAACGGCCTCCTTCTGCACTGCATGTATTCTATGATTATATGATTTTTGTTTCTGTTTCCAATCTAATATGGTATTATTTCTTGCTCTCGTCCAATAAAACGCTATCACTTCATAGTAGTCTTTATTCGGGTGTACTTGTATGTGCAGGTGTTCATACCTTGCATATTTAATTCACACCATTCCAAAAGAAGGCAACGAACCATCCCTGGGTACAGGTCCATTGATACCGGCGTCTCCTACCTTGGCATTCGTCGCCATGCCACAATAATCGGAAGCCGCACCTCCTTCACCATTCCTGAGGTCATTCAAATAACCTCAATTTGTTGTTTTTTTCATTCCTGCTATTTCGTGGCACTGGCCGCAGTATGTCTTCATATGCACATTTACTTCCTCATTCTAAAAATCAATTGCGCCCAATGAAAATGTATTCCACTGCCAAGTCGAATAGATCTGTAGGTTCAAATTATTTTATTCAGATTTTCAAACTTAAGTTTTTATTTATGTTGTGGGATTTTTACATACCCGGAAGAAACAGCATTTCCTCCACACCCAACTCAACATCTTCCTCGCATTTGTAGGAAGGAGATGGCGATGTCGTAAAATGTCAAGACAGTGCGATTCAGTTTCAGCATTTGGCCCACACCGGAAATATTCAGATATCTTTGTAATATTGTTAATATTGTTCTCGTTCACAACTTGCTTCATGGAAGCAGCGTGCAAATGATTTGGGTAAGAGTTTCAGTTGTCCACGGCACCACGTGGTGGTTCTTTACTCAACGTCATTGTTCAATGTTTTGTTGGAATTGGGGTGGGAGCTACTCTGTGTCTGAAGTGAACCATTGGTGCCAGGGTCCTTTGCAACGAAAGGAGGAAAACAGAATCACGGAATCTCAACCTGCACCAACAATAATCCACATACTTACCCAGCTAATCTTGCGAAAAATGAGGGGACATTTATTATGGACAATAAACCTAAGGTGCACATCTTTGGTTTGTGGGATGGAACCGGAGCACGCAGGGGGAACTCGCGCAGACACGGGAAAAATGTACGAACTCCAATCAGACAATGACCCGAGGCTGGAATTGAACACGGGTCCGGAGCGCTCTGAGGCAGCAATGCTAAGCACTGTCCACCATGCCGCCCACACTATGTCACCATGCCCACGGTATATAAGTGTAACGAATGACGAAAACATAAGTAGAAATAGATTGATTGAGAAACAGGGAGATTTTGTGTGAGGGAAGAGAGAGTGAGCGAGAGACCAGCGAAAGTCAGAGAGAGAGAGAGAGAGAGGTCAGCAAAGAGTGATTTGAGAAGACCAAGAGGCCAAGTGGGAGACAGGTGGATTTCGACAGGCAGAACGAGGGAAATACAGTTATAATGAGGAATAAAAACAATTAGACAATATGAGAGAAAGAGGCAGACAAAACTAATTTCAAAGCTTGGGATTTGTATTTGGTATTATGTTTCGACATTCGGTCACTTGAATCGCAAAGGGGTAAACATGGTTTAAATGCAGATCAATCATCATATACTCTGATCTTGGAAAAGACTGGAGGGAACAGATGGCCTCTTCTTGACATTGAAATCATCGACTTTAAAGGATTCATGAGATTGTTTCCCCAGGCTCCTTGGACACTATTGGGACCTTCTATTCTTCAAAGTATGCAACAAGGGTATCTAGAGTGTTATAGGCTGGGTTAGAATGTCCCATTCATCGGCACCTCATCCAGAAATTGGATTTAGTGCAGGCGAGAACGATAAGTGTCTTCATTTAATGCAAACATTTCTATTAAGAAGTAAATCGGTCCAGAATGTAAATTAGAAACTAGAGTTAAATACAACATTTAATAAACATTCAATAACATTTGTGAATCATGTTCCATCTGTGAAAAATGGTTGTGAAAATGCCCCATGGGAGAGGACAGTGCCAAGCACATCAACGGCAGAAGAGCAAGGACTCAGAGAAGTTGATATAGAACAAAATTAAACTCAACTACATGATTGTCATTGTTTAATTAGCTTTAGAATGCGATTCCATGGATATTTCAGCACATTCCGAAATTCCTCTCTGAATTTACTCTGAGTTCCCGCGTAAATAAATGGATTGATGCAAGAATTCAACAACTGAAGCATCGTTGCGATTTCCTCCAGAATATAATTAAATTCATTGAAATTCGAACCGGAGAAATAAGTGACTCTGGCAATTCTCACGTAGAGGAAAGTAATAAGAAACCAGATCCACAAAAGGATGAAACTACCGGAGATGCTGAAGAGTAAAACAATCGACTTTTTCCGGTTCTCCATCTCTGGGTCGCTCTGTTTATCACCTTTGTTTTGGGCCCGGAGTCTCCTGCGGGCTCGACTGGCTGCTAGAATGTATCTGACAGTCTGAACATTCAGCAGTAAAATCAGGAAGAATGAGAGACAAGGGGTTAATATGTGAAGAGTCAAATCATATGCTGCCCATGCAGTTGATGTATAAAATATTATTTTTATTTTGCAGAACCAGGGTATCTTTCCAATCATATACAGCGG
The DNA here is from genome assembly GCF_964213995.1 of Mustelus asterias. Lineage (NCBI taxonomy): Eukaryota > Metazoa > Chordata > Chondrichthyes > Carcharhiniformes > Triakidae > Mustelus > Mustelus asterias. The sequence goes on from NW_027590136.1 coordinate 1,243,300, forward strand.
TTCATATATTAAATACAGGAATGAAGAAACGAAACAACTCAATATACAAACCATTCCTATAACACATGATGCAGCTTTCTCTGTGCAATATTTTATTTTCAGCTTCTGGCAGCAAATGGCCACAAAGCGATCAATGGTAAAAACCACCGTTAACCAGGCAGATGCGGCAAATGAGGTACAGTTTAACACAGCACGGAAGCTGCACAGTGGTGTAATGGAAAATATACTGACTGGAAAATAAATGCCCGCAATCCTGTTCAAGATCACACCGGTAATAATGACTAAGAGATCTGCCATTGCCATGGACAGCAGGTATCGAGTGATACATCCAGAAAGGCCACATCTTCCTCTGGACAGTATCACGATGGCCATCAGGTTAGCTATGACACAGAAGTAAAATAAAACAAGATAGAGACTAAGTGAGAAATACATCTGTGTTTGATAACGTGTCAGATAATTTCATATCTCGACACGAAAGAAAATGGTCATAGTTTTTTTTTGCATTATATTGAATGATTTTGCTGTTTTATACTTGACCCTGAATTACAATCTAATCCACCCACTACAGGCACCGTTCCTGCGAGAAGATTATTGATTCTCATTGACAAATCAATGAGACTTTGCAATAGTACAAAACGTAGTGAAATAATGGAACATATGGAGAGATTGAAAAGTATTAAGGGGACTGCGAGTGCCTTGTAGTATGGCTTTGGGATAGAATATCAGTGTCATTTTGAATGTTGCTGTAGGCTGGATGTGCAGAGTGACCAACACCTGCTCCTATTTTCTTTTTTTCTAAGTGAGCTCAATCGAAGGAATGCAAAAGCCCACACCTGCATGGATGCTTAAAGGCTTATTCCTGCAGCTTTCTCCTGTCCTTATTGTATATTTAACTCGCTGATGAAGAGAAGATAGTACATCAGTCAGACAATCATATTTTACTTGTTATGTGAAGAGAACCATAAGGATAAACGCGCTGGAAATACACTGTTCATGGGAAGATATTTAATCAGCAAAGGAATAAAGCATATCTGTAAAACTTAAGAAATGAGTAGTTACATTTTAAAGTCGTGGCAATTATATTAAAAAATGAAACAAACTTATCACAGAGAAAAAGACGCACAGGTATAAAGGAGAAAAAAATCATATTATAATGTTAAACTCCAGAAAAAAAATCACACCAGATAGAAGAACTAATGACAAATCCTAACATTGATGGATTGGAATTTTATGCAGTGAGTCTCAAAGTGAATAAAAGTCTGAAACACTTTACCTGGAATCCCAATAGCAGCGATGACAGGATAGTAAATGGCAAAGAACAGTCCTTTTGGTGATCCGTGCATGTCTGTCAGAATCTCCAAACGCGTTCAATAATACACAGCAAAATTGTTTCATTTATGCTTATTGTAAAACTCTAGAGATTTAATTAGAAGCACGTTGTTGTTTTTTTGGTTGATTGCACTATTGAAAATAACAGGTAAATGTAGCTGATGTCAGGACTTTCTTTGTGTTGGATAGGTTGAAATGCTTTGAAAAAGGGATTAGTGTAAAAGTGAAATACCTGGAAACTGTCCCAACCGAATACTATCCAGTGCCCAGGATATTTCATTGTGATAGATAATGAAACATCTAAGATGCAGTTGCATTTGTTAACGCGAGCTTGAAATTTATGAATTAGTGAGTTTCCACATCCTTATTGCTGAGGTAGATGGTCTCATTACAAGGTTTCGTTGACCAGAGTTATTCAGGGCCGTAAAACTGATAGTCATACACTCGATCTGACCGTTATTCAATCACTGTGATCACCGCTCACACACGAGGACGTTACTGCACTGTGCATCCACTTTAACGCAACACTGAGTACATTCATTAGGGATAAATAGAGTTTCAACTCGGGGTGACTATTTTCAATCGGGAACTGTCCAGATTCCAACTGGTAAAGTTCCAGAGGATAACAATTTCACTCAGTGTTGACAAGTCCCCTTTAGTTCAAGGCGGTCATATTCTGGTCCAGTTCACTGCGGCTTTGTGCCGTTTTGAGTGACCCATTTCAGGACGGTTAAATTAAATATACCAATCCAGTTCAGCGCCCAGTTCAGCGTTGTTACATACAATGTAGAGTGATCCTTTTCAGCGTGGATAAATTCAGTCGGCACTGATCCAACTGATCATATTGGCACGGCCAGCTTAGCCTGACTGTGTTCGGCAACTACATGTTCAGTTCAGACGGTTATATTCCGTCTGTGCACTTCAAGATCCCCATTCTTACAATCTGAGTTGAAAAGGTTATATTGAACGACGTATCTTTAAATGTCGATAGGTGCAGCTCAATACAATTCTTGTCAGGATGGTTTGCCCTCGTCGTAAATGCTGTATGGCAGATATGAAAGTATATTTTGCCTTCCGAATGCGTTCAGACCTGAGGAGCATTGTAAAATAAGGACAAAGAAATGAACAAAGAAAATTACAGCGCAGGAACAGGCCCGTCGGCACCTCAAGGCCTGCACCGACCATGCTGCCGGAATGAACTAAAATCCCCTACCCTTCCGGGGACCATATTACTCTATTCCCATCCTACTCATGTATTTGTCCAGACACTCCTTAAAACTCGCTATCAAAGAACAAAGAACAATACAGCACAGGAACAGGCCCTTAGGCCCACTAAGCCTGCACCTATCATGTGTTCCTAACTATACCATCCGTTTGTATCCCTCTATTCCCAGTCTGTTCATGTGGTTATCTAGATAAGTCTTAAATGATCCTAGCGTGTCTGCCTCAACCACCTTGCTTGGTAGTGCATTCCAGGCCCCCACCACCCTCTGTGTAAAATACGTCCCCCGCATATCTGCATTGAACTTTGCCCCCCTTACCTTGAACTTGTGACCCCTTGGATTTGCCATTTCTGACGTGGGGAAAAGCTTCCAACTGTTCACCCTATCTATGCCCTTCATAATTTTATAAACTTCTATCAGGTCGCCCCTCAGCCTCCGTCTTTCCAGGGAGAACAACCCTAGTTTACTCAATTACACCTCATAGCTAATTCCCTCCATACCAGGCATCATCCTGGTAAACATTCTCTGCACTCTCTCCAAAGCCTCCACGTCCATCTATTAGTGTGGCGACCGGGACTGGATGCAGTATTCCAAATGTGGTCTAACCAACGTTCTACATAACGTTTCTACAAAAGGAGATCCTTTTCAGTTCTCAGCAAAAATATATTCCAGCAAAAAACAAGGATTGTAAGAAAAGGGAGAACCAGCCGTGGATAACGAAGGAAATAAAGGAGAGTATTAAAATAAAAACAGCTGCGTACAGAGTGGCCAAAAATAGTGGAGAAACAAGTGATTGGGAAAAATTTAAGAAACAACAAAGAGAGACTAAGAAAGCGATAAAGAAAGGAAGGATAGACTATGAAGCTAGGCTAGCAATTAATATAAAATGATAGTAAAAGTTTTTATAAATATATAAAAAGGAATAGAGTGGCTAGAGTGAATGTTGGACCCTTGGAGGACGAGAGGGGGGAGTTAATAGTGGGAAATGAGGATATGGCTGAGTCTTTAAATAAGTTTTTTGTGTCGGTCTTCACGGTGGAGGACACAAATAGTTTGACAAATATTAACGATAGAGGGTTGGCAGCAGGAGAAATACTTAATACAATTAATGTTACCAGAGAGGCAGTGCTGGGTAGACTAATGGGACTGAAGTTGGACAAGTCCCCGGGTCCGGATGGAATGCATCCCAGGGTATTGAAAGAAATGTCAGAGGTAATAGTGGATGCGTTAGTGATTATTTATCAAAACTCGTTGCATTCTGGGGTAGTGCCGGTTGATTGGAAAACGGCTAATGTTACGCCGCTGTTTAAAAAAGGAAGGAGACAAAAGGCGGGTAACTATAGGCCGGTCAGCTGAACGTCTGTTGTAGGGAAAATGCTGGAATCCATTATTAAAGAGGAGATAGCAGGACATCTGGATAGAAATGGTTCGATCAATCAGACGCAGCATGGATTCATGAGGGGAAAGTCGTGCTTGACGAACATGTTGGATTTTTATGAAGATGTGACTAGGGCGGTTGATGGAGGAGAACCGGTGGATGCGGTGTTTTTGGATTTCCAAAAGGCGTTTGATAAGGTGCCCCATAAAAGGCTGCTGAAGAAGATTAGGGCACACGGAGTTGGGGGTAGTGTGTTAAAGTGGATTGGGGACTGGCTATCCGACAGGAAGCAAAGAGTCGGAATAAATGGGTGTTTTTCCGGTTGGAGGAAGGTAACTAGTGGCGTGCCGCAGGGATCGGTACTCGGGCCGCAACTGTTTACCATTTATATAGATGATCTGGAGGAGGGGACGGAGTGTAGGGTAACGAAGTTTGCAGACGACACAAAGATAAGTGGAAAAGTGAATCGTGTGGAGGACGGAGAAGATCTGCAGAGAGATTTGGACAGGCTGAGTGAGTGGGCGAGGATATGGCAAATGGAGTATAACGTTGAGAAATGCGAGGTTATACACTTTGGAGGAAATAATAACAAATGGGATTATTATCTCAATGGAAACAAATTAAAACATGCTACCGTGCAAAGGGACCTGGGGGTCCTTGTGCATGAGACGCAAAAGCCCAGTCTGCAGGTACAACAGGTGATCAAGAAGGCAAATGGGATGTTGGCCTATATTGCGAAGGGGATAGAATATAAAAGCAGGGATGTCTTGATGCACCTGTACAGGGCATTGGTGAGGCCGCAGCTGGAATACTGTGTGCAGTATTGGTCCCCTTATATGAGGAAGGATATATTGGCATTGGAGGGAGTGCAGAGAAGGTTCACCAGGTTGATACCGGAGATGAGGGGTTTGGATTATGAGGAGAGGCTGAGGAGATTGGGTTTGTACTCGTTGGAGTTTAGAAGGATGAGGGGGGATCTTATGGAGACTTATAAGATAATGCGGGGGCTGGATAGGGTGGAGGCGGAGAGATTCTTTCCACTTAGTAAGGAAGATAAAACTAGAGGACACAGCCTCAAAATAAAGGGGGGTCGGTTTAAGACAGAGTTGAGGAGGAACGTCTTCTCCCAGAGGGTGGTGAATCTCTGGAATTCTCTGCCCACTGAGGTGGTGGAGGCTACCTCGCTGAATATGTTTAAAGCGCGGATGGATGGATTCCTGATCGGTAAGGGAATTAAGGGTTATGGGGATCAGGCGGGTAAGTGGTACTGATCCACGTCAGATCAGCCATGATCTTATTGAATGGCGGGGCAGGCTCGAGGGGCTAGATGGCCTACTCCTGCTCCTATTTCTTATGTTCTTATGTTCTTAACATCATATGCCAACTTGTAGACTCTATGCCACGTCCAATAAAGGCAAGCATGCCATATGCCTTCTTCACCACCTTTTCCACCTGTGCTGCCACCTTTAAGGATCTGTGGACTTACACACTCAGATCCCTCTGTGTGTCGAGACTCCTGACGGTTCTGCCATTTATTGTATAGCTCCCCCCTGCATTAGATCTATCGTGTCTTCTTCCACTATCACCCCGGCAGCTAGTTCCAGGCCCCACCACCGTCTGTGTAAAAAACTTGCCTCGTACATCTCCTTTAAACCTTGCCCCTCGCACCTTAAACCTATGCCCTCCAGTAACTGTGTCTTCAACCCTGGGAAAAAGCTTCTGACTATACACTCTGCCCATGCCCCTCATAATCTTGTGGACTTCTATCAGGTCGCCCCTGAACCTCTGTCATTCCAGTGAGTACAAACCAAGTTTCTGCAAACTCTCCTCATAGCTATTGCCCTCCACACCAGGCAACATCCTGGTAAATCTTTTCTGTATCCTCTCCAAAGCCTCCACATCTTTCTGGTAATGTGGCGACCAGAATTGAACACTATATTCCAAGTGCAGCCTAACTCAGGTTCTATAAAGCTGCAAGATGACTTGCCAATTTTTAAACTAAATTCCCCAGCTGCTGAAGGCAAGCATGCCGTATGCCTTCTTGACTACCTTCTCCACCTGCATTGCCCCTTTAAGTGATCTGCATACCTGTACACCCAGATCCCTCTGCCTATGAATACTTTTAAGGATTCTGCCATTAAATGCATATTTCCAATCTGTATTAGACTTTCCAAAATGCATTACCTCACATTTATCCGGATTAAACCCGATCTGCCGTTTCTCTGCCCAAGTCTCCAACTGATCTATATCCTGCTGTATTGTCTGTTGGTCCTCATCACTATCCACAAATCCACCAACCTTTGTGTCATCCGGAAACTTGCTAATAAGACCGGTTACATTTTCCTCCAAATAATTTATATATATATATATATATATTACAAACAGCAAAGGTCCCAGCACTGATCCCTGAGGAACTCCACTTGCCGCAGCCCTCCATTCAAAAACGGACCCTTCCACTGCTGCCCTCTATCTTCTATGACCGAGCCAGTTCAGTATTGACCTCGTCAGCTCACCTCTGATCCCATGCGACTTCACCTTCTGCACCAGTCTGCCATGAGGGACGTTGTCAAAGGCCTTACTGAAGTCCATGTAGACAACATCCACTGTCCTACCCTCTTCAATCATCTTCGTAGCTTCGTCGAATAACTCGATCAATTCAGTGTAAAACGACCTCCCCTTCCGAAAACCATGTTGCCTCCCGCCAATGCATCCCCTTATTTCCAAGTGGAGTAAATCCTGTCTCGAAGAATCCTCTCCAAAATTTTCCCTACCACCGACGCAACACTCACCGGCCTGTGATTGCCTGGATTATTCTTGCGACCCTCCTTAAACAAAGGAACAACATTGGCTTTTCTCCAATCCTCTGGCACCTCCCCTGTAGCCAGTTAAGTTACAAATATATCGCTCAAGGACCCGGAAAAAACCCTCCCTTGCCTCTCCCAGTATTCTGGGGTATATCCCATCAGGCCCTGGGGATTTGTCGACCTTACTGTTTCTCAAGAACCCCAATACCTCCTCCTTTTTGATTTCAACATGACTCAAACTATCTACACATCCTTTACCAGATTCATCATCCACCAAGTCCTTCACTTTGGTGAATACAGACGCAAAGTACTCATTTAACAGGTCGCCCATTTCCTCTGGCTCCACGCATACATTCCCTCACCTGTCTTTGAGTGGGCCAACCCTCTCCCTGGCTACCCTTTTGCTCTTTATTTATGTGTAAAAATCCTTGGGATTTGCCTTAATCCTGCTGGCCAATGACTTTTCGTGACCCCTTTTAACCCTTCTGACTCCTTGCTTTAGTTTCTTTCTCCTTTCCTTGTATTCTACAGGTGCTTCCCAACATCCTAGCCTTGACAAATGCTTCCTTTTTCTCTCTGACGATGTCCACAACTTCTCTCATTATCCAAGGTCCACAAAACTTACTATACTTCTCCTTCATTCTTACAGGAGTGTGCTGGCCCTGAATTCCTATCAACTTACATTTGAAAGCCTCCCACATTCCAAATGTTGATTTGCCCTCAAACATCTGCCCCCAGTCTACACTCTTCAGTTCCTGCCTAATACTGTTAACATAGAAACATAGAATCATAGAAAAACTACACCACAAGACAGGCCCTTCAGCCCACAAATCTGTGCCGAACATGTCCCTACCTGAGCGATTACTAGGCTTACCTATAACCCTCTATCTCACTAAGTTCCATGTGCTTATCTAAAAGTCTCTTAAAAGACCCTATCGAATCCATCTCCACCACCGTTGCTGGCAGCCCATTCCACGCACCCACCACACTCTGAGTAAAACACTTACCCCTGACATCTCCTCTGTACCTACTCCCCAGCACCTTAAACCTGTGTCCTCTTGTGGCAACCATTTCAGCCCTCGGAACAAGCCTCTGACTGTCCACTCGATCAATACCTCTCAACATCTTATACATCTCCATCAGGTCACCCCTCATCCTTCTTCTCTCCAAAGAGAAAAGGCCGAGCTCACTTAACCTATCCTCATAAGGCATGCTCCTCAACCCAGGCAACATCCTTGTAAATCTCCTCTGCACCCTTTCTATGGCTTCCACACCCTTCCTGTAATGAGGCGACCAGAACTGAGCACAGTTCTCCAAGTAGGTTCTGACCAGGGTCCTATTTAGCTGCAACATTATCTCACGACTCCGAGACTCAATTCCTCGATTGATGAAGGCCAGTACACCATACGCCTTCTTAACCACAACCTCAATCTGCACAGCTGCTTTGAGCGTTCAATGAACTCAGACCCCAAAATCCTTCTGATCTTCCACACTGCCAAGAGTCCTACCATTAATAATATATTCCGCCATCCTATTTGACTTGCCAAAATGAACCACCTCACGCTTATCTGGGTTGAACTCCATCTGCCACTTCTTGTATCCGGCCCAGTCTTGCATCCTATCAATGTCTCGCTGCAACTTCTGACATCCCTACACACTATCCACAACACCTCCAACCTTTGCGTCATCAGCAAACTTGCCAACCCATCCCTCCACTTCCTCATCCAGGTCATTTATAAAAATCACAAAGAGTAAGGGTCCCAGAGCAGATCCCTGGGCCACTCCACTGGTGACCGACCTCCATGCAGAATATGACCCATCGAGAACCACTCTTTGCCTTCTGTGGGCAAGGCAGTTCTGGATCCACAAAGCAACGTCCCCTTGGATCCCATGCCCCCTCACTTTCTCAATAAGCCTTGCATGGGGCACCTTATCAAATGCCTTGCTGAAGTCCATATATACTACATCTACTGCTCTTCCTTCATCAATGTGTTTAGTCACATCCTCAACAAATTCAATCAGGCTCGTAAGGCATGATCTGCCTTTGACAAAGCCATGCTGACTATTCTTAATCATATTATACCTCTCCAGATGTTCATAAATCCTGCCTCTCGGGATCTTCTCCATCAACTTACCAACTACTGAGGTTAGACTCACTGGTCTATAATTTCCAGGGCTATCTCTACTCCCTTTCTTGAATAAAGGAACAACATCTGCAATCCTCCAATCCTCCGGAACCTCTCCTGTCTCCATTGATGATGCAAAGGTCATCGCCAGCGGCTCAGCAATCTCCTCCCTAGCCTTCCACAGTAGCCTGGGGTACATCTCATCTGGTCCCGGCGACTTATCTAACTTGATGCTTTTCAAAAGCTCCAACACATCCTCTGCAACAATTGTTGTAATTAGCCTTCCCCCAATTTCGCACCTTCACTTGAGGACTTCACTTATCTTTATCTATCAGAATCTTATGACACATTTTGATATTTTGGCTGCCTTCGTTTTGCAGCATTCCAATTTTGTTTGCCAATAGCACAGAAGTAGAGAAAACGTGGCAATTATGCTCTACCTCAGTTTGCATTGGGACAGTGGACTTCTTCATCCAAGGTGTCAAAATTCCGTTCACTATATTTCCGGCGGCATCATAACTTCTTCTGATGTCCTCTTCCACTTTGACACCTTTCAGCTTATGACGATTGTCAACCAACTCTTTATATATTTTGTACTCATCCCGATTCTGAAGGTCCGGCTTATGCAATGAACTTGGTTCCGGCGGTAGATTAAAGAGGCTTAGACTTTCTTGGTTTGGCAGGCTGTGAGCAGATTGCTTTCTGGCATGTTTGAGAGTAGATGAATGATGAAACCGGTAATTCTCTTTTCACAGAGTCATAGAGTCATGCAGTGCAGAGAAGGCCCCTTGCCCATCGAGTCTGTACCGAAATTACCTCCGACGAAAGGTGCTCTAATGCGATTTTCCTGCACTGGATCCAAACCTTTGAACGTTATGCTATTTGAAATGCTCATCCAGGTACATTGAATTAAGGTTATAAGGATCCGACCTCCACTACCTCCCCAAACAGTACATTCCAGATTCTCAACATCCTCTGAGTGAAATCCCGTCTTAATCTCCAGTCTCTCATCTTAATGCAATGCCCCCATTTGTTGATCTCCCAACAAAGGAGGACATCTGCTCCCGACGCACCCAGTTGCTAATAATTTAAACCTCAACCACGTCCCCCACCTCCACCCCACTTAGCCTTCCCTGCGAGGCAGAAAACAGTCCAAGCCTGTCTATTTGCCCCTTGTAGCACAAATGCTGCGTCCCAGGCAACATTCTGTTGAACCTCATATGTACCCCATCTCGTGCCGTCTCATCTGTTACCTGTGATGATCAGAACTGCACACGGTATTCCAGCTGTGCCCTAAAAACCCTCTGGACAATTCCAAGATCACCACCTTGATCTTGAACTCTGTACCATGACTGATGAAATCAAACGTCAAATGTGCTTTCTTAACTGTCCTATTCACCTGCACTGCCGATTTCTTGAATCTGTGAACAATTACCCCAAGATCCCTCTGTTCCTCTGAGCTGCCAAGAGTCCTGGCATTCATGAAACAAATCCCTCATATTGTTTTGTTTCTTGCAAAATGCATCAATTCGCAATTATCAGAGTTAAATAACATCTGCCACTGCTCTGCCTATCTCACCAACCCATCTATATCTTCCTGTAACCAAAAACCATCTTCGTCACTGTTGCCGACCCTAATAATCTTGATGTGGTCTGCAAACTTGCTTCGCATTCCCCCCACGTCTTCATCTCTCTCTCTTTCTCTCTCTCCCTGTATAATACATACAAACAATGATGGTCCCAGCACTGATCCTCGAGGCATACAGTGGGACCCCGGCCTCTACTCACGCAAAATGCCTTCTCCCACTACCATTGGCGTCCTGTTACTGAACCAGTTCTGATCGAGCTCACCAAGTTGGCGTAAATTCAATGTGCGACAACCTTCTCAAACAGTCGCCAAAATGTGGGACCTTGTAAAAACTGAAATTTCCTCAATGACATACTTAATCACATTTTCGTAACTGAAACAAATTTGGTGGGCATGACCTCCCATTTGATAAATTCATGCTGCTAACCCTATTTAACCCATGCCTTTGCGAGTGGATATAGATTCTCTCCTTCAGATTTTTTCCAGTAACTTCCGTACCACCAACATGAGAGTCCTGATCTGTGATTTTCTGTTTCATCTCTACTAATCTTCTTGAAAGGTGAAACCACATTTGCTGTCCTCCAGACGTCTGGCTCTTCTGACCAAATGTGTCAGGACCCCTGCAATTGCTTCCCTCCACCTCCCACAGCAACCTGGGAAGCAACTCTTCCAGGTCAAGGGATTTGTACATTTTAAGCCCGCCAGAACATCCAAATCTTCCCTCATTCCTATATCAACTGTGTACGTTCCTCATCGTCCCATAGAACATAGAACAGTACAGCACAGAACAGGCCCTTCGGCCCACGATGTTATGCCGAGCTTTATCTGAAACCAAGATCAAGCTATCCCACTCCCTATCATCCTGCTGTGCTCCATGTGCCTATCCAATAACCGCTTAAATGTTCCGAAAGTGTCTGACTCCACTATCACTGCAGGCACTCCATTCCACACCCCAACCACTCTCTGCGCAAAGAACCTACCTCTGATACCCTTCCTGTATCTCCCACCACGAACCCTATAGTTATGCCCCCTTAGAATAGCTCCATCCACCCGAGGAAATAGTCTTTGAACGTTCACACTATCTATCCCCTTCATCATTTTATAAACCTCTATTAAGTCTCCCCTCAGCCTCCTCCGCTCCAGAGAGAACAGCACTAGCTCCCTCAACCTTTCTTCATAAGACCTACCCTCCAAACCAGGCAGCATCCTGGTAAATCTCCTCTGCACTCTTTCCAGCGCTTCCACATCCTTCTTATAGTGAGGTGACCAGAACTGCACACAATATTGCAAATGTGGTCTCACCAAGGTCCTGTACAGTTGCAGCATAACCCCACGGCTCTTAAACTCCAACCCCCTGTTAATAAAAGCTAACACACTATATGCCTTCTTCACAGCTCTATCCACTTGAGTGGCAAGCTTGAGAGATCTGTGGATATGGACCCCAAGATCTCTCTGTTCCTCCACAGTCTTCAGAAACCTACCTTTGACCCTGTAATCCACATTTAAATTAGTCCTACCAAAATGAATCACCTCACATTTATCAGGGTTAAACTCCATTTGCCATTTTTCAGCCCAGCTTTGCATCCTATCTATGTCTCTTTGCAGCCTACAACATCCCTCCACCTCATCCACTACTCCACCAACCTTGGTGTCGTCAGCAAATTTACTGATCCACCCTTCAGCCCCCTCCTCTAAGTCATTAATAAAAATCACAAAGAGCAGAGGACCAAGCACCGATCCCTGCGGCACTCCGCTAGCAACCTGCCTCCAGTCCGAAAATTTTCCATCCACCACCACCCTCTGTCTTCGATCAGATAGCCAGTTACCTATCCAATCGGCCAACTTTCCCTCTATCCCACACCTCCTTACTTTCATCATAAGCCGACCATGGGGGACCTTATCAAACGCCTTACTAAAATCCATGTATATGACATCATCCGCCCTACCTTCATCAACACACCTAGTTACCTCCTCAAAAGTTCTATCAAATTTGTGAGGCACGATTTGCCCTTCACAAATCCGTGCTGACTATCCCGGATTAATCCGCATCTTTCTAAATGGTCGTAAATCCCATCCCTAAGGACCTTCTCCATCAATTTACCAACCACCGAAGTAAGACTAACCGGTCTATAATTACCAGCGTCATTTCTATTCCCTTTCTTAAACAGAGGAACAACATTCGCCATTCTCCAGTCCTCTGGCACCATCCCCGTGGACAGCGAGGACCCAAAGATCAAAGCCAAAGGCTCTGCAATCTCATCCCTTGCCTCCCAAAGAATACAAGGATACATTTAATCAAGCCCAGGGGGCTTATCGACCTTCAGTTTATTCAAAACTGCCAGGACATCCTCCCTCCGAACATCTATTTCCTCCAGCCTATTAGCCTGTAACACCTTCTCTTCCTCAAAAACATGGCCCCTCTCCTTGGTGAACACTGAAGAAAAGTATTCATTCATCACCTCGCCTATCTCTACTGACTCCATACACAAGTTCCCACTTCTGTCCTTGACCGGCCCTAACCTCACCCTGGTCATTCTTTTATTCCTCACATAAGAGTAAAAAGCCTTGGGGTTTTCCTTGATCCGACCCGCCAAGGACTTCTCGTGTCCCCTCCTAGCTCTCCTAAGCCCCTTTTTCAGCTCATTCCTTGCTAACTTGTAACCCTCAATTGAGCCATCTGAACCTTGTTTCCTCATCCCTACATAAGCTTCCCTCTTCCTTTTCACAAGACATTCCACCTCTTTCGTGAACCATGGTTCCCTCACTCGGCCATTTCCTCCCTGCCTGACAGGGACATACCTATCAAGGACATCCAGTATTTGTTCCTTGAAAAAGTTCCACTTTTCATTAGTTCCATTCTCTGACAGTTTCTGTTCCCAACTTATGCCCCCTAATTCTTGCCTAATCGCATCATAATTACCTCTCCCCCAATTGTAAACCTTGCCCTGCCGTACGGCCCTATCCCTCTCCATTGCAATAACAAAAGACACCGAATTGTGGTCACTATCTCCAAAGTGCTCTCCCACAACCAAATCTAACACTTGGCCCGGTTCATTTCCCAGTACCAAATCCAATGTGGCCTCACCTCTTGTCGGCCTATCCACATATTGTGTCAGGAAACCCTCCTGCACACACTGCACAAAAAGTGCCCCATCCGAACTATTTGACCTACAAAGGTTCCAATCAATATTTGGAAAGTTAAAGTCCCCCATGACAACTACCCCGTGACCCCCACACATATCCATAATCTGCTTAGCAATTTCTTCCTCCACATCTCTATTACTACTTGGGGGCCTATAGTAAACTCCTAACAACGTGACCGCTCCTTTCCTATTTCTAACCTCAGCCCATATTACCTCAGTGTGCAGATCCCCCTCGAAGTGCCTTTCCGCAGCCGTTAAACTATCCTTGATTAACAATGCCACTCCTCCACCTCTTTTACCAGCTTCGCTACACTTAGTGAAACATCTATATCCCGGAACGTCCAACAACCATTCCTGTCCTTGTTCTACCCACGTCTCCGTAATGGCCACAACATCGTAGTCCCAAGTACCAAACCATGCCCCAAGTTCATCTACCTTGTTCCGGATGCTCCTTGCATTGAAGTAGACACACTTCAAACCACATTCCTGTCTACCGGTACCCACCCTTGACCCTGATACCTTCCCCAATACCTCACCACCCTCACTGACTTCTGGACTACAACTCCTTTTCCCACTCCCCTGACAAATTAGTTTCAACCCCCCTGAAGAGCCGTAACAAATTTCCCTCCTAGGATATTGGTGCCCCTCTGGTTCAGGTGCACCCCGTCCTGTTTGTACAGGTCCCACCTTCCCCAGAATGTGTTCCAATTATCCACGTATCTGAAACCTTTCCCTCCTACACCATCCCTGCAACCACATGTTTAACTGCACTCTCTCCCTGTTCCTCAACTCGCTATCACGTGGCACCGGCAACGTACCAGAGATGACCACATGTTTTGTCTTGGCTCTCAGCTTCCAGCCCAGCTCCAGAAATTCCTGCTTTAAATCCCCGTCCCTTCTCTTACCTATGTCATTGGTACCAATGTGTACCACGACTTGTGACTCTTTCCCCTCCCCCTTCAGAATCCGGGAAACACGGTCTGAGACGTCACGGACCTTGGCATCCGGTAGGCAACATACCATCCGTGAGTCTCTTTTGCTGCCACAGAACCTCCTATGTATCCCTCTACCTAACGAGTCCCCAATAACTATTGCCCTCCCGCTCTGCCCCTTACCCTCCCGAGCCACAGAGACGGACAGAGTGCTGGAGATTCTCTCACTGCGGCTCACCACTGGTATGTCATCCCCGTCAACCGTATGCAAAGCGGAATACTTGTTGCTAAGGGGAACGTCCACCGGGGATCCCTGCACGGACTGCTTCCTCCCAGCCCCTCTCACCGTCACCCATCTGTTTTCATTCCTCGGAGTAACTGTATTCCTAAAGCTTCTGTCTATGGCCACCTCTGCGTCCCTAATGATCCTAAGTTCATCCAACTCCAGCTCCAGTTCCCTAACACAGTTTTGGAGGAGCTGCAGATGGGTGCACTTCTCACAGGTGTAATCAGCAGGGACAGTGTCGTCGTCCCTCACCTCAAACATAGTGCAAGAGGAACATAGCACTGCCTGCACACCCATCCCCTCTTGATACCTTGCCAGTACCAGGTAGAAACAGCAAAAATGAATTAAACTCACCCCTGCTCGCCCTTTCTGCCTAAGCCCTGTGAGCCAAAGCCTTATAGCTCACACTCTGCTTCCCATTCACTCCACTGCCCGCTCCCGACGCTGCCCGCTGTATACCGCAGCCTACCTTTTCCATTTCCATATACTGCAGCCTACCTGTCCCATTTCCAGAATTATGTACCTGCGTTGTCCTTTTCCAGAGTGAAGACCAACGAGAATTATTCATTAACACCCTTCCAATGTCTTGTGTTTTCACACACAGATTACCCCTTGGCCTCACATGAGCCCTACCCTTTACCTGATTTAACTTTAATGTACTTAAAGATACCTTGGGATTATCCTCAATCCTTTTCACAAGATCTTTCTCATTCGCCCTTTTTTGTTCTTCTAATTGCTTTCTTAATTTCTCGCTAGCACTTCTTATACTCCTCTATTGCTGCAGCTGAATTTCTCTCTTTGGACTTATTAAAATCTTTTTCATTCCTTCTTCCCATCCCAGTTCTGAATTGTCCTAGACATCCAGTATTTCTTGAACTTATTGCTCTTGTATTTGTCTCTAAAGGGTACATTTTGATCCTGTACTCTCCCCAGCTCCCATTTGAATACGCCCCACTGCTCCACTGTAGACTTGCCCGCAACGAGCTATTGCCAGTCAAATTTGGCCAGGGGCTGTCTTATTTTAATAAAATCTGCCTTCCCCCGTCCAAAACCGCCTTTTGCGTGCCATCTTTCTCCTTATCCATCACAAAATTGAACCGTACCGTGTTGTAGTCACTGCTGCTCAAGTGCTCCCCAATGCCACATTGAACACTTGTCCAGCTTAATTTCCCAGAGACAGATCCAACAATGCGCAGTCCATTGTAGGTCTTCTACATATTGATGCAAAAAAAAACCGTGGATACATTTCAAGAACTCCGCCCGCTCTGAACTTTTAACACTATGACTATCCCAATTTAAGTTGACATTTCCAAGTATAATTACCCGATTATTGCTCATACACATGTTTGTGAGCTGTCTGCATATTTGTTCTTCCATTTCCTCCCACTAATGTGCCTGTCTCCCTTAACATTCCCACGTTTCGCCGAAAAGCCTCGTTTGAAAACGTCCAACATATTATCGCTCCGAACAGCAGTAATTGACTCTCTAATTAATAATTCTATACTACCTCATTTTTTACAACCTCTTCTGTCTCGCCTCAATGTCCTTTATCCCAAAAAATTGTGTTGCCAGTCCTGCCCTTTCCATAACCATGCTCCTGTCATTGCAACAATATCACACTTCCATGTGTCAATCCACGGCTTTAACTCATCCGTTTTACCGATTGCACTCCAAGTATTAAAGTACAGACCGTCCTGTGTTGCCTTACTTTCTTGACGCTCAATACTAATGAGCAATTGTGAGTCGCTTCCTTTGCTGTTGCATGATGTGTCTCTCGTTGACAAATATCCTTTGTCCCCCTCCAGCGCCAGAGTAGTCTAAGCTCCTCCCAACAGCAAACCAAACTGCAAGGATGTTGGCCCAAATGTGGCTCAGGTGCAGACTTTCTAGTTTGCACATGACCCACCTTCCCTAGAAACGGTCCCAGTGATCCAGGAATCTAAAACCCTCCCAACCTGCATCAACTCTTGACAGACAAATTTGTATGTCTCATATTCCTATTCCTATGCTCGCTGGCACATGGCACCGGCAGTAATCCCGAGATTACAACATGGAGGTACTGCTTTTAACTTTACTGCCCAGCTCTCTGAATTCCTGATGCAGGACTACATTTCCAACTTTGCCTGTAACATGTACCAGAACATCTACCTCATTATCTTACCCCTTCAGGATTCCCTGCAGCCGTTCAATTATACCAGGGAGGCAACGCACCATCCGAGAGTCACGTCTTCAGCCGCAGAATCATCTGTCTGCTCCCCTGGCTATAGTTACCCCTATTCAATTAACTATTTCTTTCTCCTCCCTCCCCAGTATAATCAAGTCGCTTGTGGTGCCAAACCGTGGCACTGACTGTAATCCTCCAAGGTATCGACACCCTCATCAGCTTCCAGAATGGGATATCGTTCAGTGAACAGGACCCCAGGGGACTACTGCCCTACCTGTCTGTTCTTTCTGGACTGTTTGACGGTCTCCCATTCCCTCCTTTCCTCTCGTCCTTGAGCTGTGCTGTGACTACCTCTCTGAACGTGCTTTGCTCGTAAGTCTCAGCTTCGCGGATGTGCCACAGTTTCCAGCCACTTCTGAAGCTCCGAAACGTGCTACACGATGTAATGCAACTGGAACACTTCCTGCACAAGTGAACTTTTAGGACACTGCCAGCGTCCAAGACTCTCCACATGTGACAAACCACACATTCCACTCGGCATCCTCACTTAACATGTCTTAAATGTCCAATTAATGCCTTGTAAGAAACCGAATGTAGTTAGAGCTAATTTTAAAAATCCCAATAATTCAGACGTTTCTTTCAGCTTCAGCTACATAAACGCAGTAATTAATGTCAGTTACACATCAGCCAATCAGCTTACTGCTTTCCTGCGACATCATTCATCGATCGGTCAGAACATTGAATAAGGGAGTTGGATCGTTTTATTGAAGTTGAACAAGACATTGGTAAGGCCAAACTTGGAATACTGTGTGCAGTTATGCTCACCCGATTATAGAAAGGATCTTAGTAAACTAGAAATAGTGCAGAAAAGATTTACCATGATGCTACCGGGACTTGATGGATTGAGTTATAAGGAGAGGCTGGATAGACTGGCTCTTCTTTTCCCTGGAGCGTAGGAGGCTGAGGGGTGACCTTACAGAGGTCTATAAAATAATGAGGGGCATAGATCAGCTCGCTGGTCAGTATATTTTCCCAAAGGTAGGAAGTCTAAAACTAGGGGGCATATGTTTGAGGTGAGAGGGGAGAGATACAAAAGTGTCCAGAGGGGCAATTTTTTCACACAGAGAGTGGTAAGTGCCTGGAACAAACTTCCAGAGGTAGTAGTAGAGGCGGGTGGAATTTTGTCTTTTAAAAAGCATTTAGGTAGTTACATGGGTACGATGGGTATAGGGGATATGGGTCAAATGCGGGCAATTGTGACAAGCTTAGGAGTTTTTTAAAAAAGGGTGGCATGAACAAGTTGGGTCGAAGGGCCTGTTTCCATGCTGTAAACCTCTATGACTCTATGATTCTGCAAACATACATAAGAACATAAGAGCATAAAAAATAGGAGCAGGAGTAGGCCATCTAGCCCCTCGAACCTGCCCCGCCATTCAATAAGATCATGGCTGATCTGAAGTGGATCAGTTCCACTTACCTGCCTGATCCCTATAACCCCAATTTCCTTACCGATCAGGAATCCATCTATCCGTGATTTAAACATATTCAACGAGGTAGCCTCCACCACTTCAGTGGGCAGATAATTCCAGAGATTCACCACCCTCTGAGAGAAGAAGTTCCACCTCAACTCTCTCCTAAACTGACCCCCCTTTATTTTGAGGCTGTGCCCTCGAGTTCTAGCTTCCTTTCTAAGTGGAAAGAATCTCTCCACTTCTACCCTATCCAGCCCCTTCATTATCTTATAGATCTCTATAAGATCCCCCCTCAGCCTTCTAAATTCCAACGAGTACAAACCCAATCTGCTCAGTCTCTCCTCATAAGCAACACCAAAAGCAAAGAGCATGGTGATTACCATCGGACTTTTCACTCGGTGTGAATGGTTGAACGTAAGAGGGAGATAAAGAAGAAAAAGTGAATTAAGATAATATAAGTTGCAGAGTAATCATTGTTAAATCTAGTCATAAGGAATTAACCAAAGAGCCTCAGAAAAATATGAGTGGGAGGAATGAGAACATACTGACCATAATGCAGTGGGCCTGAATTTCCGTCAAGTGGCGATCAGAGTCGGATTGCTGCACCAAGATGGATTTTGCAGCAGCCGAGAGCGCCATCGCATGACAGCTGTAAAACTTGTCACAATAGCAAAATGTTACTGACCTCGGGTGGGGACCTTTTGGTCCCAGTCGCCGTACTTAGTTACTGAACACAACATCCTTTCGCTGCTTTCTCACTCGACCTTCCGATCAGTGCATTCAAGAGACATTTTGTCAAGGGATGCACAAAATGCACCATCAGCTGTAGTCAGTGTCACCGCTCAAACTGAATCTCCCTCCTTCCTGCTTTGTTAACATTGCATGTGAAAGACAGGTTTATCGGTCTAATGAAATGAACGAAAACGCTTTAAAGGTGTCAAGATTCATTCTTGCGGCTGAACCAACACAACTGTCAGTCACTGCATGTAAATGGTCACTTCCTGAGGGACAAGTAGCCCTGTATCCACGTCAAACAGGATCCACATCAGAATTACCTGATTCATAAGATTACACGAAAGAAATTAGGAACTCCTCCAGAACATCATTTAAGTCCAAATGAAGATTTGTCTTTCTGTTTGACTTGTGAGGGATTGATCAATGAAATATTTATTCCAGGTAACGGAGGGGAAGGACTGAAAGTATTCAGCGTGGGACAAAAGTTATCTGGGTTAACGATCACAGAAAATAATCCTAGAACAGAGAGACGTTTGGGATATATGACGCAGCCATCTCTTTTTTTTTTAGTTGTTCCATTCGCATTTCTTTCCGCCTTTCACCACAATCCTTTATTTTATTGTTTGATCTCTCCTGACGTCTACCTTGTCATAACCTTTCCATTGAAACATTCCTCCCCTCCCCATTTCACTGTCATTGGTTTGATTCAAAACGTGTTTCATTCGGAACTCATTGCAATTCTGATACAATATCATAGACCCGAAAGTTTAATGTTTCTCGCTAAGCAGATCTGCCTGAACTGTTGAGTGTTTCCCGCATTTTCTGATTGTAAATGTGCTCCACTTGTAGGAACGGTTACTTATACGAGGCTGCGCCCATTCTCGTCAGCCCCTTCACTCATGCAGCCATATTATAATTTAACCATTATTTCTATTGCCTTTACGTATTCTTCCAACAACATGTATGAAGTCACACTTCTCCACTTTGAACTTAATGTGCAACATGTATATGTACTGTTGACGTTCCAGAATGTCCTCTCTCCCGTTTACAATATTTTAAAGTTTTGCTTCATCCATAAACTTTGAACTTTCCGCTGCACAACAAGATCTAGATCGTTAAAGTTTATCAGAGAAAGCAAGTGACATTTGTGGAACACCAGAACAAACCTTCCCCCTGTCCAAAAAATTCAATTGACACTTACTCTCCACTTCCCACTATTCAGGCAGTTTTATCTCGATGTTACGAAAGTTGCTCTTGTGCCATGAGCTATAACTTTTTTTCGCAAGCCTGATGTATGGCACTATATTGATTGTGATCTGAAAGTCTATATGCACCACATCAACAGCATTACCCACATCGACTCTTCCTGTGATCGCCACAAATATCCACAACAAGTTAGTGAGAGAAGATTTCCACTTTAGAAATCCGTGCTGGCTTAGTCTAACCAACTCACATTTTCTTTAATGTAGCTATTAATTCAACCCCGAACAATTATTTCTAGAATCCCGCCCGCTACTTCTGTTAAACGGACTGGTTTGCAATTGCCGCAGACATGTTTATAATCGTTTTTCAGTAAGGGTGGAACATTTGCAATTTTGCACCTCTGGCACCTATCCTTGTTTAGAAAATACTGGAAGAGCCTATGTTGTCTGTTGTGCACGTGCTCTGAAGTGAAACAATTGGTAAAGTGATGATTGAGCGATTTGATCGCATGCCCCGTGGTAGTCTATTGTTTAGAATTCAGTGCTTTAACTACTGTGGCTCAGGGTCAATTGCCGGCCAGAGACCAACTCCGTCTGGCCATTGAGTGGACTGTCATAATGAACAGAAATTCCTCACTGTAAATGAAACCAGGTCGGGCAGCATCTGTGGATGGAGACACGCATTTAATCGTCTACCTGGATGATCTTTGATCTGAGCTGAAAAAGTCAGAGATGCAGAGAGGAGGAAAACGACTCCAGTGAGGCAATACGGATCTGTTCTTCATTTTTAACAATTAAACTGTTAACCGAAGGTTTGCGATCAAGGTTGTTTTTTTTATTGGTAGTAATGTTTGGATAAATTGAGGCTGATGCATTGTCCCCAGTCATAAAAAATCTCAGTGTATCTGATTTAATCTAAATTCAGTTAATATTCTGAAATATAACTGGCCTACTTTCATAATCAATTACACTCGCAATGAACAATAATATTCCATTGGCTTTTCTGATTACTTGCTGCTATTGCCTTTTGTGACTCGTGCACTGGACACACAGATCCCTCTACATCTCAGAGCTCTGCAATTTCTCATTATTTATATACCAACTTTCTGTATCCTTCCTTCTAAAATGGACAATTTGACATTTGCTCAAATTATACTCTGTTTGCCAAACCTTTGTCCCTCTCACCTTAACCTATCTATGCCCCATTAGCCTTGTTTACGTCCTCTCATCAAGTTTACTTTCCTACGTATCTTTATGTCATTGACAAATTTAGCAACCATATATTCAGTCCCTTCATCCAAGTAATTTATGTAAAATGTTGTCATCCCAGCACTGATCCCTGTGGCACATCACACGTCAAATCCTGCCGACCAGAAAATCAGCAATTCCAGCCAATCTTCAGTACATGCCGATACGTTGCCCTACATCACAAACTATTTATTTCAGCAACAAGTTTTGATGTGGCACTTTATCAAATATCTTCTGGAATCTACTGGCTCCCCTTTGCTCACAGCACGTGTGACCTTGAAATGACTGCAGAATAGTCTCGCTCTGTGTTGTAATATTGCTGAGATTCTTTGTTTATCTCACTCTGAGGGCACAGACCATGCAATAGTTTTCCCATTTAATGTCTCCTATCCACCCTATCAGAAAACTTTCCTGTTATTATGTTTCATCTCTCCTACAATCTCTGTATAAACTTTGTTACATTTTCAACCTTTCCCACTTGTAAGGAAAGTTCATGGGGGTGAAAGATGACTTTGTTTCCCTGTGCACACACACTGGTGGACAGCCTAGGTTGGTCCAGCATTTTCACCTTACATTGCAGAAGACAATGACGGCATCTTTTAGCTGAGTCATCTACTGAACAGCAGCTCGTTGGTCAAAGGGAATGACCCTCATTTTGGATGTTGTCGTCAGAGAATCTGTGAGAGGCCTCGGCTCCTCGTTTTATTTAATTTCCTTGCCATAGATACGGTGGCATTGGGTTACACTGTTTGTTTTGAGAAACTGAGGACAAGCTTCAGGGAATTTATCAGCGCAACACACTTGCAGGAAAAGCAGAGCATTTTCAGGAGGGCATTATGCTTGTCGATGTTAACTTTATTGCTATTCACCAAGTCAGATGGCTACATGTTTGTGCGTTCAGGCAGACGGCAGTGTTTATTGATATTCATTCATGGGTTGAGGGCGTCTAGCCCATTGTCTGTCACTATCTACCTCTCTTAGCTACTGCATATTTGCTTCAGTTTATTTCACTTTCCCAGTCTCTGTGGATAGGGAGATTTAAGAAATCTATATTTCGACTGGTAAACAGGAGAATTCAGGTAAATTTTTAGTCAGGTTTAATTTTATGCTTCTGTTTCAGAAAGGGAGCAGTGGGTAATTTTTATGCTTGACAAAGATGTTCGTCTTTCTTGGGGTTAGTTTCAATATCAGTTGAGATACTGTTGCATTTACAAAGCTGTGGCGTGAAAGGCAAACAGTTGATTGGCAAAGAGAGAGCCCGATGGTTGGAAGCAGGTTTGTATTTTCTTTAGCTTCAGCTGATAATTAGCGGCAGTTCCAAACAGGTATTGATTGGGAAAGTGTCAAAAGGCAGCTCTTAACTCTTCGCGAAGATTCAAAATCTTTACAATGGAGTATTATTGGACTATTATTTAAATGGTAAAAATTTGCAGGATGCTGCTGTGCAGAGGGACCTGGGTGTCCTTGTGCAAGGATCTCAAGGAGTTGATTTGCAGGTGCAGCAGGTAATTAAGAAGGCAAATAGAATTTTGTCCTTCATTGCGAGAGGGATGGCGTTTAAAAATAGCGAGGTTATGTTGCAGCTGTATAAGGTGCTGGTGAGGCCACACCTGGAGTACTGTGTAGAGTTTTAGTCTCCTTACTTGAGAAGGGATATACTGGTACTGGAGGGGGTGCAGAGGAGATTCACTCGGTTGATTCCGGAGTTGAGAGGGTTGGCTTATGAAGAGAGACTGAGTAGACTGGGGCTATGTTCATTGGAAGAACGAGGGGAGATTTTATGGAAACATGTAAGATTATGAAGGGAATAGATAAGATAGAAGCAGGTAAGTTGTTTCCACTGACAGGTGAAACTAGAACTCGGGGGCATGGCCTCAAGATAAGCGGAAGCAGATTTAGGACTGAGTTGAGGAGGAACATCTTCACACAAAGGGTTGTGAATCTGTCGAATTCCCTGCCCAGTGAAGCAGTTGAGGCTACCTCATTGAATGTTTTGAAGCAAGGATAGATCCATTTTTGAACAGTAAAGGAATTATGGTGAGCAGGCGGGTCAGTGGAGCTGAATCCATGAAAAGATCAGCCATGATCTTATTGAATAGTGGAGCAGGCTCAAGGGGCCAGATGGCCTACCCCTGCTCCTAGTTCTTATGTTCTTGTGTTGTTGTGAGTAATATACCAGAACCACTGCTCCAGAGGGATGATGCGCGTTATCACACACGAGGCTTGAGATGCTCAGGAAATAAAGGCTTTTATTTACTGTTACAACGAAGCTACCATGTATAGTACACGATCCCAGACTGAGGGGTCCCAGACAGAGCAGTGACCTTTATACCTCTCCCAGGAGGCGGAGCCCGACTGGGATGTACCATAATAACTATAATACAGGTGTAACAGCCCAACCCTAACCCCAACAGCAACAAGTAGAACAACCCATCCCTAACCTCAACAGCAACATATGTACATACTTGTAGTACTGGCCAGACCCTGGCTCAGTACTATCTAGTGGGAACCAACGATGGTTCACCACAAGGGAGTAATGGGCAGTCTAGATATCCGGGCAACTGTGACAGAATGATGATTTCGGAAAAGTAAAGTTAAATCAAGTGAGGCAAAGTTGTGATTCAGAAGAACTCATGGAAGACGGAACCAAGTGTTCTGAGTTAATGAGACGATTATTTTCAATTAGATCTAAAGGAGGAAGCAGACCACTTGAGGTCATTGAAAAGATTGAAATAATTTTACAGAGAATCTAGGACTTGAATGTTAAAGCAAATTTGGCCGTTTGAAACGGTGAAATCAAGTCCAGAAAAGCAAAAAGGGTTTATCGTGGCACGGACTTACTGGAAAAAGTGGAGCCAGAGTGTTTGGTTAAATGCGTCCTTCAAAAAGCGTGAGCTGGATTTCGAAATGTGGATTGCTAAATGCTGCATTGCTATGAGAGACCATTATGAAATGTGTTTTGGAAATGGCTGGGTAGATTCTGAGGAAAAATCCGCAAGCACTAACTTTCTGTGCCAAAGAGACCATTCTGGCTACACGTGGAATTATTCATTGTTGTTAATAATCAAACGTGTGTGCATTGGTTAAAAGAAAGGAGTGGCAAGAAGTAATGCATAATCATCCATTGTTCGCTCTTAATAAACAGTATTTTCTTGTTAAAAAGAATTTCCGGTCAGGTGATTCCTTTCCTTCGCGTTTGGAAAAGAAAAGTCACCGTCTTCTGAGCCAGGCCTAGGGTTTGGGATCTTCCCGTCCAGTTATCACATCAACCAGGATCGTTCCTATGTACCAACAGTTAGATAGAGAGATCGGCACAGAGAGAGAGATAGAGAAAGAGAGAGAGAGATTGAGAGATTGGCAGGCACACACACGCACACGCACACACACACACAACACACATAGAGAGACGGAGAGAGAGAGAGAGACAGAAAGATAGATAGCTAGATAGATAGACAGTGAGATAGCTAGCTAGCTAGATACTTAGAGAGATAGATAGACAGACAGACAGACAGATAGACAGATAAACAGATAGATAGATAGATAGATAGATAGATAGATAGATAGATAGATAGATAGATAGATAGATAGATAGATAGATAGATAGATAGATAGATAGATAGACAGACAGACAGACAGATAGATAGATAGATAAACAGATAGATAGATAGATAGATAGATAGATAGATAGATAGATAGATAGATAGATAGATAGATAGATAGATAGATAGATAGATAGATAGATAGATAGATAGATAGAGTCATAGAGGTTTACAGCATGGAAACAGGCCCGTCGGTCCAACTTGTCCATGCCGCCATTTTTAAAAAACCCTCAACTGATCCCAATTGCCCGCATTTGGCACATATCCCTCTACACCCATCTTATCCATGTAACTATCTAAATGCTTTTTAAAAGAGAAAATTGTACCCGCCTCTACTAGTACCTCTGGCACCTTGTTCCATACGCTCACCACCCTCTTTGTGAAAATATTGCCCCCCTGGACACTTTTGTATCTCTCCCCTCTCACCTTAAACCTATGCCCTCCAGTTTTAGACTCCCCTGCCTTTGGGAAAATATATTGACTATCTACTTTATCTATGCCCCTCATGATTTTATAGACTTCTATAAGGGTAGCCCTCCTCACCTACGCTCCACAGAAAAAAGTCCCATTCTATCCAGCCTCTCCTTGGAACTCAAACCATCAAATCCCGGTAGCATTCTCGTAAATCTTTTCTGCACACTTTCTAGTTTAAGAATATCCTTTCTATAATAGGGTGACCAGAACGGCACACAGTATTCCAAGTGTGGCCTTACCAATGTCTTGTACAACTTCAACAAGATGTCCCAACTCCTGGATTCAATGTTCTGAGCGATGAAACCAAGCATGCCAAATGCCTTCTTCACCACTTTGTCCAGCTGTGACTCCACTTTCAAGGAGCTATGAACATGTACCCCTATATCTCTTTGTTCTGTAACTCTTCCCAACGCCCTACCATGAACTGAGTAAGTCCTCCCCTGGTTCAATCTACCAAAATGCATCACCTCGCATTTGTCTAAATTAAACTCCATCTGCCATTCGTCAATCCACTGGCCCAATTGATCAAGATCCCGTTGCAATCAAAGATAACTTTCTTCACTGTCCATTATGCCACCAATCATGGTTTCATTTGCAAACTTACTAACCATGCCTCCTATATTCTCATCCAAACTATTAATGTGAATGACGAATAACAGTGGAGCCAGCACTGATCCCTGAGGCGCACCGCTTGTCACAGGCCTCCAGAATGAAAAACAACCCACTACAACCATCTGTCAAGAAGCCAATTTTGTATCCATTTAGATACCTCACCCTGGATTCCGTGAAATGTAACCTTATGCAACAACTTCCATGTGGTACCTTGTCAAAGGCCTTGCTGAAGTCCATGTAGACAACATCAACTGCATTCCCCTCATCTACCTTCTTGGTTACCCCTTCAAAAAGCTCAAACAAATTTGTGAGACATGATTTTCCACTCACAAAGCCATGCTGACTGTCCCTAATCAGTCCTTTCTTCTCTAAATGCCTGTAGGTCCTGTCTCTCAAAATACCTTCCAACAACTTACCCACCACAAATGTGAGGCTCACTGGCCTGTTGTTCCCAGGCTTTTCCCTGCAGCCCTTTTTAAACAAAGGCACAACAGTTGGCACTCTCCAATCTTCAGGCACCTCACCCGTGACTATCGATGATTCAAATATCTAGGCTAGGGGACCCACAGTTTCTTCCCTCGTCTCCCACAATGTCCTGGGACACACTTCATCAGGTCCCGGGGATTTATCTACCTTGATGCGCTTTAAGACTTCCAGCACCTCCTTTTCTGTAATATGTACACTCCTCAATACATCACTATTTATTTCCCCAAGTTCCCTAACATCCATGCTTTTCTCAATCGTAAATACTGATGAGAAATATTCATTTAGGATCTCACCCATCTCTTGTGGATCCGCACACAGATGACCTTGTTGATCTTAAGAGTCCCTACTCTCTCCCTTGTTACTCTTTTGCCCTTTATGTATTTGGAGAAACTCTTTGCACTCTCCTTTGCCTTACCTGCCAAAACAATCTCGCGTCCCCTTTTTGCCCTCCTGATTTCTCTCTTAACTCTACTGCTGCACCGCCTATACTCTTCAAGGAATTCACTTGATCCCAGATGCCTATGCATGTTACGTGCCTCTTTCTTCTTCTTGACCAGGGCCTCAATATCTGGAGTCATCCAGGGTTCCCTACTTCTGCCAGCCTTGATCTTCACTCTAAGAGGAATGTTTTTACCCTGAACCCTGGTTAACACGCCTTTGAAAGCATGCCACTTACCAGACGTCCCTTTGCCTTCCCACAGACACTGCCATTTAACTTTTGAAAGTTCCTGTCTGATACCATCAAAATTGGCCTTGCCCCAATTTAGAATTTTAACTTTTGGGCCAGACCTATCATTCTCCATAGTTATCTTAAAACTAATAGAATTCTGGTCACTGGTCCCAAAGTGATCCCTCACTAACACTTCTGTCACCTGCCCTTCCTTATTTCCCAACAGGAGGCCACGTTTTTCCCCCTCTCTAGTCGGGCCATCCACATACTGAATGAGAAATTCCTCCTGAATACACTCAACAAATTTCTCTCCATCCAACCCTCTAATACTATGGTTGTCCCAGTCAATGTTGGGAAAGTTAAAATCTCCGACTATTACCACCCTATTTTTCTTGGAGCTATCTGTAATCTCCTTCCATACTTGCTCCTCAATTTCCTGCCAACTATATGGGGGCCTACAGTACAACCCTATCAAAATGATTTCCATTTCCTGTTTCTCAGTTCTACCCATATAGACTCAGTGGCCGAACCCTCGGATCTCTCCCCTCTCAGTACAACTGTGATGTTTTCCCCAATCAGAAGTGCAACTCCCCCTCCTCTCTTACCTCCTGTTCTACCTTTCCTATAGCATCTGTACCCTGGACCATTGAGCTGCCAGTCCTGTCCCTCCCTTAGCCATGTTTCTGTAATTGCTATAATATCCCAGTCCCACATAACCATCCATGCCCTGAGTTCATCTGCCTTGCCCGTCAGGCCTCTTGCATTGAAATAAATGCAGTTTAATCTGGACTTCCCTTGCTCTTTGTCTTGCTTTTGCCTGATCTGTCTGGTACTAGGATTCCTGACACTGCCTTTACTGCTTAATGTGCTCTCTTTAACTTCTGTGCTGTCCTCAAACTTCTCTTCTGTCTCCCGACTGCTTTGGATCCCACCCCACCTGCCAAACTAGTTCAAACCCTCCGGAGTGGCTCTAGCAAATCTCTCTGCTGGGATGTTAGTCCCCCTCCAGTTCGGTGTAACCCGTCCCTCTTGAACAGGTCAGCCCTTCCCCAGAACGTTTCCCAATGATCCAAAAATCTAAATCCCTGCCCCCTGCACCAGCTCTCAAGCGACGCATTCATCTGCCTAATCTTCCTGTTCCTACTCCAACTAGCACGTGGCAACTGTAGTAGTCCTGAAATTACTACGATAGATAGATAGATAGATAGATAGATAGATAGATAGATAGATAGATAGATAGATAGATAGATAGATAGATAGATAGATAGATAGATAGATAGATAGATAGATAGATAGATAGATAGATAGATAGATAGATAGATAGAAGAATGGACAGAACATTCATGCTACTGATCCTATTCACAAAACTTAAGAAAAAACATATCAATTTTGTACAGCGGATATTTCACGCCATTCCTTAACTCGGCTCTGATTTTACTCTGGGTCCCAGCATAAATAAACGGGTTAATGCAGGATGACAGTAGCACAAGCATATATCCATTTTCTTCAAGTATGAATGCTAATTCACCTAAACCAGTACCTGAGTAATAAGTAACTTTCTCAATTCGGACATAGGCTATAGTTATGAAAAATAACAAATATAACAGGATGAAATTTCCCGAAATGGCAAAGAGTAAAATAATAGACTTTTTCCGTTTCTTCATTTCTTCATCACTCTGGTTTTCTGCAGTGTTGTGGTCCCAGAGTCTCCTGCGGGCTCTATTGGCAATTAGAATATGTCTTACAGTTAGAGCGTTCAACAGTAAAATCAGAATGAATGGAAGGATAGGGTTCACAATGCAACGCATCCAGTCATAAGCAACCCAGAATGAGGACGTGTAAAATATTAACTTTACACTGCAGAACCAGGGCACATTGCTAATTATGTACATGGGCTCAAAAATAAAATACAAAAATATATTTTTTACGCAGCTCAGTGTGAGCACGATTCCGATGACCCACTTTGCCACATTCTCGGTGCAATATTTTGTTTTGAGCCTCTGGCAACAAATGGCCACGAATCTATCAAACGTGAAAGTGACCGTTAGCCAGGCAGAGCTGTCCATGGCAGCAGAAATACCAGCTGTGCGGGCACTGCAAAGTGGTGTGATTGACAGGAAACTGGACGGAAAAAAGATTCCAGGAATCCGATTTACTATTACAGCGGTGATTATGAACAGGAGATCTGTCGCTGCCATGGACAACAGGTAATGCGTTGTACATGAGGAGAGACCACAACTTCTTCAGAACAGGGTCACAATCACTGCGATGTTCGCTGCAATAAAGGGAGAGAGAGAGAAATAATAGTAATTTGTCAATGAGAAAGGGTGAGAAGTGAAGTGTTCCTCACCACAATATAATTGCTATTCAAATTCGGCGGGTCAGAGTTGAAAGAAAATCGAAAGTACATCCAAACTAAGACAAAAGAGCTAGATTGACTATTGGAATGACAAATAAACAAATAATTATGCAAGCATTGGAGTTGGTATATTGAAAAACAGCCAACAATAAGTATCGGAGATAATATATTCACAGATTATATGCTAATAGGAATCCCGTGTAGCTCCATCCACTGAATGGTGGCAAAACTAGTTGGTACAAAACAGTGCTGAGTTTCACCCTTTCCTTTGGACAATACTATTCACTGTTCGAAAAGTAGGCAGTGAACTTTTTCAAAATAAACCTCAATGACAAATAAGTGGACCTTTAACGTTGAACTGGCTCTGCGGGCATTTGGAGTTGGACACAGTGACAAGACCAACTTTTACTTTCCTTGATAAACACCTGGGAACTTAGGTAATTAAAAAAAACAACTACATTCCACCAAATATGAGGCTTCTTTCATTATGGAGATAGGAGCATTCTAAAAAGTATCTGGATTCTGGGAGTAGAATGGAATTCAAGAATCACCAGTCATGCCATTAGAACCATCAGCAGCAGTGGATGTGAAACAGGACAGCCTTTTTGAAACATTAAGTGTTCGTGGCTAAGAACAGGCACACTTTCCTCTGAGAAAGGGATGAATGCCAATCATTCACGAAATGACAGCTGTTTGCATTGCTCACCTAATCTGTCGACATATCCGCTCTTAATTATTATATTGAAGCATTTAGTACATCTATTCGGTCATTTTGCAACGATTTCGTTTATTTGAATGTTAGCAGCTCAACAGGCTCACGTTATAACAGTAATAATAATAAACTTCACCATCATTAACATTGCAAGTGACACTTGGATTCAATTTACACTGCGATAACATTTTAGGAATTTAGGCAGAAGAGCATGGTCAATGCAACTACAATCGGACCATAATAATTTGTTGTAATAACCCTCAACATCATTTTAAATAAATCTGATGAAGTGATCTGAACTTCACTTCAACCATTATACCAGCTTGAGAAATCACTTAAACTGACTGAATGAAAACCATAATGAAACTGAATTGACGTCGTGAGATGTTAGTGGTAAAAATGATAGGTATTATCATTAAAATTATTAAATGGTTCCTGCCACAGCAAGGAACCTTATACTATGATAAGGTGCTTAGATTCTGCAAAATTTGCGAAGAAAATCTGGCGGTGAGGGGGTGAAGTTACACTGCTAAACTGGGAGATTGTATTTTTCCAATAGCATCAAGAATTTTGCAGCAAATAGAATAAATAATAACGTTCAGTTAAAAAAAATAATTCAGTTGAAGTAGAAACGTGTTGTTGTAGAGAAGCAGATATACCAGTTAAATCCAAGAAAGCAAAACTTTGACGGGGAAGAACAGGTTCAACAAAAGCAGGGAAGGAACGACATATCTTGAAAATGCCTTCTTGATATAATGGGATAATCGATGCTGCTAAAAAATGACGAACACAGAAAATAAATAACAGAGGTTTTACCTGGAACTCCGACAGCTGCTATGACTGGATAATAAATGGCAAACACCACATCCTTTGGTATTACGTGCATTTCTATCAAAAGCTCTGATCGCAGTCTACACTACACTGAAAATAAAGTCATATTTAAAAGTGATATTCTCCGGGGAGAAAATTCGATTGTTCTTTCACCTTAAGCAAATTTATTAGAACAAACAGATTATTGCAACAGCTGCACTTCTGCTTTTGTTTTGATGGGTTGGATTTTCTTTCATAGAATCTGAATCTTCTCTCAAGAGGCAAGAGAATGAATGTTGCTTCATTGCTTCATCAGAATGATAATATTGGCATTGATCTTTGGGATAGGCCAATATAACGCAATTCATTGCTGTCCACACGGAGAAGCAGAAATTGTAGAAGGAAAATGCAGCCAAATTCTCAGTCCTGATAATTAAAATAACAGTGTGATTACTAATAATCTCCTACGCCATCCCCATGCTCTCTGAGACTCCGCAACTACTTTAGCACAACAGATGCATCTGGATGTTGCACCGACCCGGTTAAGTGCAGTTGCATTCAGTGTGCACAGTCCAGTTCATGATTGCATGCAGTGAAATGGCCGGGCCATTGTGTTATATTCAACGTGGGCACTGTCATTTCAACATTTGAACAGATTCACTGAAGCAAGGTTACAATCAGAGTAAAAATGTCCAGTTGAAAGTAAAGTAAAACTACCTTGTTTACCACGTATGTGAATTAAATTAAATTAATCACACTCAGTAAATTTACACTCTGCATGTCGAATATCCAATTCTTACAGCATGAGGACAAACAGAGTGGTCACGCCAGAATGTCACATCTGTCTGTGGACAACAGTTTGGCAGAAAAACGCTGACAATCTGGACAGCACTATCTCCAGCAAGAGAATTTTTTTTTTAATCACCCCATTCAGTGATATTACCATTGATAAGCCCCGAAATATCCAAATCCGGGGGTTACCAATGACCAGAAACTTTATCTGACGAGACAATTACTACCGTGACTACAAAAACAGGTCAGAGGTTAGGCATGTTGGGGTGACTAACACACTTCCTGACTCCACAAAACATGTGAGTAGGCTTAAGCCAGGCGGCCCGGAAGGGAGGGGGGCCCGAGAGCAAATAAAATCACTAACTCTTCAGGTGAGCGTTCATTTTCGTCACTGAAGAGGATCAAAATCTATTTGCACTCAACAATGAGCGATGAGAAACTTAGTCATCTGGCACTCATGCACATTGAATCAGACATGCTTCGATCTGCTGATTTACATGCTGTTATCGACACTTTTGTAAAGCAAAAAACACGGAAGTTTTTAAAAGTGTAAATGTAAAGAAAATGAAAAGTAGAACATAGAACATAGAACAGTACAGCACAGAACAGGCCCTTCGGCCCACGATGTTGTGCCGAGCTTTATCTGAAACCAAGATCAAGCTATCCCACTCCCTATCATCCTGGTGTGCTCCATGTGCCTATCCAATAACCGCTTAAATGTTTCTAAAGTGTCTGACTCCACTATCACTGCAGGCAGTCCATTCCACACCCGAACCACTCTCTGCGTAAAGAACCTACCTCTGATATCCGTCCTGTATCTCCCACCACGAACCCTATAGTTATGCCCCCTTGTAATAGCTCCATCCACCCGAGGAAATAGTCTTTGAACGTTCACTCTATCTATCCCCTTCATCATTTTATACACCTCTATTAAGTCTCCCCTCAGCCTCCTCCGCTCCAGAGAGAACAGCCCTAGCTCCCTCAACCTTTCCTCATATGACCTACCCTCCAAACCAGGCAGCATCCTGGTAAATCTCCTCTGCACTCTTTCCAGCGCTTCCACATCCTTCTTATAGTGAGGTGACCAGAACTGCACACAATATTCCAAATGTGGTCTCACCAAGGTGCTGTACAGTTGCAGCATAACCCCACGGCTCTTAAACTCCAACCCCCTGTTAATAAAAGCTAACACACTATAGGCCTTCTTCACAGCTCTATCCACTTGACTGGCAACCTTTAGAGATCTGTGGATATGGACCCCAAGATCTCTCTGTTCCTCCACAGTCTTCAGAACCCTACCTTTGACCCTGTAATCCACATTTAAATTAGTCCTACCAAAATGAATCACCTCACATTTATCAGGGTTAAACTCCATTTGCCATTTTTCAGCCCAGCTTTGCATCCTATCTATGTCTCTTTGCAGCCTACAACAGCCCTCCACCTCATCCACTACTCCACCAATCTTGGTGTCATCAGCAAATTTACTGATCCACCCTTCAGCCCCCTCCTCTAAGTCATTAATAAAAATCACAAAGAGCAGAGGACCAAGCACTGATCCCTGCGGCACACCGCTAGCAACCTGCCTCCAATCCGAAAATTTTCCATCGACCACCACCCTCTGTCTTCGGTCAGACAGCCAGTTACCTATCCAATCGGCCAACTTTCCCTCTATCCCACACCTCCTCACTTTCATCATAAGCCGACCATGGGGGACCTTATCAAACGCCTTACTAAAATCCATGTATATGACATCAACTGCCCTACCTTCATCAACACACTTAGTTACCTCCTCAAAAAATTATATCAAATTTGTGAGGCACGACTTGCCCTTTACGAATCCGTGCTGACTATCTCGGATTAATCCGCATCTTTCTAAATGGTCGTAAATCCCATCCCTAAGGACCCTTTCCATCAATTTACCAACCACCGAAGTAAGACTAACCGGTCTATAATTACCAGGGTCATTTCTATTCCCTTTCTTAAACAGAGGAACAACATTCGCCATTCTCCAGTCCTCTGGCACCATCCCCGTGGACAGCGAGGACCCAAAGATCAACGCCAAAGGCTCTGCAATCTCATCCCTTGCCTCCCACAGAATCCTAGGATACATTTCATCAGGCCCATATGGCAAGTAAATGAATAAAAGGGCTGTAATTGATTCATATAACGTTATGATATTATACATGTAGTACATTATACATAGTACAACGATATAAGTTATCTAACGTCACTTAACGTCACTTTATTCTATTCAACGAAGGGTGGGGCAGGGGGCAAGGTCAGGAGGCCTTGCTAAAGCTCAGCCGAGGGGTCCGGTGGTAGTTAATTCGCCACTGAGCATGTCTACCAGCTAAAAACCAAAATCAGGTGTGTAATGTAATATTGTCCACATGACTGGATGAGTGCAGCTCAAACAGCTCGACATTATCCGAGAAAATAGCAGCCTGCTTGATTGGCTGACATTCTGCTAAAACCCCTCCTTCTGGCACAGACAAAGGGTGGCAGCAGTGTATACCATCTGCCAGATTCACTACAGGAACACATGAAGGTTCCTTTGACAGCACCTTCCAAACCTATCGCTGCCATCTAGAAGGACAGAGCAGCAGAAATATAAAGATGCCAGCAGCTCGTGGATGTTCCACTCCAGGTCACACGGCACTCTGACT
Source organism: Mustelus asterias (assembly GCF_964213995.1). Taxonomy (NCBI): domain Eukaryota; kingdom Metazoa; phylum Chordata; class Chondrichthyes; order Carcharhiniformes; family Triakidae; genus Mustelus; species Mustelus asterias. The sequence continues at coordinate 1,278,110 of NW_027590136.1, forward strand.
TGGAAATTTGTCACGGTTCCTTCACAGTCGCGTGTTGAAAATTCTTGAACACCCTCTTTAACGCCATTGTAGGTGTACCTGCAGTAAAGGAATGGCAACGCTTGAAGTAGATAGCTCACCAGAACATTCAACAGGGCAATTCGGAATGCAGACTTAATGTTGGCCTAGCAAGAGTTCCCACATCCCACAAATGAATATAAAACAATATAAAAATGTCAGTACATGAGGGAGTTTGATTCCTGTCTCCATATGGCCAGTATGGGTATCAACAATCACAATAATGTATAATTATCGAACATTGCTAACTGGTCTTTGTGATGTGTATGAGAGATTGATTGAGAAGGAACAGTAAGAATGTTTTATATTCCGTGGGCTAATTCACATATTATTTACAATCTTCATCAGGGGCAAGCAGCAATATGAACACAAGAACCTTTTTATTTTCAGTATTAAGTGATCAGTTGTTCTTCCTCGTGGCAACAGGTGGAAGCAGGATCCTCCGTAGCAGCAGCCTCAAACCTCAGAGGAAATCTGGGTGTGTTTGTCCCCGATACATGCAGACGTGGCCGCACATTGCTGCCATATATAAAATGTCTAGCTGTTGTAGAATCGCATCATTGCACTGCGTTACTTCTGGAGAATTGAAGGCAAAGGAGTAAAACTTGACAAATAAGCAGGTTTCAGAGAATAATAGAATCCCTACAGTTCAGAAAGAGGCCATTAAGCCCATTGAGCCTGCATTGACAACAAACCTGCCCAGACCCTATCCTCATAAACACACGCATTTACCCTGCACGTCCCCCAGACACTGAGTAGCAATGTAATATGGCCAATCAACCCAGACTGCACACCTTTGCTCTGTGGGAGGACACCGAGCACCCTGAGCTAATATAAGCCCGCCATTCGAAAAAAAGAGGTGCAGATAACACAGGGAACTGTAGTCCAGTGATCCAACTCTTCTTACTGGGGAAGTTGCGAGAGGGCATTTTCAAGAATTTCACAGCACTGCATTTGCACAGCAGTGAAAAAGTCAGAAAAATTGAGCAGACAGTTAGAAAAGGAAATTCATGCTTGACGAATCCATTGGAAATCTTTGAGAATGTAAGTAATATAGTTGACCAAGGAGAAGAGGTAGTTATCATTTACTTAGACTTTCGGAAGGCTTTCGACAAGGTGTCATATAGTGGACAACTATGTAAATTTAAAGCACATGTGATTGTGTGCAGTTTCTGAAGATGGCTCGAAAGCTGATTAGCAGACAGGAAGCACGTAGTTGTCATAAATGGGGTTTTTTCCGATTAGAAAGCAGTGGCTAGTGGGGTTCAGCCAGGATGTGTGCAAAGACCCCCAACTGCACTCATTATATGTTAAAGATGTGCATTCTTTCCGAATTTGCAGGTGATGTCAAGTTGGGTGGGTGGGTGATCTGCGAGGACGAGGCAGAGCTGCTTCAGCATGATTTGGACAGACTACGTGAGTGGGCATATGCATGGCATGCATTGTAATGTGGATAAATGTGAGTTCATCCACTTCAGTAGCAAAAATAGGAAAGCTATTGAAACAAAATCGTGTTTGTCCCCTATACATGCAAAGTGCAGGCCGTTGGTACATGGCTGCACATTGCTCTCATATATAAAATGCCCAGCTGTTGTAGAATCACAACACTGCACTATGTTAATTCTGGAGAATTGAAGGCAAAGGAGTAAAACTTGACAAATAAGCAGGTTTTCTTATTTGTCGAATTGAAATACGTGGACAGTCAGCGAGATCATGGTGTCCTCACGCATCAGTCGCTGAATGTAAGCACACAGGTGCAGCAGGCTGTAAAGAAGACAAATGATATGTTAGCCCTCAGAGGGGGAGGATTTGAGTCTCGGGAAAGCGATGTTTTACTACAATTTTATGGGGCGTTGGTGAGGCCACACTGGAAAATTGTGTGCAGATTTGGTGTCATTATCTGAGGAAGGCCGTCCTTATCAGAGAGGAAGGTTTGCCAAGCTGATTCTTGAGACATGCGGAGATATTTCGTCGGTTTGGACTATATTTGCTGGAGTTTTGAATAGTGAAATAGGATCTCATACAAATTTAAAACTTTCCAGCAGGACCGGCAGATTAGATTCAGAAAGAATGTTCCCGATGGTGCTGTGTCCAGAATTGGATGTTATAGTTTGAGGATAAGGGATAAACCTTTTAGGACAGAGGTAAGGATAAATTTCTTCATTCAGAGAATGGCGATTGTTTGCTATTCACTTCAACAGAAAGTCGTACAGACCCAAACCGTTTTTTTAAAATTTCAAGCTGGAATTAGATATAGCTCTTCGGGCTGAAGATATCAAGAGATATAGGAGAAGAGGGAATGAGGATATTTAATTTGATGACCATCCATGATCACAATGAATGGCGGAGCAGGTTCGGATGGACTAACAGCCTCCTACTGCTGCTACTTTCTATGTTTCTCTATCGTGGAGAAGCCTTAGCTCTTTGATCGACTACGGAATTCCATCTGTAGGGTGGCTAACAACATTATGCAGCTTGGCGTCTTTTGCTGTTTACAACAGAAGGTTGGATGTGGCGTCCAGATTCTGGCGCACTTTGCTTCACTGTCCAGCAATATTGATATTGCAGTTAATGTCACTTCCTGGAAAGAGCAGTCTTTACCTCGTCGGCAGAAGTGCGAGCTACGAAATGACAGTCAGGCGGAATGCATGCTGATGTACTGATTCACATCTGGTAGATGGCACATCTGCAGCCAGGATGACCCCTCGTGCAGGGACTGGACTTTTAACATACTGGGTGGTTTGTTTTATCTCGTTTATTGCGTTTTGTTGGTGCTGACCCCAATAAGAATGAATATGCCAGCATATTACTGGCTTGTACCTTGCAGATTGTGGCAAAGGTTTGGGAAGTTAATAGTAAAAAAAACTGGCTGTAAATACATTGTATCTAGTCTGCACTGCGAGATAGAAATTATGTCATTGGCGCGGTTCACCAATTCTGTTGATTGCTCAACCTCACCCACCACTCGCCCTCCCCAGAATCTTGTCGGTGGGGGCACTCAGCGGCTTCAATGTCATAAAATGTCAGTGGGAGGTGCCTGACTCCCTTGTGTTGGTGATTTTGATTGCCTGCTGCAAAGTTCTTGAATATGATGTACTCCTCTGGATAGGATTATGGTTCAATACAACAGTGTGAAACTGGGCCGTAGGATCGTAAGAAATAGGAACATTAGCCGGCCGTTCGACCACTCGAGTCTGCACCGCCATTAAATAGGATGATGGCTGATCCAATAATCCCCAAGTCCATCTTGCTGTCCTTTCCTCATAACACTTCATTCCCTCACTGATTAAAATCTATCGAGTTGAGTCTTAAATATACACAAGGACTCTACCCCCACAGCTCGACGTGGAGTTCCAAAAACGAAGAACAGAGAAAAAAATCTTCCTCACCTCAGTCTTATATCACCCTGCCACCCCATACCCATCCCCTCCCCTCTGCCCCAATTATTCTGGGACTATGCCCTTTCATGCGAGGCACTCGTGTGAACGAAAACATCCTCTCAATATTTACCCTGTCACATCCCTTCAGAGCCTTCTATATTTTCATGAAATCACCTCTTAATCTTCTAAATTCCAATGAGTAGAGGCCCAAATTTAACCGTTCCTCATCACACAATCCCTACATACTAGGGATCATCCTCGTGAACATTCTCTGAACAAATAGCATATTTCTTTAAATCAGGGCTCTCAAGCTGCTCACAGTCCTCGAACTATTGTCTCACCAGCATCTTGTACAGTTGCAGCGATGCTCCCCTGTTCTTTTACTCCAACCCATTTTCAATAAGAGCCAACAATCAATTCGCCTTTCTGATTACTTGCTGGATCTATGTGCTAACTTTCCGGTTTTCACGCACAAGCACCCGCAGTTCCCTTGCTGGAGCAGTTTTTTGCATTTTTCCCTATTAAATAATATTTTATTCATGTGCTCCCCCTTCCAAAATGAATACCTTCACATTTTCCTACATTATACTCCATTTGCCAACATTTTTCCCACTTACTTAATCTATCAGTATATCTTTGTAAATTGTGTGTTTCACACACGCAACTTGTCTTCCCATCTATCCTTATGTCGTCTGCGAAAGTGGCAAATGTACTTTCGCTTCTTTCCTCCAAGTCACAAATATATATTGTGAACAGACGTGTTCCCAGGACTGATCCCTGTGGAATCCCACTGGCTACAGGTTGCCAACCTCAAAAAACCCTTTATTTCCACGAAATGTTTGCTACTCATTAACCAATCTGCTATCAATGCAAATATGCTACCACCAGCACCATGGGCTCTTACCTTTGTCTTAAACATTTGTGAGGTACTTCGTCGATTACCTTTTGGAAGTCCAAATGCAACACATCTAATGGTTTCCTTCTATCCACTTTGGTTGAGACATCCTCGTGTAAATCTAATTAATTATTCAGATACAATTTCACTTAGATAAAGCCATGCTAATTCTTCTTGACTTGATTATGATTTTCCGAATCTGCCGCTATTAATTTCATAGTGGTTTCAAACATAGATAAGAGCCTTCTGAGCGAGAACCGATCTCACGGAAAGACATGCTGCAGAACTGAACCTATGTGCACTGAATTCAACCGTTCTGAATTAGACATGTGCGAACTAACCCTTACCAAATTAGGTTGGTGCACAATGACAGTAACAATGCTGATCTTGGCCTGTACGCGATAAATACAACAGGCTCGCATAGGAGCAGCCTGCACGGAACTTATCTGTGCACAAATGAACAAATGTACTCTGAATAATTCCGAAACAAGTTGGTATGGTTGGACCGATCATCACCACACAGACAGGCAGCAATCCACACTGATTACAGCTGGACTCAACTGGCCCAGGCTCCATCGAAGGCAGGCACACTGAGCAACTTACTTTGCAACCAACCATTTTGAACAAATAACATCCACACCGTGAAAACTGGGACTCTGTAAAAAGTGTATTGCTTGATATTACCCGTCCACATTGAAGGTAATCCTACAGAATAGGACTTGTACACCGTCAATGAAGCAGAACTGAAGTGGATCGCCATATAACGAGGACAATTATGCATCATTTGAACTGACCCAATTGAAAATAATTTGCCTGATTTGGCTCTGCAAACTGAAAATTGATCTGCTTTCCCGATCATCAGTAATTGTAACCGGCTGCACTGAAACTTGTTCACAACGTCGAACAATGAGGAACTGGAGTTGTAGCAATGACTGCAATCGTGCTCAATTGGACCCTACCTTCAGTGAATATCATTGCACTGAGTTTAGACATGAAGCACTGAGCTCAGGCATGCTGAAATGCATCTTGCCACACAAGGAGTGAACAGGTTGCACATTTCCCATTTCGGGGCTGACATGTTCATGTTGAAGGAAACTAAATTCGACTGCCCCATACTGAAAGTTACTGTGCAGAACTGGATCTGTGCACCCTGAAATGACACTAAACGGGGCATTTCCACGCTGAGTGTGTCCGTGATGAATAGAATGAAAATAAATAGAATGGAAATACTCAATGTATCAGGCAGTCTCTGTGAAGAGAAACACGCTTCCAGTGTATGTTGCAACAGGGTAACCTTACATCCAAACGAGAAATGCTGAGTATTTATGATGTGGAGATGCTTGCATTGGACTCGGGTTCGCACAGTAAGAAGTCTCACAACACCAGGTTAAAGTCCAACAGGTTTATCTGGAATCAAGTGCTTTTGGAGCGCTGCTCCTTCATCACTCAACTGATGAAGGAGCAGCGCGTCGAAAGCTCGTGATTTTTCAGATAAACCTGCTGGATTTTAACCTTGTGTTTTGTGACTTTGTACTATGGTAATGAGACAGTATTTAAGAAAGCGTAGTGTCTGAGTGCATGGTTGTCTGTGTGTAAATTTATGTGTGTACGTGTGCTTATTTTTCTGCATACATCTGTGAATGTGTATATGTGTATGCGTGCGTTTTGTCGTGCATGTGTTTTGTGTGTGTTTCTATGTGTTTTTTTCTTGCGAGTGTATGTGTGTTTTTGTTTGTTTAATGTTTGATTATGTGTGGTTGCGTGTGCATTAATGAATTCGTGTGTTTGTGTGGGTTTATTTGTTGGTGTATATGTGTGTTTGTGTGCGTGTCTTTACGTGTGTGCCCATGTGATTGCTTGTGCATTTGTGTGCAAAGTCATGTGTGTGTGTGTGTGTGTTCCTCTGTGTGTCTTTAGCTGTGTTTGTATTATTATCAATGCATGGGTGCGTGTGTTATTGTGTGCATGAACGTGTTTGTGTGCATTTAGAGGTGCCTGTGTTTATGTGGGCGTCTGCATGTGCTTATGTGTATGTTTGTCCTTGCTAATGTGTATTTTTGTGTGTGTGTGTGTGGGATAGTCAGCATTGCTTTGTGAAGGATAGGCCGTGCCTCACAAACCTTATTGAGTTCTTTGAGAAGGTGACCAAAGAGGTGGATGAGGGTAAAGCAGTTGATGTGGTGTATATGGATTTCAGCAAAGCGTTTGATCAGGTTCCTCATGGTAAGCTTTTGCAGAAAATACGGACACATAGGATTGAGGGTGATTTAGTGGTTTGGATCAGGAATTGGCTAGCTGTAACAAAACAGAGGGTGGTGGTTGATGGGAAACATTCATCCTGGAGTTCAGTTACTAGTGGTGTACCGCAAGGATCTGTTTTGGGGCCACTGCTGTTTGTCATTTTTATTAATGACCTGGATGAGGGCGTGGCAGGATGGATTAGTAAATTTGTGGATGACACTAAAGTCATTGGAGTTGCAGATAGTGCGGAGGGAAGTGGCAGGTTACAGAGGGACATAGGTAAGCTGCAGAGCTGGGCTGAGAGGTGGCAAATGGAGTTTAATGCGGAAAAGTGTGAGGTGATTCACTTTGGAAGGAGTAACAGGAATACAGAGTACTGGGCTAATGGTAAGATACTTGGTAGTGTCGATGAACAGAGGGATCTGGGTGTCCATGTGCATCGATCCCTGAAAGTTGGCACCCAGGTTGATAGGGTTGTTAAGAAGGCGTACGGTGTGTTAGCTTTTATTGGTAGAGGGATTGAGTTTCGGAGCCAGGAGGTCATGCTGCAACTGTACAAAACTCTGGTGCGGCCGCATTTGGAGTATTGCGTACAGTTCTGGTCGCCATATTATAGGAAAGATGTGGAAGTGTTGGAAAGGGTGCAGAGGAGATTTACCAGGATGTTGCCTGGTATGGTGGGAAAATCGTATGAGGAAACGCTGAGGGGCTTGAGGTTGTTTTCGTTCGAGAGAAGAAGGTTAAGAGGTGACTTAATAGAGGCATACAAGATGATCAGAGGATTAGATAGGGTGGATAGTGAAAGCCTTTTTCCTCGGATGGTGATGGCTAGCACGAGGGGACATAGCTTTAAATTGAGGGGTGAGAGATATAGGACAGATGTTAGAGGTAGGTTCTTTACTCAGAGAGTAGTAAGGGCGTGGAATGCCCTGCCTGCAGCAGTAGTGGACTCGTCAACATTCAGAGCATTCAAATGGTTATTGGATAAACATATGGATGATATTGGAATAGTGTAGATTAGAGGGCTTTAGATTGGTTCCACTGGTCGGCGCAACATCGAGGGCCAAAGGGCCTGTACTGCGCTGTAATGTTCTATGTTCTATGTTTTATGCGTGTGTGTGTGTGCGTGTGTGCGTGCGTGTGTGTGCGTATGTGTGTGTGTGCCTGTCTGTGCGCCCATGTGTTCATTTGTGTGTGTTTATCTTTGTTTTTGTGTGTAGGGTGGCGTGGAGGAGTGGTGTTTTATTGAAGTGCTGCAAGTACAGAAGCGTATGTTTGTGATTAATTAGAAAGCTGGAAAAAATACATGTCTGAAGTGGTGATGGTGAAAAGCAAAATAATGTGAGACTGGAACAATGAAGATGCAACACAGATGCCTGGTAATATATCAATATTAATCCCGGAATTGTCACCAACATATATCAAAAAGCAATCAAAGGAGATAAAAAGAAGTAAAGGAAAGAGAAGGAGCCAATGGTTATTTTTAAAAACTTCTTATTCAGTCAAGACATTCGCAAAATGTTTAAACGAAAAAAAAACGAGGTGTAATTCTTCCAGCTCATTTCGGGTTTATATGGATCATTGCAGGATGCCGAACACAGAGAAGTAAAATTGGAGCCAAATAGCAAGAGACAGTGACAAATGATCAGAACCTCAGGTTCACACTTGTGGATTGATTCGAGGTATACTGCAAAATATTCAGTAAATCTAACAGGATTAGCCAGGGTAGATTCAGAAAGAATTTTCCCAATGGTGGGGGAGTACAGAACTAAGTGTCATAGTTTGAGGATGAGGGGTAAATCATTTACGACTGAGTTGATTTGAGGCTGAGAAATGTCTTGCCTAGAGGCAGGTGAATCAGTGGAATTCGCTACCACAGAGAGTAGTTGAGGCCAACATGATCAAAATGAATTACTGACCGGAGTCGAAGGGCTGAACGGCTTCTCCTTCCATTTTCTATGTTTCTTTTTTTCAATGCCTCATTTCCAACGTGCAGAGTGGACTATACCATGATCCATGAACAAAATATCCATTGGAAAGGCATTAAAGGAAATCACTGCTTCATCTTCAGCTAATGTTTGTTTATGCCTTGGATGCTGAAAATGGCAATGAAGAGAACAGTTAGATAAGCTTGGTTGCGGTGTCACACTGGTCTGCCTGGAATGCAGAAGATGATCCAATGATTGTGGTTTGGTGCTTGCAAGGTGAGGAAAAGTGGAACTCTATCCTGTTTCTGGGAGGGACAATGAGGTGAGAGTAGCATTCTGGTGACGTTAACTGCCATTGTGCTGTCAACAACAGAGGGGTGCAGATTACCGAAACCTCCTATCTGTATTATTGAACTAATTGAGCAGTTGCAAAATAAATGGGGAAAATTATGAAGAATTGAATGGAGCCATTGTAGTAAAGCAGGGTGTACATTATGGTCGAGACCACTGTTTGAGTTAATGAGTTTATAATCTATATTGGGCAAGAGATTATCCTCAGATATGTACACATCAAAGAGCAATAAAGGAATAGAAATAACCAATATGGAGCAAATGAAAACCATCGGAAGTGCAGAGTTTAAATTGGAAAGAAGTAAGTTCTAGTCAGTGAGCAGGAATCGACACGGATAGCGCCATCTATATGTTGGGTGAAGAGGTGAATGTAGTACCCTGGGTAGGACTGGGGCATCAAAGATTCATTTGCCCAGAAAAATCAAACACAGCTGGAACCGCTGCCTCTGTACAAAGCAATCACTTTCATTTGAAAGAAACGAGTGGAGTTAAATATTCTGTTCATTACGGAAGCCCGTTCAGTCGGGTGATACAGTCTGGTGAGAGATGTGTCTTCATTCAATTCAACAAGAGCCCTCAAAAAGCCCTGGCGGCTGATGGCGGGGCACAGAGATTGTGTGACAAGCAATGCTGATCTGAACTTGTATACTCTGAAAGTAACTTTGCTGGACCGAACTGAACTGAATGTACTGTCATGAACTTGTCCTGCCCATCCAAATGAGGAAGTCCAGAATTCTGGGCAATTTCACGTTTGTTCAAGTGGATTGGTCTACTCTGATATTAACCATGCTGAACTAAATCGTTCTTCCTGACTATCACCACCTTGGGCGGGAGTTCGATGGATCAGTGCTGAAAATGACTTCAGTGTGCTCGACATGTTTACACAAATTCATGCATGTTGATGTGGACCTGGCCCACCCGGGTTCCAACCAAAAATAAGAAAAATATAGTGGACACAGGAATCTGAAACAAGACTCGAGGAAGCTGGAAGAACTCAGCAGGTCTGTCACTATCTGTTAGATGAGAGCTCAAACGAAATCAGGTTGTAGTCCAACAGATTTATTTGTAATTACAAGCTTTCGAAACGCTGAAGGAGCAGCACTCCAAAAGATTGTGATTTCAAATGAACATGTTGGACTCCAACCTGGGCTCGTGTGGTCTGCTATCGTATCCATCACAGTCCAACACCGGCATTTCCACCTCATGGCCAGCATCAGGGGTGAAACACAGTAACGTTTTCGAGTTACTCCTGACGAAGTGTCAAGAGTCAAAAGAATAACCGTGTTTCTCTCCTGAAAAATGCTGGCAGAAGTGCTGAGTTTTTTTCCCCATTTTCTCTGTTCTTGCTGCTGTACTCAAACTTGCTAGATTGAATCTGTCCATTCTGAGCGTAAGTGTGCTTATCTGAACATGTACACAACGAATGCAACTGTGCTGAAATGGACCAGACAGTATTTAATTTAAACGCTCTAGCAGAATCTGGCTTATGGTGTGCAAGTGTGCTGATCAGTCTATTTCCACAATGAATGCATCGACAAATGTATTAAAGTGATTTCGCCGTCTCATAGATTTTCCACCAGGATGAACCTGCCTCGTGATCATATGGACTGAACACTGAACAGCAGGGAGCAATTGTCAGTGTTTTCATTTGAATATCACTGTTCATTTATAATTGGCGCAGATAATTCACATAACTTCATTGCAGTGTTAATGCAAGCCTTACTTGTGACAAAAAAACCTTAAACTTTACATTACTTTAGTAACTCAGCATTAATAGATTAACCCTATTCATTGCTTTTGCACAATGCCCAGTTTCACTATTCAAGCCGTCCACTGTTTAAATTCTCATTATTTTGATGGAATAATTTAACTGGGAGCATAATATGCATTCTGAGTGTTTCTCTGTGCATCAGCGCCCATGAGAAAAATATCAAAATTTAAACACGTGATGCACAGCATCTTCGCCAGTGTGTTTGTTGAAATAATGCAATTCATGTAAAAAAAAAATGTTTTAATTATCTCCCTGGAGTCAGACGTCAAGAATAAATGTCACAATCTCTGAGTGCAGTGGAGAACACATTTGGAGATTTTGATAGAAATGCACTCATCACCGAAAGGTCTGCTGTTTGCCATTTACTATCCTGCCCTTGCTGCTATCGGAATTCCTGGTAAGGTTTACTGATTAGTTATTCATTATGGGAATCACTGCTTATTCCTCTTGCCATTCATATTTAACACTCAAGCTTAACTATTGTACCGATATCCTTGGATAATTTCTCTCAATTATGTTGAAAATCTTCGTTTTACTTGCTGTGATTTCTCCAGTATAATGGAGCTACACTTTCTGCAGTTTGACAGTTGAAGTGCTTCATTTTATCTATCTACGTTTTTCTCTTTCCCTGAAATAATTACTCCTCATGGCAAGTATATATTTTCCGCCATTGCAGGAAATAAGTCTGCATGCTTTCATTGAACGTGTGGAGAAGAGAGAAGACCAGATGAAATCCTTGGAAACCCAAGGAGATCTAATATTGTGGGAGCTGAGCAGCAAGCTACCAAATGATAATGGCAAGGTTATCACATGGAGGCAGCAATACTGGAAATGTCTATTATTTCAAGGAAACATTTGCATGTAGAAATAACGATCTGAGACTTTTTATGAATTGAAACTTTCATAGCAATGCGTTCTTTCTTTCTCTTACTGGCATGCTGACTGCACATTGCCTATATAATTTCTCCTCTTTAACAATATACTATTTGCCTTGATCACTACAACTTCATCACTTCAAGCTTACATGTTCCCCTACATACTGTCCCCAACTCATGTTGCAATTGCTATTTCATTTGATTGTTGATGCCCTCACTGTGGCTGCACTTTGAAACCAATATAACCGTTTAAAGTAAGTTATGTTGTGATTTGCCACTGTGACTGTGGGGAGATTATCTCACTGTTAAAAGAGCTCTGTTATGTTTTTAAAACTGTTAGTGAATGATCACACTCTTACCTGACTTGCATGTTTAATTTGTTTTTTGGGCAACGTGAACAACCTCCCTTTGTGAAGTTGGTGTTAATTTTGTTTCCGTGTCTTATTTAGACAGGGACTCAACTTATTGTACTAAGCCAGAAGATGAATACACTGGCACTTCAAACCTCCATTTGTCCAAAAGTCCTGGAATAGATCTTGAACCCACAACCATATGACTCAGACATTGAAGTTCTATTAACTAAATCATGGCTTAAGCTTTGCAGGTAGATTTTGTTGTATCTGCTCCCGTGAAACATTTGCTTTCAATTGTTTCAATTAATTATCAATGTGAATTCCAGGATCATTTTCAATTCCAACCACGTTCTCACATTTTGAGTGAAATAAGTTCCCCGACTCTGATGAAGCGTCATCTAGACTCGAAATATTCACTCCATTCTCTCTCCACAGATGCTGTCCGGCTTGCTGAGTTCCTCCAGCATTTATTTTTCTTGTTTCAGATTCCAGCATCCGCAGTACTTTGCCTTTATATTCCATTTTTTTCTCGCCCTATGAGGCACTTGACATTCCTGGACATTCAATTTCATATCCTGCATTTCAGCCAAATTGTTTTAATGTTAGTGGTCGTTGGATTTGACAATGACTTGGCCATGTTTTCTCTCTTCTCTACACGTTGAACAAGGTACCAACTGACTGTATTTCTTGTCGCTGAGTCATCAAGTAGCGCGATAAATATCCAGGAAGTTTTCCTCACAGTTCAGTACCATATTGGGGAAATGTTGCAATTTAGGAAGGATTCTTCTCCAGTGGAAAAGAAAGGTCATCAACTCGGATTGCCAATTCTGGTTTCTCTTAACATTGGCTTTTTAGTCATTCAATCTTTTAAGCATTTGATCTTTCATTGTCTTTCTACGCCCCTTATTCACAGTTTATTTTGTTTACAACACAGCAAACTTGGCAGTGATTGTCATCCTAGCCCGTGGAAGATGTGGTCTCTCTGGATTTATCACTTACTATTTGATATCTATGGCGGTGACAGATTTCCTGGTCATTATTACAGCTGTGATATTAAACAGGATTTCCCGTATCTATTTCCCATTCAGCTTCCTCTCCATCACTCCGGTCTGTAGTCTCAGCTTTGTGATCATTTATGGAGTCAGAGATTGTTCTGTTTGGACAACAGTCGCTTTTACCTTTGATCGATTCATCGCTATTTGTTGCCAGAAATTGAAAACAAAATACTGCAGCAAGGAAACGGCAGCGACGGTAATAGGCATTGTTTGTGTTCTGAGTTGTGTTGTAAACAGCCCTTGGTACTTTGCGTATGAGCCTTTATTTATCCTCAACGGTATTCCTTGGCTTTGCAGTGGAAAATCTGTATTTTATACGTCACCAATATGGGCGGCATTTGACTGGATTCTAGTCATTTTAACCCCTTGTCTCCCATTTATTCTGATCTTACTGCTCAATGCTCTGACCGTCAGACACATTTTAGCGGCCAATAGAGCCCGCAGGAGACTCCGGGCCCAGCGCAGTGGAGAGAATCAAAGTGACCCAGAGATGAAGAAACGGAGGAAGTCCATTGTTTTACTCTTTTGTATCTCGGGGAGTTTCATCCTGTTGTACTTATTACTTTTTGTAACAATTCTCTATGTACGACTTGCGAATCTTACTTATTCCTCAGGTTCTGATTCCAGTAATTCAATATTTATTTTGGATGAAAGTGGAACTATGCTTCAGCTTCTGAGTTCCTGCATCAATCCCTTTATTTATGCAGGGACCCAGAGTCAATTTAGAAATGAGATAAAGAATGGGGTGAAGTATCCCCTGACACTAATTGGCAAATTGTTTAATTAATCAGAAAATGCTGGAAAATCTCAGCAGGTCTGACAGCATCTGTGGGGGCAGAATACAGCCAACGCTACGAGTCTCTGAGGAAGGGACATGCAACTCGAAAATCGAAAAGTTGGCTCTATTCTCTCCCCACAGATGCTAACATACCTGCTGAAATGTTTTGGCATTTTTCTGTTTTTGTTTCAGATTCCACCATCCACAATTTTTTGCTTTTGTTTTATTAATCAATTCACTATAAACCAACGTTAATTTCAGATCAAAATCAACTTTTGACCTTCCTGACTATGTGACCCAACGGATATCCTCCCCGGTCCACATGAGAAATAAATGTTCTTAGTCTATGTGCATTAATTGAAATAATAATTCATATGCTGTTTGACCTGTCATTAATTATTCCCAATCCATTGTTTGAACTGACTCACGTCAGGCATTTTCTAGGAAGCTCCCAGAGCCCCGGAGTTACTCTACACCCACGTTCAGACAGAGAGTCCGACCATTACCTGCTATTGATTTAGCAGTTTAATGAAGGGATACCAATATCCTGCATGACAATTATGTAGCCCTAGATGGTGCAGATGCACTGAAATTGAATTAACTTCTGCCCTCACACTTTGTCTTCTGCTCAGGAGGCACTGCCCCACGCCCACGTTTCTGGGTTTACAAACAGAGAATAGAGGAATGGACACGTAAATACATGAAAACAAAAAACTCGACGCCACTTTCCTAATAAAATTAAAATACTGCAGGTGCTGAAAATCTGAAACAGAAACAGAAAACGCTACATGAACACAGCAGTTCTGACAGAAACGTTCGAGCACGAAACAGGGTTATCATTCCGAGTCCATATGCACGATAAATGTACAGTTATCCAAACCAGTAGGCTGAATGTGATCAGGCCCATTGTGCTCTGAAATTATGTGGCAGCTGCCACGCAAAATAAGGTCTACACTGTATCATTAACTCCCCCAGATGCTTGTCACACTGTATCTTCCGCACGTGCGTGTCCAATCTCAAATTTCGAAGACCATAGTCTGCTAAATGAGGCATTCAATCGGATGGCTTCAGCACGGTCCAACTTCTAGCATTTTAACCTATCCTTACTCTAAACACTTTATAAAGTACAAACTTGTCCCCGCCTCTACTGGTACCACTGGCAACTTGGTCCAGACACTCACCATCTTCTGTGTAAAAGAATTGATGCATCTCTCCCCTCTTACCTTAAACCTATGCCCTCTAGTTTTAGACTCCCCTACCTTTGGGAAAATATATTGACTATCCAGTTGATCTATGCCCCTCATTATTTTATAGACCTCTATAAGGTCACCCCTCAGTCTCCTACGCTCGAGTGAAAAAAGTCCCAGTCTATCCAGCCTCTCCTTATAACTCAAAATATCAAGTTCTGGCAGCATCCAAGTAAATCTTTTCCGCACTCCTTCTAGTTTAATAATATCCTTTCTATGATAAGGTATTCCAAGTGAGGCCTTACCAATGTCTTGTACATCTTCAACGAGACGTCCCAACTCCTTTATTCAATGTTCTGACCAATGAAACCAAGCATGCTGAATGCCTCCTTCGCATTCTGTCCACCTGTGACTCCACTTTCAAGGAGCTATGAGCTGTACCCCGAGATCCCTTTTTTCTATAATTCTCACCAACGCCCCACCATTAACTGCGCAAGTCCTGTCCTGGCTCGATCTACCAAAACGCATCTAATCGCATTTATCTGAAATAAACTACATCTGCCATTCGTCAGCCCATTGGCCCAATTAATCAAGGTCCCATTGCAATCCGAGATAACCTTCTTCACTGTCCACTATGCCACCAATCTCGGTGTCATCTGCAAATTTACTAACCATGTCCCTTGTATTCTCATCCAAATCATTAATATAAATGACAAATAACAATGGAACCAGCACCGATCCCTGAAGCACACCGCTGGTCACAAGCCCCCAGTTTGAAAAACAAACGTCTATAACCACCCGTTGGCTTCTGTCATCAAGCCAATTTTGTATCCATTTGAATACCTCACCTTGGATCCCATGAGATTTAAACTTATGCAACAACCTACCATGTGGTACCTTGTCAAAGCCTTGCTAAAGTCCATGTCGACAACATTATCTGCACTGCCCTCATGTACGTTCTTGGTTATCCCTATTTTTGAAACATGATTTTCCACTCACAAAACCATGCTGACTGTCCCTAATCAGCCCTTGCCTCTCTAAATGCCTGTAGCTCTGTCTCTCAGACTACCTTCTAATAACTTACCCATTACAGATGTGAGGCTCACCGGCTTATAGTTCCCAGGCTTTTCCCTGCAGCCTTTTTAATACAAAAGCACGACATTTGCCACCCTCCAATCTTCAGGGACCTTACCTGTGGCTGTCGATGATTCAGATATCTCTGGAAGGGAGATTTCCCCCCAAGGGCAATTTCCTCCCAAGCGTCCGGCAACGTGGGAGATCGTCTGAATGCATGGGTTCCCTGAATTCATGTCCGCAAGCATAGTCACCTATTGAAAATGTCATGATTTACTTGTGAGTCTACTATGGTTTTAGATTGTGCTCAAGTTCTCAAACCAAAGCCCATGTGAAGCAATCCCGCCGTGTGCAAGGAAAATAAATTTACAAAACCAGGATATTGCCCAATACGAAATAGCAGCAAAATACGGGCTCATCTGCGATTTAAACCGAGGACCTCTCGCAAGTTTGTGGATTTTAGCACCCAAAGCGAGAATCATACCCCTAGACAAATGAGCCATCCCTGAAAGCACCTGCCACCCAATTATATTTTAATTGTCATCCAACGCTAATCATACATGTACAGTGAAAGGTGAAATGTTGGAAAAGCTCAGAAAGTCAGACAGCGTGTGTGCACAGAGAAACAAAGCTCATCTTTTATCTCGATGTCCTTTCATTGAAAACAAGAATGCTTAAAAATGTCGAAAGTTTCGAACACGTGGTATGCAGGAGGGAGGAAACATAACATCTGGCAGAGTGGAAGTCAGGAGAGATTTGATGAGGGAAACAGTGATTACACCACAGAATGACGCCATTCCGAAGTTCTTCCCAGGACTCACGTGTGCTGTGGATAAAGGGGAACCGGTGGATGTACTGTACATAGATTACACTGGAGCCACATTGATGAGGTTGGTGGGCCTTGAGATGTGATAGTTCCACACAGTAATATAGAAAGATGGGAATCAGGAGCTCAAGGAGGCAAATTCAGCCCTTCGAGCCTGCTCCATCATTCAATCAGGTCATGGCTGATCTCTGCCTGATCTCAAATCCACTTCCCCATCTGTTCCTCATTTCCCTTAAAACATTTTTTAAAATCAGAAATATATCTATCTCCTTTTGAAACCATTCAACCCTTCAGAACTCACCATGTTATTGGGCAGTGAGTTCCAGAGATTCAGCACTCTCGAGGCGTACCTCCTCCTCATTTCAGGTTTAAATCTACCGCCTCTCAACCGAAGCCTGTGAATTATTGTTCTAGATTGCACCAGAGAGGAAGCAGTTGGTCTACGTTTACTCCATTAGTTTCCTTTAGACTTTCATAGACTTCTATCACTTCAGCACCTTGTGAGACTATTTCACCTCACTGTCGATTTCATGTCCCAGAAACACTATGGGTGTTGTCATTGACTGAAGGAGCCATTTATGTCCCATCTAAACAGGATATTCTGAAGGAAATTCTTTCGCTGTTGAAATTGATCTGAGATGAAAATAAGAAACAAAGAGAAGTGTTTTTAAAGTTTATTTATTCGTGTTACAAGTAGGCTTACATTGACATTTCAATGAAGTTGCTGTGAAAATCCGCTGGTCACAACACGAGGCTGCCTGTTTAGGTAAACTGCGGAGGAAGTAGCATAGCCAATCCATCTACCGTGCGCATCTTTGAACTCTGGGAAGAAACTAGAGCACTAGCAGGAAACCCACACAAACAGAGGGAGAATGTGCAGATTCCACACAGACAGTGGTCCAAGCCAGGAATCGAACGCTTGTTCCTCGCATTGAGGTAGTAGTGCCAATCACTATACCACCGTCCCGTTGGGTACGTCAGTTTGAAAAACACAGTTCACCCGTTACCCTTGCAATCCAATGATTCGTGTGCAGTCCCGCCCGGTTATGTTTGCTTTCAATTCCCACTCAGTAAATGACGGTACATTGCTCTCAGCAAACGATTAAAAGTAACCTGATTTACTCTCTGATGTAAAGCAGATCAGCAGAATCAGCAGAGTGAAGTTTACAAGTTTACTTCAGAGCTGGAAATGTCACATGTGCAACAGGTCAGGCACAAACACAGAAAGAGAAGAACAGTGATAGATTGTCATGAGGTGGAGCTGCTGGCGTTGGACTGGGGTGGGCACAGTAAGAAGTCGAACAACACCAGCTTCAAGTCCAGCAGGTTTGTTTGGAATCAAGAGCTCAACGGGGCAGCGCTCACAAAGCTGGTGATTCCAAATAATGTTGGACTTTAACCTGATGGTTGTGAGACTTCAACCAGTGATAGGTTAAAAAACGCTGAGCATAGAGGTGGTGAAGCCAGGTAAAATCTGCATGATAATTGGTCAGATTTTACCGTTTACACTGACACTGAATTGTAACATTTTGAAAATTATCTTAATCTGTAATGACCAATATTTGAAAACATTTTTGTCCAGTTTCGCACCGTGGGAACAAAACGTGAAAACTGCAGTGGAGCATTTGTTGTCAATGTCTAAACACATTCAATCATGGATGATGATGAAATAACAGACAGAGTGTGGATGCATCACATTGTCAAACACGCTGTAAGAATCTTTTCTGGTGGTTAGAGTTTGACACTTTCACTGCTGTTTGGATTGCAGGTCAGAAAATGAAGATTTATTGCTCTCGTCCAAACTGTGAAAACAAATATCAAAAATTTCCTGCAAGAACAGAGAAATCTCAATTTCTCCTCGTGCCCCGTCCTTTTTGAAGTGAAGACCCTGATCAAATTCAACAGGAAGTTTTATTTTCATTTCTGGCAGGAGATTGGGAAACAGACGAGGTGAAGGACAGTTTAAATGGCGCCGGCCCTTAACTGCAGCTCATGGTGTTTCTGACTGGGGATGATTTATGTTTGTTACACATTTCAGGATTACCGGATTCAGTGAAGGAGCGTGCTCAAGCCTCCTGATGACCTTTCCCAGCTCAGTTGCTTCTCATGTAGTTCAGTAACAATACCAGTAAATAACAATTGCCATGCAGTTTAGCGTGGCCGCGTGGTCTACAGTGCTGGGTTTAATGCTCCAGCCTCTGCAGAGCATGGCTTCAAATCCAACCATTGTGAGCATTGTTGTGCGCTTTGCCCCTTGCTGCTTAAGGCAAACATCTCATATTGAATGCAGGAGTGTGGGCACTGTCGTTTTTGGCAGGAACAGCGTGGAGGGGCAGTACCAATGAAACGGTTGTTCGGGTAAAGGAGCGTGTGTGGAAACAGTGGAGTTGCTCCTATACAGAGCACACACGGGAACACAGGCTAAATGACTGACTGCCGATATAAGCAACAGTATTTCAAGCAGTGAGACTGTGTTCCCGGCCGAGGGGTTAAGGGCTGGACAAAAGCAAATTACTGCGGATCCTGGAATATTTGACCAAGAGTCATCTGGACTCGAACCTTCAGCTCTTTTCTCTCCTTGCAGATGCTACCAGACCTGCTGAGATTTTCCAGCGTTCTCTCTTTTGGTTCCAGAGATTAAGGTGATGGATTCAGATTTTCAAAATCAAGTTCAAATCCTGCCATGGACGCTTCCCATCATTCCTCATTGTGACGATGTCTTTAGTGAAAGTTTTTGAATTAAAGCAATGGGTACAGAGATGATCATCTTATTACCAACGTCTCGTGTCAGCTTCCCTGAGGGTAACAATGATCAGAATTCGACACAATGGCCCCAGGTTCAATTCCCAGTCATGGAGTGAATAGCTTTTTGTTTACTTCTTCATTTAATGAAAACACGACTCACAGAGTCTGTGAAGGGAGAAACAAGGTTAATCTTCCAGCTGGATGAAATTGTATCAGAGCTGGAAAAGTTAAAGGTGTAACATTAACAAAAAACGTCTGAGGAACAATCACATGACGCACATACGATAGGCATATCAAAATTTGCCACTTTCAATTTGAATCTTTTAACTTCCTTCTCCTGCGACTGGGGGAAGTGCAGTTAATGTACTTTCTTTTGTTTTTAGCAAAGCCATTGAGAAGGTTCCAGAAGGGAGACTGATTGAAAATATAGGAGCACTTGGAATTCAGGGAAACTGGGCGGAGATGGATCTGAAAATGCCTTCATAATAGGACATATAAGGTAGTGGTAGAAGGCTGTTCGAATGAATGGAGGTTAGTGCACAGTGGCCTACTATATGGATCAGTGCTGCCAACCTTTTTGTTTATTTACATACATAAATAGTATAGATGATAATTTGAGGGGAATTATAAGCAAGTTTGCAGCTGGCACTACGATTGTTAGAGTGGTTAATATTGAAGACGAAAGCCCTATGTTAAATGAAGATCTCGTTTTGTTGGTCAGATGGAAGGAACAATGGCAGATGGCGCGTAAGCCTGATAAGTGCGAGGTGATGCAGTTTGGAAGAAATAACAACGCAGGCTACTACTGAATGAATAGCAGGACATTAGGAAGCTCAGAGGAACTTGTGAATTAGGGATACATAAACAAATCCCTGAAGGTGGCAGAGCAGTTGAATAGGATAGTTAAGCAGGCATATGGGACACTTGTTTTTATCAGTCGTTGCATCGAATATAAGGGCAATGAATTAACATTGGAGTTATACAGAGCGTTTGTTAGGCCACAGCTGGAGTACTCTGTGCAGTTCGAGTCAGCTCACTATAGGAAGGATGTGATTGCACTAACAAGGGAATAGAGCAGATTCACCAAGATATTCCCCGGCACGGAAGCGCCAGGCAAGAGGGAGTGGATAGAGTTGGATTGTTTTTGTTTGAACAGAGAATGCTGAGGGAGTGCGGGGGGCTGATTGTGATTTATAAGTTTCATGGGCAGGGTGAACAGAAAGCACCTCTTCCCCTTGGTGGAGGGATTAATCATGAAGGGGCACAGTTTTAAGTTACGGGACAGGAAATTCAGCAGGTCATTTTGTTTTCACTCAGATGTCGGTGGGAATATGCAGTACACTGCCTGGGAAGGTCATGGAGGTCGGAAAACTTACAAACTTTAAAAAGCATCTGGATGAACACTTGAAAATCATAACATTCAAGGATCTGGGACAAGTGCTTGAAAGTGGGATTAGCGCGATGCTAGTGGTAGTCATTGTCGTTGTACAGTTGATGGGCCGAGCTGCCTCTACTTCGCTGTACTACTCTATGCCTAAGCACAGGTCACAGTGGGGTGAAATGCAACATGTCCTCTGTCTGTGACCGATGCCTCTGCTCATGATCCGGCCTACCGAGGAAAAAATGAACAGCCAAGCTGAGGAGAACGTGTGGCAAAGCGGGGGGTGCGGGAAGGGATTCAAACAACATAAAATAGGGGGCAAATAAAGGGATAGAAAGTGGTAAAGAAACGCGAAAGAAGGTAGGACAGAGATTAATATATCAATCGTTGGACTCAATTTTGATCCTTCAAGGCTATAAATTGTCTCCTTTTCATTTGGTAATAAACTGTTACTTTTTTATCTGTTCCCAGTTGAGACCAAAGTTCACACAGCCGTCACCTGATCATGTTTCTCTCTTCACAGAGGCAAGTCTGACCTGCTGCGGACATTATGTTCATTGTTTTATTGTCCAGTTTAGTGCGGATTAAAAATGAGAAGTTTCTTTAATTCAGAATAGTAACTGCATTTAGGGTTCTGACTTTAAACAAAATAAGCTGTACTCATGAGCGGGATAAACATCTTCAGATTTGATGATGTCAGTTAATACGAGTTTAAGAGTTAGAACGTTGTATTAGCATATTTTCAATCCACCAGAACTATTCCTGAATCGAGGGAATTTTGGGATATTAAAACCAATATATTGGTTGCCGTTCCCATTTCGGTTCAGTTGCAAGACGACCTCATTGCACAGGTCCCACGGTCTCCCAAAACAGTCCCAGTGTCCTAGAAGTCTGAAGCCCTCACTCCTGCACCTTTTCTCCAGAGAGCATTCTTCTGGACGAACCGTCTATTTCTAAACTCACTAACACGTGGCACTGTAGTAATCCAGAGATGACTAACTTTTGGGTCTTTTTATCTGATCTACTTCCTAGCTTCCTCAAATCTGCTTGCAGGGTTTCCTCGCTTGTTGTATTATTTAGATGATATCAATATTTACCACGATTTCAGTATGCCACCCCCACCGCCCCCCCTCCCCCCGCCACAAACACCTCCACCTTCATAAAACGTTGCAGTCGTTTTGTGACATTCTGACCCTGTCATTAGGGAGGCAACATACCATCACAGAAATGGTAAATCTTTCCTCCTTACAAATGAATTTCTTCCCCTATAACAATGTCATTCTTCCTCCTCCCCTATTGTGCAGCAGACCCATGCATGTTGCCTCGACGTTGTCTGTCACTGCTTTCCCGGCACAGTCACCGCCATCCCACACCCACTCCAAAAAAAAGTAGCCAAAGCGTTACATATGCGAGATGCCCACGAACGATTCCTGAATTACTTTCCTTCCTCTACTCCGCCTATTTGTCACCCATGGACATTCTGCCTTTTCAACTTTCACCTGCGGTGCGATCACTCACCAAACGTGCGATCGACAACTTGCTCAGCATTATGGATGCTCCACACTGAATCTCCCCTTCGCCTCAGCTTCTAAATGTTGTCAGCCAGTAGCTACATTTGGACACACTTCCTGAACACATGGTGCCGTGGTTCCCCGTGGACGGCAAGAAGAGTTCATCAATCAGAATAGAGAGTCTGAGTCTTGGTCTTCCAGGCAGCAAGGCTTTATTAGCTAATACATTTCAATAAAGCCGGGATTTCCAGATGAATCCAAAAAAACAGTGCTCTCACAGTCTTTTTTATACACATTTAGCTTCATATTTCATCATTCTTATCTTACAGTCAAGGTTTTTTTTGTTGCAGACCCCAAGGCTACTTTTCGTTAGCCACCATGGTTTACTAGACCTACGTTATCTGCCTTCTTTCTGATTGGTCACTAATGAATGTGCTATGATATCATTGTGGTTACATCTTGCCTTGTTATCCGAAGTTTATTGTCTAATCAGCCAAGGTTGTTGTTTGTTCAACCATTGTAGGGCATCCAAGTCTTTTTTACTTTCTCACGTTTGTTTAAGAAATTACTTTCAGCTTCTGTGTGTTTGCTTGACTTCTTTTAGCCTTTATGTTCATTTATGTGAGTATCCATGTGTACTGACCTGGTAAGGTATTGTGCACTTAAAAGGGTACAAGTGTATGCTTAATAAGATATGTGATGATATATGAGAGCTTCTTAAGTAGTGATTATCTCTTCTATGTTAATTATTATCTCCTACTTGTCCTAATAATTATTCCTTCCAATATATGTTGTCTTAATGATTATTCCTTACATATCCCCTCTTTGAGACATCATTGTCTCACTAAACTATTTCATGATATATTTTCCCAATATATGTCTTAGTTATGTTTGGTTTCACGAAATGTGGAGGAGCTTAAGTGTAGGATTAATAACCCTTTTTGTTTATTAATAGCCTAATTGCGAACTGCTCCTCCAGATTTCCTTTACCTGATAGTTCATTAAAATACATTTTTGCATTAATACATTTCATACACTTTGTACTAACACATCTCTCCCTCCTTGATTTTGCTTGATCATTTAAGTACTTCCCTCTATGCGTATGGTATCTAGGGTCATATTATCTCCTCTTATTTTCATACTATTGATAATGGTACATGCTGACCATTGCCCTGTTAATTACACATCGACATAAGCATCCTGCTAACGCTATCCCTACTATTATAAGCAACAGTAACATAAATGATTTAAAAATCCAATCAAACATCCCATTTCCTACCCATCCTAACCATCCAGGTGGGTTATAATCATGGAATTCGTGACCTATCTTTTGGAGTTGGTCTGCTCGTGCCTTGATATGCTTTGCAAGGTTAGTTATATTCTCAGATTTATCGGGTATGTAAGTACAGCATTCTTGTTCAATTATGGCACATGTTCCTCCCTGCGAGGCCAATAGATAGTCCAAAGCCAGTCTATTTTGCAGGGCTACTGTGCGGACTGCCATCAGTTCTGCTGATACTTCTGTCAAGGCTTGCCCTGTTTTTCGAGCTTCAGCTGCAGTGATATTAGCCAGTTGTTCCAGGGCTGTGGCCATCAGAATTAACTCGTTTGCCGTTCTTCCTGTCCCATATAATGGAAAGGCCATCATAAAGAACCAGTCAGTCTTACTGATTGTTCGTTTTGCTCGCGAAGGATAGCTTCGTAGGGAAGTCATGTGGTGCATATACGGCACTACATATCCCATATAACAGGAGCCTGTCCAGTTCACAGGAAGAAGTTTAACAACACCAGGTTAAAGTCCAACAGGTTTATTTGGTAGCAAAAGCCACACAAGCTTTCGAGGCTCTGAGCCCCTTCTTCAGGTGAGTGGGAATTCTGTTCACAAACAGAACTTATAAAGACACAGACTCAATTTACATGAATAATGGTTGGAATGCGAATACTTATAACTAATCCAGTCTTTAAGAAACAAAACAATGGGAGTGGAGAGAGCATCAAGACAGGCTAAAAAGATGTGTATTGTCTCCAGACAAGACAGCCAGTGAAACTCTGCAGGTCCACGCAACTGTGGGAGTTACAAATAGTGTGACATGAACCCAATATCCCGGTTGAGGCCGTCCTTGTGTGTGCGGAACTTGGCTATCAGTTTCTGCTCAGCGACTCTGCGCTGTCGTGTGTCGCGAAGGCCGCCTTGGAGAACGCTTACCCGAATATCAGAGGCCGAATGCCCGTGACTGCTGAAGTGCTCCCCAACAGGAAGAGAACAGTCTTGCCTGGTGATTGTCGAGCGGTGTTCATTCATCCGTTGTCGCAGCGTCTGCATAGTTTCCCCAATGTACCATGCCTCGGGACATCCTTTCTTGCAGCGTATCAGGTAGACAACGTTGGCCGAGTTGCAAGAGTATGTACCGTGTACCTGGTGGATGGTGTTCTCACGTGAGATGATGGCATCTGTGTCGATGATCCGGCACGTCTTGCAGAGGTTGCTGTGGCAGGGTTGTGTGGTGTCTTGGTCACTGTTCTCCTGAAGGCTGGGTAGTTTGCTGCGGACAATGGTCTGTTTGAGGTCACAGGAAGCCAGGGATATGCCTTTGTACTGCATATAAAGTAAGTTCCATTGTAGGCCGTAAAGTTATCAGCCAAAGTCATCCAAGGTTGTACAGCTTTTCCTTCCCATTGTTGTTTGATGTGATGTTGCATATTTCAGTCCAGTCTATTTTGAACATACCAGCTGTACTTAAATCTTTCACAGGTGGTTGCCATTCTAGAGTTTGCTGATATTTACTTTCTCCAACTCTTGCTCCATCCACATTTTTCTTTAAACAGAAGGATCCTGGTCCATTTGATTTTTTAGGACCGTCAGTACAGGTGGGAACTGGGAATGGTCGTAGGTCGGTTGGTACCATGTAGCAAACCTGATCATTCTATACCCAGCTGACTCCCACATTGTCATGTTTCCTCCTTCCCCTGTCTTATTTTGTCTCAATATCCATTCTATAGTTTCTGAAATCTGAAAGGGGAGAGACTGGAGTGGTAGGCCTTCTTGGGAATGGCTTGGGACATGAGTGCAGACCCAACATTTGCTTATGTTCAATCTTTCTGCATACATATATGACATATATAGGTAAGTATTTATATGCGATCTGTCTTCTTCCTGTTCATTTTTACTCTTGCCACCCCTCATACTAAGTACTAGTATTATCCCCATCCATCCTACCCCTACTTTTCCCATGCTATCACAAGGAGGGAGAGTACAATTTATCACAGTTTTACACAATTCTTTTTCCGCGCTTAGTCGCCGCTACTACTATGTAGTTTATACAGTCTTTCAGCTTCAATTTCAGTGATTTCTCTTGTTTTGTCAGTTCAGTTGATAGCTCAGTTTCCTGGGTCGAATTCGATGAACCATGAACTTGAGCGGTAGAGTTTGTGTCAACAGTCCTTGTTCCTGAGGAAGGAAAATACTGATCACTGGTATACAAATCAAATTTCCATCTTCTTTTAACGCATTGAAACAGATCTTCCCCTCTTTTGCAGTCTTTAGTGCTACATTGCAAAACAAGGAGCGTCAGTCTCAATCAAAGTTATCATGAGTCTATTCGGTGGGGGTAATTCAACTTGACCCCATTCCTGGACTTCTTGTTCGGGGATTTGTTCATTCTCTATTCGCACTACCATTTGTCGCATCATTAGTCTGGTAATAAAAGATCTCAAAGCAGGCAGTAAACAACAAAACATTAGTCCAATTATGATTATTACTACTACTATTATAACCCCTGCCTTTGCAAACCATGCTCCCCATTCTCCGAATACATTATCAAGCCAATTCCAAATATTATGGCCAAATCCAGCATTGTCATGCATTTCTTTCCTCAGATTTTGTAATTTGGTCATAGCTTTAGTGAATGAACCTTTTGGATCAGTGTTGTTAGGGATGAATGTACAGCATTGATCGCCAAACATAACACATACACCCCCTTTTTCTGCTAATAGCCAATCTCGTGCTTGCCTATTCTGCCAAGCCATTTTGCTAGTTGCATCTAACTGCTCACCTAGTGCAGTAAGAGCCTCATCAGTGTAGTTAATGAATCTCTGCTGATTGTAATAAATGTAATTAATCCATTCAGTGTTTTTGTTGGGGGTAATCCAAATTAGAATGGATTCAAACCCCGCAGCTATCTCATTTCTCGCTTTAAATTCATTGGGGATTCCACGAGGTTGTCCTATTGCATCTAACTTTATTTCTGGATTAGGTGTGTATGACCTTCTCACTCTTCGACCTTCCATTTCATGTTCCATTGGTAGCAGGACAGTATTTTGTGCCAGCATGACCCTAGCACACAATCCAATCCACCGGCAGTTTTGCCATTAACCCCTTTTTGGGATCACACAGCCACCACAGATCAGCTAATTGGTTTACCTGTGATTCCAACACTTGTGCGGGAGGTGGTGTTCCCCCTTTTTGTGGCACATATAGACTACGGACATCCCCTATGTTCCATATTCTTTCACAATCCCTGGTGTAATTTCCTAATTCAGTTCCCTTACTATTTTCCCTCCAGTAACAATCTTGAATCAACAAAGCTGGTTTCATTTTCCATTCTTTTGGGTCTACTTCTACTGTCGTTCTAGGCCATTTTGGACATCTGTGGGTCAAATTATACGTACCTCTTCCTACCCCTGCATATAAGATACAGTGATATTGGCACACAGGTGCCTTCCCAGTACACAAATTATTGCAAGTGGATTCTGAACAATTTATTACTTGAGCAGTGAATGTCTGGCCCCCTATAGTGTACTTTCTCTCATAGGTTGGATATTTACTTTGACAATTTTCTTTTTTCCATTTTTGCTGCCAATCCCTACAATTCTTTGATCCCCAAGGTATATCTATTATCCAAGTACGAGGTTTCTCTGAAGCACATATCACACATTCTTTCCCATTATTATTTTTGTATCCTGTGTATTCAGCCCATTTCCACCACTCATTTCTCTGTGCTTTTTCCCAAATTGTATCTGCTGCTACTGACCGCTTGTGATTTCTTTTTCTTAGTTGATAATAGGTAGAATCCCGATTACCTTCCTTACTCATCTTGCTGTTTGCTAATTCCTTAGTTTTTATTTTCCACATTTTTCTTCCTCCTCGGACTTTTAGTGTTGTGTCTGCTATAAATTGCTCTTTTCTATTATTCACCCAGGAAGTCTTTGGTGGCAATGGTTTCCAAGTCCCAAGTCGGTAAGGGGGCGGGAGCTGCTGCCCCTTCTTCCCCGCTTCCTGTACTAGGACCAGGAACATCATCTGGCCCATCATCCAAATCAAACTCAATGTTATCCTCACTATCCTCCCTCTCTGCATCTCTATTTTGATCTGGCACAGAACTATTGGAACTTTCTCCTGTGTTTTCTTCGTCCCCACTACTACTTCTCTCCGGGCTTTCAACTTCGACAGCCTCTCTATCTTCCCCTATACCTGGTATTGTCCTAGTACAATGATTTAAATGGTACCACAGTGTACTGCCTTCTACTTGTAAGGCTGTGGGTGAAACTCTGGTAACATCGAAAGGTCCTTCTCTTCTTGGTTCGTCCCAGCACCTTCGGAATTTCCTGATGTATACTCGATCTCCAGGTCTGATTCGGTGGTCAGCCGCTGGGCTTTCTTCCTCTTTGGCTTTTTCCTGTTCAAATATAGTTCTATGTATAACAGTTAATTGCTGCATCTACTCTTTAGTGTCCTGATCTAAACATTCTAATGTAGGGCCTCCTGTTCCCCTAATCTTTGGCACGGGCATTAGTCACCCCGTCATCATCTCATGTGGACTTAAGTGTGTTCTTCTATTCTCCTGACTTCGGCATTGCATTAAGGCTAGTGGTAGGGCATCAATCCAGTTTTTCCCTGTATCGCTACAGATCTTGCTTATTTTGGCCTTAAGAACTCCATTTGCCCTTTCCACCATTCCCTGTGACTGAGGATGGTAGACACAGCCAAATTTCTGTTTCACTCGGAGCACTGAGAGGGTTTCTCTCAGTACCCTTCCTACAAATGCAGATCCATTGTCTGAACTTAATTGGGCTGGTATGCCAAATCGTGGAATGACTTCTTTTGTCAGGAAGTTGATCACTGTTCCTGACCCTTGATCTTTAGATGGTGTTGCTTCTATCCATCTGCTGAATCTGTCAATGATTACTAACATATATCTTTTCCCTTTTATCTTTTTCACCATGTCCACATAATCCATACACAGGTGTTTAAATGGTCCCTCAGAAATGGGTATATGTCCTATTGGATTGTTGTTCCACAGGAGCAGGCTGAGGGTAAGGGAGCTTGTGTGTGCACTAATTTATTTAATTATTTTTCAGTTAAATTCGTGAAAAAAATCGGAGGTTGTTTTTCTAAACAGGAAATAGGCCCAGCAGCAGCCTGGGAAGGTTTTGGAGGGTTTAAAAGTAGGCCGCACCTTTGAGCGGGCAGCGTCATTAGCGGGCAGTGGAGTGAGCAGGGGACAGAGTGAGAGCTATAAGGGCTTTGGCTCACAGGGCTTCGGCGAGGAAGGTTGTTTGTTTGTTTTTCTTCGGTTACACCCCCTTTTTGTTTTATCCCCAAAACTAAAAAGGACATGGCTGGTATGAGTGGGAGGCCAGTATACTGCATCCGGTGTGGGATGTGGGAGTTCCTGGAGACAACTTGCCTCCCGGAAGTCCATATCTGTGCCAGATGTGTGGAACTGCATCTCCTGAAGGATCATGTAAGGGAGCTGGAGCTGAGGCTCGATGAACTCAGTTTAGTTAGGGAAAACGAGAGAGTAATAGATAAAAGTTATAGTCAGGTAGTGACACCAGGGTCTCGGAAGGAAGACACGTGGGTCACAGTTAGGAGGGGTAAGAGTCAGAAGGGTGATGTGCCAGAAAGTACCCCAGTGGCAGTCTCCCATTAAAGAAAGGAATGGGCAACAGATGGGAGAAGGGAAGGGAGTGAGCAGTCTGTGGAGGGATCCCCTGTGGTTGTCCCCCTCCAAAATAGGTATCTTGTTTTGGATTCTGTGGAGGGGGATGACCCTCCAGGGGTAAACCACGAGGACCAGATCGCCTCCACGGAGACAGGCTCAGGGGTCCGGAAGGGAAAGAAGGGGTTTAGGAGAGCGATAGTTGTGGGGGACGCAATGGTTCGAGGCACGGACAGGCGCTTCTGTGGGACTGAACGAGAAGCCAGGATGGTAGTCTGCCTCCCTGGTGCCCGGGTACTGGATGTCTCCGAGAGGGTAGGAAGCATATTTAAAAAGGAAGGTAGTCAAACGGATGTGATTGTACACATTGGGGGAAATGATGTAGGTAGGAAGAGCAGGGGGGTCATACGAGAGAAATTCAGGGAGTTGGGTGCTAGGCTAAAAAGTAAGACCTCCAGGGTAGCAATATCTGGACTGCTCCCGGTGCCTAGTGCAAGTGAGGCTCGGAACAGGGAGATTCTACAGTTGAACGCGTGGCTAAAGGACTGGTGCAAGAGGGAGGGTTTTAAATTCATAGATAACTGGGAAATCTTCAAGTCAGGATGGCAACTGTACAGAAAGGATGGGTTACACCTTAACTGGAAGGGAGCAAATATCCTGGCTGGGAGTCTTGCTAGAGTGTTTCGGCAGGATATAAACTAGTGTGGCAGGGGGGTGGGGAACAAAACAGGTGGTCAGTAAATACTGAGGCTGGGGTCGAGCTGGGGGCCAGGGCAAGGCTAGCTAAGAAGAGGAGCACTCTGGAGGAGGATGACCTGAGTGGGCCTGGAGGTCTGGAGTGCATCTGCTTCAATGCGAGGAGTGTAACGGGTAAAACAGACGAACTTAGGGCCTTAATGCTTGTGCGGAATTTGGATGTGGTTGCGGTGACGGAAACTTGGTTAAAAGAAGGACAGGACTGGCAGCTGAATATTCCGGGGTATAAGTGTTTGAGGCGAGACAGAGGAGGGGCTAAAAAAGGTGGGGGAGTAGCGATATTAGTTAAGGAGCATATTACCGCGGTGCAGAGGGTAGACAACTTAGAGGGGTCATGTACTGAGTCGCTGTGGGTGGAACTCAGAAACAGGAAGGGTGCAGTCACTATGCTGGGGGTGTACTACAGACCACCCAACAGCCCACGGGAAGTGGAGGAAAGGATATGTCAGGAGATTCTGGAAAGGTGCAGAAAACATAGGGTTGTTGTAGTGGGGGACTTTAATTTCCCTGGCACAGACTGGAAAGTGCTTAGAGCTGGGGGACCGGACGAGGAGGAATTTGTAAAATGCGTACTGGAAGGTTCTTTGGAACAGTATGTAGATAGCCCGACTAGAGAGGGGGCAATACTGGACCTAGTTCTGGGAAATGAGCCCGGTCAGGTCGTCAAAGTTTCGGTAGGGGAACATGTGGCAAATAGTGACCACAACTCTGTTAACTTTAGGATAGTAATGGACAAGGATGAGTGCTGTCCTACGGGCAGGGTGCTAAATTGGGGGAAGGCTGACTATAGCCGGATAAGGCAGGAATTGGTGGATGTTGATTGGGAGAGGATGTTCGAGGGTAAGTCCGCGTCTGGCATGTGAGAGTCTTTTAAGGAACTATTGATAAGGCTGCAGGATAGGCATGTGCCTGTAAAAAGGAAAGATAGGAAAGGTAGGATTCGAGAGCCGTGGATAACCAGGGAAATTGAGGATCTGATTAAAATGAAAAGGGAGGCGTACGTTAAGTCCAGGCAACTGAAAACAGATGGAGCTCTGGAGGAATACAGAGAGAGTAGGAAAGATCTCAAACGGGGAGTTAGAAGCGCAAAAAGAGGTCACGAGATGTTCTTGGCAGGCAGGATTCAGGAGAATCCTAAGGCATTCTATTCATACGTTAGGAACAAAAGAGTTGTCAGGGAGAAAATCGGACCTCTCAGGGACAAAGGAGGGGAATTATGCTTAGAACCCAAGGGAATAGGGGAGATCCTAAATGAATACTTTGCATCGGTATTCACGAAGGAGAGGGGCGTGTTAACCGGGAGTGTCTCGGAGGGAGGTGTTGACCCGTTAGAGAAAATCTCCATTACAAGAGAGGAAGTGTTAGGTTTTTTAGGGAACATTAAAACTGACAAAGCCCCAGGGCCTGATGGCATCTATCCTCGACTGCTCAGGGAGACGAGAGGTGAAATTGCTGGGCCTCTGACGGAAATCTTTGTCGCTTCTTTGGACACGAGTGAGGTCCCTGAGGATTGGAGGATAGCGAATGTGGTCCCGTTGTTTAAGAAGGGTAGCAGGGATAACCCTGGAAATTATAGGCCGGTGAGCTTGACGTCCGTGGTAGGGAAGTTGTTGGAGAGGATTCTTAGAGATAGGATGTATGTGCATTTAGAACGGAACAATCTCATTAGTGACAGACAGCATGGTTTTGTAAGAGGGAGGTCGTGCCTTACAAATTTGGTGGAGTTTTTTGAGGAAGTGACAAAAACGGTTGATGAAGGAAGGGCCGTGGATGTCGTCTATATGGATTTCAGTAAGGCATTTGACAAAGTCCCACATGGCAGGTTGGTCAAGAAGGTTAAGGCTCATGGGATACAAGGAGAAGTGGCTAGATGGGTGGAGAACTGGCTTGGCCATAGGAGACAGAGGGTAGTGGTCGAAGGGTCTTTTTCCGGCTGGAGGTCTGTGACCAGTGGTGTTCCGCAGGGCTCTGTACTGGGACCTATGCTATTTGTGATATATATAAATGATTTGGAAGAAGGTGTAACTGGTGTAATCAGCAAGTTTGCGGATGACACGAAGATGGCTGGACTTGCGGATAGCGAAGAGCATTGTCGGGCAATACAGCAGGATATAGATAGGCTGGAAAATTGGGCGGAGAGGTGGCAGATGGAATTTAATCCGGATAAATGCGAAGTGATGCATTTTGGAAGAAATAATGTAGGGAGGAGTTATACAATAAATGGCAGAGTCATCAGGAGTATAGAAACACAGAGGGACCTAGGTGTGCAAGTCCACAAATCCTTGAAGGTGGCAACACAGGTGGAGAAGGTGGTGAAGAAGGCATATGGTATGCTTGCCTTTATAGGACGGGGTATAGAGTATAAAAGCTGGAGTCTGATGATGCAGCTGTATAGAACGCTGGTTGGGCCGCATTTGGAGTACTGCATCCAGTTCTGGTCGCCGCACTACCAGAAGGACGTGGAGGCATTGGAGAGAGTGCAGAGAAGGTTTACCAGGATGTTGCCTGGTATGGAGGGTCTTAGCTATGAGGAGAGATTGGGTAGACTGGGGTTATTCTCCTTGGAAAGACGGAGAATGAGGGGAGATCTAATAGAGGTATACAAGATTATGAAGGGTATAGATAGGGTGAACAGTGGGAAGCTTTTTCCCAGGTCGGAGGTGACGATCACGAGGGGTCACGGGCTCAAGCTGAGAGGGGCGAAGTATAACTCAGACATCAGAGGGACGTTTTTTACACAGAGGGTGGTGGGGGCCTGGAATGCGCTGCCAAGTAGGGTGGTGGAGGCAGGCACGCTGACATCGTTTAAGACTTACCTGGATAGTCACATGAGCAGCCTGGGAATGGAGGGATACAAACGATTGGTCTCGTTGGACCAAGGAGCGGCACAGGCCTGGAGGGCCGAAGGGCCTGTTTCCTGTGCTGTACTGTTCTTTGTTCTTTGTTCTTCTCTTCCGCCTTTACCGACCACTGCAAATGTTAAAACCTTTTACATCTGTAACATTTTCCCCAGTTCTGATAAGCATAATCGTTCCTCTATTTCTAACTGGAAAACTGCCGCCCATCCAACTGAGCAACTTCAGAATTGTACGTTGACATTTTGGACACTATAACGTTCCTGGTGCATTCGAGTACATGTGATCACTGGGATTGAGGGAGGTCATGCAGCCACTTACGGAAATGTCGTAACTCCCTGTACGAATATATCTGCAAACATCTCCTTAAATATCTAGGGTTCCAGCCACCTTCCATTCAAACCGGCAATTTATTTCGCACATTTACCACTTTCTGTGAATGAGAAGCATTTTTCGATATTATCCCAGAATTGCACTTTTTACTTCGAACCCGTGTCCCCGAGTCCCTGTCTACAATTAACGTTGGAGTAAAATTGAAAGTTGGGAATCAAGTAGATAAGGTTGTTAAGAAGGCATATGGTGTCTTGGCGTTTATTGGTAGGGGGATTGAATTTAGGAGTCGTAGCGTTATGTTGCAACTGTACACAACTCTGGTGCGGCCGCACTTGGAGTACTGTGTGCAGTTCTGGTCCCCACATTACAGGAAGGATGTGGAGGCTTTGGAGAGGGTGCAGAGGAGGTTTACCAGGATGTTGCCTGGTATGGAGGGGAGATCCTATGAGGAGAGGCTGAGGGATTTGGGATTGTTTTCGCTGGAAAGGCGGCGGCTAAGAGGGGATCTTATTGAAACATATAAGATGATTAGAGGTTTAGATAGGGTGGATAGTGATAGCCTTTTTCCTCTGATGGAGAAATCCAGCACGAGGGGGCATGGCTTTAAATTGAGGGGGGGTAGTTATAGAACCGATGTCAGGGGTAGGTTCTTTACCCAGAGGGTGGTGAGGGATTGGAATGCCCTGCCAGCATCAGTAGTAAATGCGCCTAGTTTGGGGGCGTTTAAGAGATCCGTAGATAGGTTCATGGACGAAAAGAAATTGGTTTAGGTTGGAGGGTCACAGTTTTTTTTTAACTGGTCGGTGCAACATCGTGGGCCGAAGGGCCTGTTCTGCGCTGTAATGTTCTATGTTCTACATGATGTATCTAATATTCTTGTAGGTACCAATCAGACACTTGGGTGGGGAGCTGATTGAGAGAAACACATGACCCTCTGTAGCGAGTCACACCGGCCAGAATCTATCTTTTGGGTTGATTTATTTCACAGATAGAAATAGTTCAACACGAGATAGGAAGTGAGAACAGCGCAATCATTTCTTAAGCACAGACCCCAGGAGGTTAACTGCACCAGTTGTAGGAACTCACACAGTTTCCATTTGACCTGCCTGCCCTTCTCTCTGTGGTGGGGAGATTGATGCACCTATTGCCTGGCTGCCATCGGTTGGCTGAGCAGTTCTGTGGTTGGGGACCTGCACTTGCTTTGACAGAGGAGTTCATTGTCTGCAGAGTTACAGACAACGGGAGCGACATTCGGAACTATCTCTTTCCTTCCTGCTAACTCTGCAACATCTCAGTAAGTATTTCCTCCCGAGTAATACTCCACTCTCCCCCTAACCGCACTAAACAATGTATTCTTGTTTGTAAAATGGTGACAATTACGACATTAGCAGATCCAAAACATTTTACTTGTCCTTTTACTTCCAACATGTTGCGAATCTGATTTTTAAATTCTCGCATGTTTGACCTTTCACCATTGGAACATCTTTTTTGACAGATCTGAGTCATGGAAACGCTATCAGCAGCTGCTATTCTCCGGAGTTAAGACAGAAGGAGAAGCGGTGACTTTAACCTCCATCTATAAGCCTGCACCGAGCGACTGCAATGATTTATACTGCTACCGGCAACATTCCTGAAACAAAGCCAGAGCTTATTCTGATCAAGTACGCGGGAGGTTCAGCGATGAGACAGGTTTTGCCAAATACTTATTTTGGGAAATTTAACAGCTTGACAAGAAAATTCACTTTCCCCATCTCTGGGCTGTAACTGAGAGGCACTGCAATTTATTTCTGCTCCCTGAGGCATTCAGTGATAAAAAGTTAAATTCACGGCAGGAAACTCTCGCCTCTTGGCAGGACAGAAGTTGCCAATGTACATTATAGCATCGGTGAAATAGAATCATGGAATCCCTACAGTGCAGGCTATTCACAAAGGGGCAATTTAGCACGGCCAATCAACCTAACCCGCACATCTTTAGACTGTGGGAGGAAACCGGAGCACTCGGAGGAAATCCACGCAGACGCGGGGAGAATGTGCAAACTTCACACAGACAGTGACCCAGGTCCCTGGAGTTGTGCGGCAGCAGTGCTAACCACTGTGCCAAGTGTGAAAAAAAAACGATTCATACAATCTGACAGTCGTTTGCGGTAATTTACTATTTCATCTCTATCTGTCTTTCGTCGGTGCAAGTTACCCCGAGTCGCCCACATATTCTGAATTAAATTTCATGAAATTTAAACGCATTCGCCGAAGGGGGCATGAGGAGGTTGGTTCAGTTGTTGGTTTGATTGACGTCATGGGTAAG
The DNA here is from genome assembly GCF_964213995.1 of Mustelus asterias. Taxonomy (NCBI): domain Eukaryota; kingdom Metazoa; phylum Chordata; class Chondrichthyes; order Carcharhiniformes; family Triakidae; genus Mustelus; species Mustelus asterias. Next base: position 1,313,705 of record NW_027590136.1, read on the forward strand.
AGATTGTGTTCTTTTCATCTTTAGTAAAAGTGAACGTTATTGTCAAAGCTGTATTTTTTGAAGGGGTAACCAAGAAGGTAGATGAGGGCAGTGCAGTTGATGTTGTCTACATGGACTTTAGCAAGGCCTTTGACAAGGTACCGCATGGCAGATTGTTGCATAAGGTTAAATCTCACGGGATTCCGGGTGAGGTATCTAAATGGATACAAAATTGGCTTCTTGACAGAAGCCAGAGGGTGGTTGTAGAGAGTTGTTTTTCAAACTGGAGGCCTGTGACCAGCGGTGTGCCTCAAGGATCAGTGCTGGGTCCACTGTTATTTGTCATTTATATTAATGATTTGGATGAGAATATAGGGGGCATGGTTACTAAGTTTGCAGATGACACTAAGATTGGTGGCATAGTGGACAGTGAAGAAAGCTATCTCCAATTGCAATGGGATCTTTATCAATTGGGCGAGTGGGCTGACGAATGGCAGATGGAGTTTAATTTAGACAAATGCGAGGTGATGCATTTAGGTAGATTGAACCAGGGCAGGACTTACTCAGTTAATGGTAGGGCGTTGGGGAGAGTTACAGAACAAAGAGATCTTGGGGTACATGTTCATAGCTCCTTGAAAGTGGAGTCACAGGTGGACAGAGTGGTGAAGAAGGCATTCGGCATGCTTGGTTCATTGGTCAGAACATTGAATACAGGAGTTGGAATGTCTTGTTGAAGTTGTACAAGACATTGGTCAGGCCACACTTGGAATACTGTGTGCAATTCTGGTCACCCTATCATAGAAAGGATAATATTAAACTAGAAGAAGTGCAGAAAAGATTTACTAGGATGCTACCGGGACTTGATGGATTGAGATATAAGGAGAGGCTGGATAGACTGGGACTTTTTCCTCTGGAGCGTAGGAGGCTGAGGGGTGATCTTATAGAGGTCTATAAATTGAGGGGCACAGATCAGCTAGATAGTCAATATCTTTTCCCAAAGGTAGGGGATTCTAAAACTAGAGGGCATAGTTTTAAGGTATGAGGGGAGAGATATAAAAGTGTTCAGAAGGGCAATTGTTTCACACAGAGGGTGGTAGGTGTCTGGAACAAGCTGCCAGAGGTAGTAGTAGAGGCGAGTACAATTTTGTCTTTTAAGAAGCATTTAGATAGTTACATGGGTACGATGGGTATAGAGGGATATGTGCCAAATGCGGCAAGTGGGTTTAGCTTAGGGTTTAAAAAAATGGGCGGCATGGACAATTTGGGTCGAAGGGCCTTTTTCCATGCTGCAAACCTCTGTGACTCTATGATTGCCCATCACTAATTGCCTTTGTAAAAGTGATAGTGAGCTGCCGTCTTGGACTTCTGCAGTCCATGTGTTGTAAGTATGTACACAAAACTATTCGGGAGAGAGCTCCGCATTTCGACCGAGGGGCAGTGAAAGGAAAACTTTATAGTTCTAAGTTCTAGCCCTCAGCCTCTTGAGAGGTATTGGCGGGCTTTCTTATATATAGCGCCGACGTGGATGGATCAGGACTAGTTAAGAACATAAGAAATAGGAGCAGGAGTAGGCCATCTAACCCCTCGAGCCTGCCCCGCCATTCAATAAGATCATGGCTGATCTGACTTGGATCAGTACCACTTACCCGCCTGATCCCCATAACCCTTAATTCCCTTACCGATCAGGAATCCATCCATCCGCGCTTTAAACATATTCAGCGAGGTTGCCTCCACCACCACAGTGGGCAGAGAATTCCAGAGATTCACCACCCTCTGGGAGAAGAAGTTCCTCCTCAACTCTGTCTTAAACCGACCCCCCTTTATTTTGAGGCTGTGTCCTCTAGTTTTAACTTCCTTACTAAGTGGAAAGAATCTCTCCACCTCCACCCTATCCAGCCCCCGCATTATCTTATAAGTCTCCATAAGATCCCCCCTCGTCCTTCTAAACTCCAACGAGTACAAACCCAATCACCTCAGCCTCTCCTCATAATCCAAACCCCTCATCTCCGGTATCAACCTGGTGAACCTTCTCTGCACTCCCTCCAATGCCAATATATCCTTCCTCATATAAGGGGACCAATACTGCACACAGTATTCCAGCTGCGGCCTCACCAATGCCCTGTACAGGTGCATCAAGATATCCCTGCTTTTATATTCTATCCCCCTCGTGATATAGGCCAACATCCCATTTGCCTTCTTGATCACCTGTTGTACCTGCAGACTGGGCTTTTGCGTCTCATGCACAAGGATCCCCAGGTCCCTTTGCACGGTAGCATGTTTTAATTTGTTTCCATTGAGATAGTAATCCCTTTTGTTATTATTTCCTCCAAAGTGTATAACCTCGCATTTATCAACGTTATACTCCATTTGCCATATCCTCGCCCACTCACTCAGCCTGTCCAAATCTCTCTGCAGATCTTCTCCGTCCTCCACACGATTCACTTTTCCACTTATCTTTGTGTCGTCTGCAAACTTCGTTACCCTACACTCCGTCCCCTCCTCCAGATTATCTATATAAATGGTAAATAGTTGCGGCCCGAGTACCGATCCCTGCGGCACGCCACTAGTTACCTTCCTCCAACCGGAAAAACACCCATTTATTCCGACTCTTTGCTTCCTATCGGATAGCCAGTCCCCAATCCACTTTAACACACTATCCCCAACTCCGTGTGCCCTAATCTTCTTCAGCAGCCTTTTATGGGGCACCTTATCAAACGCCTTTTGGAAATCCAAAAACACCGCATCCACCAGTTCTCTTCCATAACGTTATCCACCATAATCCTCCGGCGTAACATTAGCCGTTTTCCAATCAACCGGCACTACCCCAGAATGCAACGAGTTTTGATAAATAATCACTAACGCATCCACTATTACCTCTGACATTTCTTTCAATACCCTGGGATGCATTCCATCCGGACCCGGGGACTTGTCCACCTTCAGTCCCATTAGTCTACCCAGCACTGTCTCTCTGGTAACATTCATTGTATTAAGTATTTCTCCTGCTGCCAACCCTCTATCGTTAATATTTGGCAAACTATTTGTGTCCTCCACCGTGAAGACCGACACAAAAAACTTATTTAAAGACTCAGCCATATCCTCATTTCCCACTATTAACTCCCCCCTCTCGTCCTCCAAGGGTCCAACATTCACTCTAGCCACTCTATTCCTTTTTATATATTTATAAAAACTTTTACTATCATTTTTTATATTAATTGCTAGCCTAGCTTCATAGTCTATCCTTCCTTTCTTTATCGCTTTCTTAGTCTCTCTTTGTTGTTTCTTAAATTTTTCCCAATCACTTGTTTCTCCACTATTTTTGGCCACTCTGTACGCAGCTGTTTTTATTTTAATACTCTCCTTTATTTCCTTCGTTATCCACGGCTGGTTCTCCCTTTTCTTACAATCCTTGTTTTTTGCTGGAATATATTTTTGCTGAGAACTGAAAAGGATCTCCTTAAAAATCCTCCACTGTTCCTCAGCTATCCTACCTGCCAGCCTGCTCTCCCAGTCTACCTTAGCCAATTCATCCCTCATCCTATCATATTTCCCTCTGTTCAAACAGAGGACACTGGTTTGGGACCAAACTTTCTCCTCTTCCATCTGAATCAGGAATTCGACCATATTGTGGTCACTAGACCCAAGAGGGTCCTTCACAATAAGATCCTTAATTCTACCTACCTCGTTACACAGTACCAGATCCAAAATAGCTCGTTCCCTCGTCGGTTCCGTAACATGCTGTTCAAGGAAACTATCTCGACAGCATTCTAAGAACTCTTCCTCCATTCCACCCTTACCGACTTGAGTCTGCCAGTCAATGTGCATGTTGAAGTCCCCCATGATTATTGCCGTTCCGTTTTTACACGCATCCCTTATCTGCTTGTTTATAGCCCTCCCTACCTCAACATTATTATTTGGGGGCCTATATGCCTATATAGTTGTTGGTGATCTGGACATCGAGAAACCTTGAAGCTCTCGACCATTCCCACTTCATTCCCGTTGATGTCGATAGGGCATGTCCTCCACTACGCTTAATAAAGTCGATGACTATCTCTTTCCTTTAACTGACATTCAGGGAGAGACTACTGTCCTCGCACCAGTTCACCAGATTCACCATCTCTTTCCTGCCTCATCATTGTTTGAAATCCGACCCACCACGGTGGTGTCAACAGCAAACTTGAAAATTGAGTTGGAGGGGAATTTGGCCATACATTCACTGTTTCATTCATTGTTTCCCTTCTCGGACTCCGCTGTACAGATTGAGCTGCTAAAGGACCAACGTTGGAATTATTCCACAGAGAGTACTCAGGTTAAGATGAATAAAATCACCTTTCACTCCGCGTCGAGGGCAGGAATTGAAGATCCAAGGAGTTTGACATTATTGGTTGAATCGTTGGCATATCTGTTTTAGATGATTCAATGTCAACTGATGACGCACGCGGCGAAGAACCAATCAGAAGAGTAGTGGGTGTTACTCACCCGCTTCTCAATTCTTGAGTGAAAACTTTCAGCCTCAGCCCATTGCTGTTGACTGTGCTATGAGGTCTCTGCAAACATGTCTCCTGTTACCTTGCGTTTATTCCTCACAGCGGCTGCTCTGTTAACCGGTCAGTTCACAAATTTCACAAAGCTGTGTTTCATATATTTACCACACATGGCATCATCACATCGGTAACAATGGATTGATCACGGATCAGTAAATTAACCCTATCCACTTTACCGCCACACACCCTGTGACAAACAGTGGACTTGAAAACCTATGGACAGTTGTCAGTTTCCCCTTCAAATTGCAGGAAACGCTAGAGGGGAAATGAACCCGATAGATGGCGCCAATTGTGCATTCCAGAAATCTTATTATTCGATTCAAATATAATCAAGTTATAATTCCTGAGATGTTGGAAATATGTTTCACTTTCGTTGCACCAAGTTATTTATCCGGCTGTTGCACAAGGCAAAATGCAGATTCTGTGTGATAAACGTAGTTGATTGACATCATTTAATTTGTTGTTACTCTGAATACTTTAGGATATTGTGGAGGAGACTCTGTTACACAGACACCAGCTGCAGTCACAGTGAGTGAAGGACGTGACGGTCAGTTGTTCTGTAACTTTACAGCTACAACAGCAACGACCCTAATCTATTCTGGCATCGTCAGTATCCCAGCGGGTCCATGGAGTTTCTGTATCAGAAAAGTAGGTACAGTGGGAACACAGAAAGATTCCGAGGGGACCGTTTCTCTGCAGAGTTTGACTTTATGAAGAGCACCATTCCGCTGAATGTGTCTAAGATAGAGCTGGCAGACTCCGGGGTGTATTACTGCGCACTGAGACCCACAGAGACACAGAAATGTGCTGAACCTGTACAAAAACTGTCAGAGCGTCACTCAACATTCAAATGTGGCAGTTGAGTGAATCATTACAGAATATTTATATGCCGACTTACCTGATGTCACACAATGTGTTTAATGTCACTGATACGATGAATGAATGAAACACAAGCCAATTTGGCCCCCACCATGGTCCTTCAAACAACATTATTATGGATAGCCTGTTTCAGGACGTTTGTTCTTGGGTAGTTATTGACTCGAGCAACTCTAGTGCTCTTCTTCAAAAAAGTGTCCTTGCGCACTATCACCTCCATCTGAGAAGGCAGTCGGTGCCCTCGATTTAACATCTCATTCGGCACCTTTGACAATTCACCATCCGCTGCGGAGTGCACGGCCGCATCTGAATGGATCCTGCGACTGGAGTCTCCTCAAATCTTCTGCTTCATAGGCGGTAAAAATACCTTCTGGGATTGTTTTTCCTGAAAGAATCCGTGTGTCTTGTGGAGGAAAGAATCTCGGAATAGACTGAAGACTGAATCCTGGATATCCCGGGAGTCAGTGACTGTTCATCCACCCAATCATGGATTAAAATAAAGAAACGGAAATTTAAAGCAGCAACCTTTGCTGGTCCTGATGGAAGCGGCCGGATAACATGTTTAACCTTTGGAATCAACTATTACTCTTCAAGGGAAATAAAAGTTTTTTTTACTGTTCTCGCGTCCTTGATGGATTCTGGACATCTGAAAGCACTTTACAAATTATGGAAGTTTATTTCCAGTGCAGCCGCTGTGTGTGCTATTTGAAACATTATTTATACAGAGGACACGGGGCATTGTGGATCACCGCCACAAAGAGTTGGCTCTCTGACGCTCATAGCGAAATGAAGAGATTTTCAAGTCCTTGTATTTTCTGGATATTTTGTGTTTGTGAACAATCGTAACCAAAATCTTACATCACAAGCATGGGAACCCGCACCACCTCTCTCTCACAGACATACCCTCCCTCTCCCTCTTTCGCTGTCCTTCTCACTGATCAACGCTATTAATTAGAAACATTGCGCTGATTTTTTCCTTCAGTAAACCCTGTGACCATGCACCATGAAATGCAATCGTTTGCAAAGTTCACTCTCTAAGTCTCCTTTGCCATAACATTGACAATTCATCGACAGGTGCTTGTCCTAAATATGCCACTGTTCACAGTGAAGTGTCACATCACAACGTTATTTCCTGTAATTTACAGCTGTCACCTGTGAGAGCGGTGAACTGCAGTTTTACGTACTTTCGGTCAAATAAAGGTTTTTGGAGAGCCACCTTGTGGAATGATCTGTGTAAACCCAATTATTCTCGAATATTGCAGCATACTAAAATATTACTATGCCAGATTATTACGGATGTTATTGTTTTGATTTTATTATTCCTGATGCTTATGCCTTTTCATTATTTCAATTTTGTTACGCTTACTATTTACTATTAATTCCGACATTATTTTCCTAGTTTGCTGCCAACCGAAGTAACTAAAATTGAAACAGTACCATTTAAATCTCGAACGAATGTATGAACAGGGGGTATATTTACATAATTTTTATGTGTTGGTATTTTAAAATCTGGATTTCATTGGGATCTTGGCAGATTCATATCGCTAAAGCAAGCTTCATGATCCAGAGTGGCTGAGGCAATGCAATAAATCGGCAGTCTTTAAAATAAAAGTGGAATTAGCTCTCATGTATACGTTCATTGCATTGCAACAATAACAATATTTGCAAGAATAATGCGGCAGAATCTTGGAACAACATATTTCAGGAACTTGAGAATTCGGTGGTTTTCCAGGAATTAGCCTCACATAGCCACCAGATGGAGGTGTCTCACCATGTTTGTTTGTTTACTGCAGCGGGTACGGGAACAATAACGTTGTGGTTCTGCAGCTAGTCTAGTATTCCAGAGGGACAAGCGGCTCTCCGAAATCACCCTTTCCTTAACACGTGTTATGTTATATAAGACTATATAATTATTTGCAGCTATATAAGACCCTGGTCAGACCACACTTGGAGCACTGTGCTCAGTTCAGGTCGCCTCATTACAGGAAGGATGTGAAAGCCATAGAAAGGGTGCAGAGGAGATTTACAAGGATGTTGCCTGGGTTGGGGAGCATGCCTTATGAGGATAGGTTGAGTGAGCTCGGCCTTTTCTCCTTGGAGAGACGAAGGATGAGGGGTGACCTGTTGAGAGGCATTGATCGAGTGGATAGTCAGAGGCTTTTTCCCAGGGCTGAAATGGTTGCCACTCGGGGACACAGGTTAAAAGTGCTGGGGAGTAGGTACAGAGGAGATGTCAGGGGTAAGTTTTTCACTCAGAGGGTGGTGGGTGCGTGGAATGGGCTGCCAGCAACGGTGGTGGAGGCGGATTCAATAGGATCTTTTAAGAGACTTTTAGATAAGTACATGGAACTTAGTAAGATAGAGGGTTATAGGTAAGCCTAGTAATCGCTAAGGTGGGGACATGTTCGGCACCACTTTCCTGTATTGTGCTGTAGTTTTTCTATGTTTCTATGTTTCTATATTATGTTATTTTATTTCTCCATCTGGAATTCCTGATTCAATTCTGGACATTGCGTTTCTCAATGCGCCCCCTCGTTTCTCTCACTGTATAGCTTTCTGTTTCTCGTGTTCACAGCCTTCTTGTCTCTCTTTGTTTCTTCACCGTTTCTTAATCTAATTCCCTTCCTGCCTCCGCCTCTTTTTCACTCCGTGTCAGTCCCACTATTTATCTCTGTTTCTCGCTCATTTCTATCATTCCGCTTCCTCTTTACCTCCCCGAATCTCAATCAGTCTCTCCCTATCTATGTACCTATATCTACCACGGTCTCTGCTTTTGATTCACTCACTGTCTTTCCATTTGCTTAGCTTCAATTCTTGTGTCGTATTTCTCCTTGCGACATGTCAAATATCAAATATTTTCCACAGCTCTTTTATAACAATATCTTAAATTTTTTAAAAAAATGATTGTTTCAATCTCATCTTCACGTTATGTTCATGTATTCGAAAAAATGGGACAGAGGAAACGTTTCCCAGTGCAGTACCTGTTGCTCTCGACTTGCTAATAATTTGGGTTCATTTTAAATCAGAGCAATCTACAGGTAGGTTTAGAAATTCCAGGTTTTCCCCTTCTGCCCAGCTGTTCCCTTTGTCACACTGCGGTAGTTATTTTGCACGAGGCTTCCTCTGGTTCTGGTCACTGTGTCTCTCAGTCCGCTGTAATAAACCGCGCTGTCAGACAGCTGCAGCTCACGTGGTGAAATTTCCCTGCTTTTTCGAAGTGTTCAAAGATGCAGAAAATCGAGCCCCCACGCCCTCTGCCCTGACAACATCTTCGTAACTGGGGATGTAGATCAAGAATGTGGGGACTTTATACAGGTCCTGGTGGTAAAACTGAAAAGAATATGCAGCCGCTGTGGTCGAATAGCTGAAATCAATACACACCGATTCTCCTTCAAACCTTATCGCTGTAACCGGACCCTGGGAGACAAAACCTGCAGCACTCACACCTGCAAAAAAGAATAGAAATACGAAATTTAATTTTTCTTATCACTTTGTCAGAAACAACGGGATTTAGGTAATTGAATATATTACAAATAGATGGAAAAACAGTTCAATGGAAAGATTTCTATGTTAGTATCGCGAGCAAGCGGCAGAATGTGCAACTTGGGAACAGTTAAAAGAGTTGAAGCTGTGAGGAACTGGTAAAGACTAACACACAATGTCTTCATAGAGATGATGCTGGATCTGAACTCAGTGAGTTAAAGCTCCATATTTATTTCAGGGTTCAGAAAATGTTGAGAAATATCCGGCCTCAAGCGATTGGCTCGTTTCTGACAGAGCCAGCGGGAGACAGCCAATCAGCTCACAGATTCATTACCCTCCATTTCATCCAATCAGCTCAGAGTGCCTTCGCTCACCAATCCATGACGTCAGACGGAGGAGCCTTAATTGCCCTCCATTTGAGAGGACATTTAAGGATCAACCACATTACTGTGGCTCTGGAGTCACATGTAGGCCAAACCAGCTGAGGACGGCAGATCTCCTGCCCCCATGACATTAGTGAACCGGATGGGGTTTTGCAACAATCGATAATGGTTTCATGGTCATCATTACACTTTTAATTCCAGATTAATCACATCAAAACCTGAAAAATGTTCAATCTGAGAGCTGGCGTTTCTTCATGCTGACGTTAATAATCTCCATAACTTGCTGCTTTTGAATATTCCGATATGTGTCAAATGAACTAATATTGTTTCAGGCACAGAGTCAGTTCCTTCATTTCTCCAGGATAGGAGCAGATGAATTGCTAACCTATCGCTGGCTGTCACTCAATGCTTCATCTTTATTATTTTCTCCTTTCTAACTGTCTAGATCATTTCATTTCTTGGACCTTCAGCTATTCTCTTGAACTCATACCTTCCAAAATGTCTTTCCAAGCCTTGGGAACCAGGGAAGGCATTGATAACACATCCGGGGCAGTAAACACAAAACACGGCCGTGATGTGCTGGACCCCATCATTGAGAGTGGGGATGTTTGTGGAGCCTCCCCTTCCTGTGGTTCCACTTTGGATGGAAATCAGTGAGGTCTGAGAGCGGTTTTCTATTTTTCATATACTCGTAAAACAAATGAACTGATAAACTTGTTGAAATCCTCTTAAAACAGCATTGTAATAAAAAGACAGAACTTCAAGGAAAACATATTAAATTAAAATATTTTCCCTATTTATACTCTTTATTCCTTGAACTGGGAAATTATCAACGCAGTCAAACTGGGGAGAGGTCATTCACCGTCGCGAAGGGTGGAGATGGATTTAATCAGTTGTCCCTTCTGTCAACACACCAGCAAGTTCATACTGGGGAGAAGCTGTTCTGATGTATTAAATGTGCGAAGGAATTTGCTTACTCATCTGACCCGCTGGCACGTGAATGAGTTCACACAGAGGAGAATGCAGTCACCTGCTCTGTTTGTGGGAAAGGATTCGCTTAGTCATCCCAGCTCACTAAGCATAAACTTGATCACAGTGATCAGAGTCCTTTTAAATGTTCTGATTGTGACAAGAGCTTTAAAACAAGAAGTATACGTGAATAAAACAACAGCTTCAGACTGGAGTGAGACGGTTCATAGACCCGGAAAGTGGGAAAGGATTAATTCAGTCATCCGATCTGCTCACACACCAACAACGTCACACCAAGGAGAGGCCGTTCACCTTCTCTGAGTGTGGGAAGGGATTCCAACCACTTCCTGGCACACCAGCGTGTTCACAAATGAGCGGAGGACATTGCAGACATGACGGCAACGGTTGAACGGACACTGCACAACAATCGCCAGGCGGGAATGTTCCCTTCCAGTTGGGGAGCTCTTCAGCAGTCCAGGACATTCAGCCTCCAGTTTTCGGGTAAGCGTTCTCCAAGGCGGCTTTCAAGACATATGGCAACGCAGAATCGCCGAGCAGAAACTGATAGCCAAGTTCAACATGCATGAGGACGGCCTTAACCGGGATCTTGGGTGAATGTCGCACTACTTGTAACCCTCACCATACTGCCTGGGTTTGCAAAGTCCTACGAACTGACCTGGTTTGAGACAATTCACACCCCTTCAACTTGTAATTGTCCCTCGCTCCACTCACACTGTTCGCACCTATAAAAACTTGATTATTTACTTTATATTTACCTATAAAGACTCATATTAAATCACTCTTCACATACCAATCTGTAACTATCTTGCAGTTGTGTCTTTCATTATATATGCTGTGCTTGCGAACTAACCTCCACGCACCTGATGAAGGAGCAGCGCTCCGAAAGCCCGTGATTCCAAATAAACCTGTTGGATCTTAACCTGGTGTTGCGAGACTTCTTACATTGCTGCAGTTACTCACGCCCAGGACTGAACTTGGAGGTTAATCCTGAGGTGTGTAAGGAATGTGTGCGAGCCGCTCTCTTCCATGGTTCAGAGCTCCGAGACACGGAAGAGAAGCTCCTTTACAACTGTGTTCGGAGTCAGGAGAGCAATGTTGAATACTGCAAACGTGCTGTAAAATCAGAGGTTGGTGTAAAATTGGGCTGTTCCTGAGAGTGAAATGGCAGGTTTAAGTTTCCAGACTGAAAATGTTTGTGTGACTTTCCTGAATCTACGAATGTAAGTAACATCAAGTTACATTTCACTCTGGAACTTTGAACCATTCTGTTTTGGTTGAAAATATTTTGTTGAAAATGTTGAAAATAAGATGGGTATAGAGGGATATGGGCCAAATGCAGGCAATTTGGATTAGCTGAGGGTTTAGAAAAAATGCCGGCATGGACAAGTTGGGCCGAAGGGCCTGTTTCCATGCTGTAAACCTCTATGATTCTATGACTCTATGACTCTATCTCCCACCTTCCGTTGACTTCAATGTGATGGAAACTGACTGTTGGAACCTGTCAACATTAGAAATATATTTACAAATGATGGAAGGGTTTCTTCCAGATGGATCTTTCTCTGTTCTTTCTACTGGACGTGTTAGAAAACAGACTTTCTCCTGTGAATATCCAGCTGGAATATTCGGCACTGACGTGTTTCCTTGTTCATCTTTTTCACTCGAACATAGAACATAGAACAGTACAGCACAGAACAGGCCCTTCGGCCCACGATGTTGTGCCGACCTTCATCTGAAACCAAGATCAAGCTATCCCACTCCCTACCATCCTGGTGTGCTCCATGTGCCTATCCAATAACCGCTTAAATGTTCCTAAAGTGTCTGACTCCACTATCACTGCAGGCAGTCCATTCCACACCACAACCACTCTCTGCGTGAAGAACCTACCTCTGATATCCTTCCTATATCTCCCACCATGAACCCTATAGTTATGCCCCCTCGTAATAGCTCCATCCACCCGAGGAAATAGTCTTTGAACGTTCACTCGATCTATCCCCTTCATCATTTTATAAACCTCTATTGAGTCTCCCCTCAATCTCCTCCGCTCCAGAGAGAACAGCCCCAGCTCCCTCAACCTTTCCTCATAAGACCGACACTCCAAACCAGGCAGCATCCTGGTAAATCTCCTCTGCACTCTTTCCAGCGCTTCCACATCCTTCTTATAGTGAGGTGACCAGAACTGCACGCAATATTCCAAATGCGGTCTCACCAAGGTCCTGTACAGTTGCAGCATAACCCCACGGCTCTTAAACTCCAACCCCCTGTTAATAAAAGCAAACACACTATATGCCTTCTTCACAGCTCTATCCACTTGAGTGGCAACCTTTAGAGATCTGTGGATATGGACCCCAAGATCTCTCTGTTCCTCCACAGTCTTCAGAACCCTACCTTTGACCCTGTAATCCACATTTAAATTAGTCCTACCAAAATTAATCACCTCACATTTATCAGGGTTAAACTCCATTTGCCATTTTTCAGCCCAGCTTTGCATCCTATCTATGTCTCTTTGCAGCCTACAACACCCCTCCACCTCATCCACTACTCCACCAATCTTGGTGTCATCAGCAAATTTACTGATCCACCCTTCAGCCCCCTCCTCTAAGTCATTAATAAAAATCACAAAGAGCAGAGGACCAAGCACCGATCCCTGCGGCACTCCACTAGCAACCTGCCTCCAGTCCGAAAATTTTCCATCCACCACCACCCTCTGTCTTCGATCAGACAGCCAGTTACCTATCCAATCGGCCAACTTTCCCTCTATCCCACACCTCCTTACTTTCATCATAAGCCGACCATGGGGGACCTTATCAAACGCCTTACTAAAATCCATGTATATGACATCAACCGCCCTACCTTCATCAACACACCTAGTTACCTCCTCAAAAAATTCTATCAAATTTGTGAGGCACGATTTGCCCTTCACAAATCCGTGCTGACTATCCCGGATTAATCCGCATCTTTCTAAATGGTCGTAAATCCCATCCCTAAGGACCTTTTCCATCAATTTACCAACCACCGAAGTCAGACTAACCGGTCTATAATTACCAGGGTCATTTCTATTCCCTTTCTTAAACAGAGGAACAACATTTGCCACTCTCCAGTCCTCTGGCACCATCCCCGTGGACAGCGAGGACCCAAAGATCAAAGCCAAAGGCTCTGCAATCTCATCCCTCGCCTCCCAAAGAATCCTAGGATACATTTCATCAGGCCCAGGGGACTTATCGACCTTCAGTTTATTCAAAACTGCCAATACATTCTCCCTCCGAACATCTACTTCCTCCAGCCTATTAGCCTGTAACACCTTCTCTTCCTGAAAAACATGGCCCCTCTCCTTGGTGAACACTGAAGAAAAGTATTCATTCATCACCTCGCCTATCTCTACTGATTCCATACACAAGTTCCCACCACTGTCCTTGACCGGCCCTAACCTCACCCTGGTCATTCTTTTATTCCTCACATAAGAGTAAAAAGCCTTGGGGTTTTCCTTGATCCGACCCGCCAAGGACTTCTCATGTCCCCTCCTAGCTCTCCTCAGCCCCTTTTTCAGCTCGTTCCTTGCTAACTTGTAACCCTCAGTCGAGCCATCTGAACCTTGTTTCCTCATCCCTACATAAGCTTCCCTCTTCCTTTTCGCAAGACATTCCACCTCTTTTGTGAACCACGGTTCCCTCACTCGGCCATTTCCTCCCTGCCTGACAGGGACATACCTATCAAGGACACCCAGTATTTGTTCCTTGAAAAAGTTCCACTTTTCATCAGTGCCTTTCCCTGACAGTTTCTGTTCCCATCTTATGCCCCCTAATTCTTGCCTAATCGCATCATAATTACCTCTCCCCCAATTGTAAGCCTTGCCCTGCCGTCCGGCCCTATCCCTCTCCATTGCAATAACAAAAGACACCGAATTGTGGTCACTGTCTCCAAGGTTCTCTCCCACAACCAAATCTAACACTTGGCCCGGTTCATTTCCCAGTACCAAATCCAATGTGGCCTCACCCCTTGTCGGCCTATCCACATATTGTGTCAGGAAACCCTCCTGCACACACTGCACAAAAAGTGCCCCATCCAAACTATTTGACCTACAAAGGTTCCAATCAATATTTGGAAAGTTAAAGTCCCCCATGACAACTACCCTGTGACCCCCACACATATCCATAATCTGCTTAGCAATTTCTTCCTCCACATCTCTATTACTATTTGGGGGCCTATAGTAAACTCCTAGCAACGTGACCGCTCCTTTCCTGTTTCTAACTGCAGCCCATATTACCTCAGTGTGCATATCCCCCTCAAAGTGCTTTTCCGCAGCCGTTAAACTATCCTTGATTAACAATGCTACTCCTCCACCTCTTTTACCAGCTTCCCTACACTTACTGAAACATCTATACCCCGGAACGTCCAACAACCATTCCTGTCCTTGTTCTACCCACGTCTCCGTAATGGCCACAACATCGTAGTCCCAAGTAGCAATCCACGCCCCAAGTTCATCCACCTTGTTCCGGATGCTCCTTGCATTGAAGTAGACACACTTCAACCCATCTTCCTGTCTACCGGTACCCACCCTTGACCTTGATACCTTCCCCAATACCTCACCACCCTCAACACTGACTTCTGGACTACAACTCCTTTTCCCACTCCCCTGACAAATTAGTTTAAATCCCCCTGAAGAGCCGTAGCAAATTTCCCTCCCAGGATATTGGTGCCCCTCTGGTTCAGGTGCACCCCGTCCTGTTTGTAGAGGTCCCACCTTCCCCAGAACGTGTTCCAATTATCCACGTATCTGAAACCCTCCCTCCTGCACCATCCCTGCAACCACATGTTTAAGTGCACTCTCTCCCTGTTCCTCAACTCGCTATCACGTGGCACCGGTAGCGTACCAGAGATGACCACATGTTTTGTCTTTGCTCTCAGCTTCCAGCCGAGCTCCCGAAATTCCTGTTTTAAATCCCGGTCCCTTCTCTTACCTATGTCGTTGGTACCAATGTGTACCACGACTTGTGACTGTTTCCCCTCCCCCTTAAGAATCCGGAAAACACGGTCCGAGACGTCACGGACCCTGGCATCCGGTAGGCAACAAACCATCCTCGAGTCTCTTTTGCTGCCACAGAACCTCCTATCTATCCCTCTAACTAACGAGTCCCCAATAACTATTGCCCTCCCGCTCTCCTCCTTACCCTCCTGAGCCACAGGGACGGACTCAGTGCCGGAGATCCTCTCACTGCGGCTCACCACTGGTATGTCGTCCCCCTCAACCGTATCCAAAGCGGAATACTTATTGCTAAGGGGAACGACCACAGGGGATCCCTGCACCGACTGCTTCTTCCCAGCCCCTCTCACCGTCACCCATCTATTTTCATTCCGCGGAGTAACTGTATCCCTGAAGCTTCTGTCTATGGCCATCTCTGCATCCCTAATGATCCTAAGTTCCTCCAACTCCAGCTCCAGTTCCCTTACACGGTTTTGGAGGAGCTGCAGATGGATGCACTTCTCACAGGTATAATCAGCAGGGACACTGACGTCGTCCCTCACCTCGAACATAGTGCAAGAGGAACATTGCACTGCCTTCACACCCATCCCCTCTAGATACCTTGCCAGTACCAGGTAGAAACAGCAAAAAATGAATTAACTCACCCCTGCTCGCCCAAGCCCTGTGAGCCAAAGCCCTACAGCTTTCACTCTGCCTCCTGCTCACTCTGCTGCCCGCTAATGAGGCTGAAAACTGCAAGTTAAGCACTTTTAAACCCTCCAAAAACCTTCCCAGACTCCTGCTGGGCCCACTTCCTGTTTTAAAAAAAACCTCCGATTTTTTACACAAATTTAACTTAAAATAAATAAATAAATGTAGTGAACAAACCAACTGCCTTCTCCTCAGCCTGGTCCTGTGGAATATTGAATATTTTGGTTTCAGACAGCAGATAATCAAACTCCCAGCAACAGACTGTCTATTACTGACTTTATTAACAGCACTGCAATAATACAGATTAATTCCAAATTAGTTCCTTAACGAAGTAGTTAAATGATGGCATTCATTTGTATTTCAGAGTCAGTAATATAGGAATGGTGTACTGGTCTTTAATTTCGATACAATTTTAATTCAATGTTCCTTCTTTCAATATCCTTTCCACCACTTCCCCGTTACCTGATTAATTTGAGATACCAGCAGACACAATGTAAATCACAGTTGCTGTGGGCAATTGACGTGTTTGTGGCGTCAGTTTCTGAATATCAGGGCATCGGAGCGTTTCTGTAGTGTCGTGAGTATCACGGTCGCTTTACACGCGAAAGGGTTCCTGTTCGATCTGGGGCAGGAATATTTACCAGAAAAACAGAAATTTCTGGAAAAACTCAGCCGGTATGATAGCATCTGTGGAGAGAGAGTGGAACCAACATTTCAAGTCTGGATGACCCTTCGTCGGACTTCCTGATTCGACACAACGGCTCGATTCTCTCATCACAAGTGCTGGCAGACCTGCTGAGATTTTCCGTTATTTTCTGTTTGTGTTTCAGATTCCAGCATCAGTAGTATTTTATTTTTACAAAAACATTTCCAAATGTTATCAATTTCAGAGTGATTGGGCTTTCAGAATTCTTCGCACATTTGTCACGAAACTGAGCTGTGGATTATTTTCAAACAACGAACGTTGCAGTACAATTATCACTTTCTCTCTGATGGTTCGAAACAGGAAAGAAATATTTCCAAGTACTTTACAATTCGGAGTGAGGGAAAAGTTTCGTAAATCACTGGCAGTGTAAACGGTAAAATCTGACCTATTACCAGACAGATTTTACCTTGCAACAACATCTCAATCGTTCGTACTTTGCAGTCTTAATTCACCAGAAATGTTCCACACCCAGAAGCACGCTGCACCACTATCCAAAGCACTGCGTTGCTTTCAAAGGCAATCTCTCCTCTTAAAAGGTTGCACACTCTCACTCGATAATGGTGAAATGTGACAGACAAATAGATAGATAACGAGGTAGAGAGAGAGAGAGAGAAGAGAGAGAGAGATGAATAGATAGATGGTTAGAGACATGGATGGACGGATGGACGGACGGACGGACGGACGGACGGATGGATGGATGGATGGATGGATGGATGGATGGATGGATGGATGGGTGCATGGATGGATGGATGGACGGACGGACGGACGGACGGATGGACGGACGGATGGACGGACGGATGGATGGACGGACGGATGGACGGACGGACGGACGGACGGATGGACGGATGAATGGATGGACGGATGAATGGATGGGCGGATGGACGGGCCAACGGACGGATGGATGGATGGGGAGAGGGAGAAGGACGGACGGAGGAATGAACGGACGGAAAGGAACATTTCGTTGACTGAGAATAAATAACATTCACATTAGTTCAGCCTATGCGCAAAATTTTTAAAAATTAACACATTGTTTGAGTGGATATTTCACCAAATTCTTTAACTCGGCTCTGATTTTACTCTGAGTCCCAGCATAAATCAATGGGTTAATGCAGGAACACAAAAACAGAAGCATATATCCAGTTTCCTCAAGATTAAATGTATTACTGAAACCAGAACCTGAGAAATACGTACCTTTCGCAATTCGGACATAGATGATAGTTATAAAAAATAACAAGTATAACAGGATGAAATTTCCCGAAATGGTGAAGAGTAAAACAATGGACTTTTTCCGCTTCTCCACCTCTGGGTCACTCTGATTCTTTCCATTGTTCTGGGCCCGGAGTCTCCTGCGGGCTCTATTGGCCGCTAGAATGTGTCTTACAGTAAGAGCATTCAGCAGCAAAATCAAAATGAATGGAAGGATAGGAGTGACAATACAACGCATCAAGTCATAAGCAGCCCAGAAAGGGGATGTGTAAAATATTAACTTTACGTTGCCGAACCAGGGTACATCGTTAATTATGTACAGGGGTTCATAAATAAAGTACACAAAGACATTTTTTACACAGGCGAGTGTGGACACGATTCCAATGACCCACGTGGCCACATTTTCATTACAATATTTAACTTTGAGCTTCTGGCAACAAATAGCCACAAATCTATCAAACGTGAAAGCGACGGTTAACCAGACAGAGTTGTCCATGGCGGTAGAATGTAGGACTGTACGGACGCTGCAAACTGGTGTTACAGACAAAAAGCTCAATGGAAAAAAGATTCCCGCAATCCGGTTTAATATCACAGCAGATATTATGAGCAGGAGATCCACCACCGCTATGGACACAAGGTAATACGTGATACATCTGGAGAGACCACAACTTTTTCTTGCGAGGACCAAAATCACTGCTGTGTTAGCTGTAATAGAGGGAAAGAGATTGTGAGAATTTGTGCATGACGAAGCATGGGAAGTGGAACATTCATCGCAACAAAACAATCCATGATGTTGCATTCTGTGTGATGTATGCAAAATTTATACCTGATCTCAGGGACACTTGTTTCTGCTTAATAACAATATCTTTATTAATAATAAGGAATGTTAACGAAAGTGACTGTATTTTTAATGAGAACTGAGAGAGGAATAATGCGAAATGGAAAGAATATCAAAACCAAAACTGAATAATTAAATGCACAATACAATGACATGTAAACAAGTAATTCAAAAATATTGGAGAAGATAAATTGGAAAATATCCAATAATAAGTGCGGAAGTTAATATGGTCACGGATTATATTTCAATGCGTATTAAATATGGCTCCATGAATGACAGCAAAATTATTTACTTTTGGAAACGTTTGCAGTGAATTTTCTCGAATAAATCCTCAAACAAAGGCAAATAAAAGGACAATTGTTAGCAGTTGTCGGAACTTGCAGATTTAGGAAGCAGCGCCAAGACTGAATTGTATCCCTGATAATCATCTGAAATATCCGGTGAAATATAAAACGAGAGATTTGACGAGTTACTTTGCTTGACTCTTTGCAGAGAACAGAACAATTTGAAACGATGCTGGGTTCTGGGACAGAAAGGAATCAAGCAATCAGGAGCAGCAAATGTGAAATATGATTCCCGGGCTGAGCCAATGAGTGTTTGGCACTGGGAGCAGGCACAGATTGTTGTTAGTTCGGGATAAATAACAATCATTCATCAAAGGGTAACTGTTTGCATTATTTCAGCCTTCTACATATCCATCCCTGACGTTCGGTCAGAACAACGGGCGGCACGGTAGCACAGTGGTTAGCACTGCTGCTTCACAGCTCCAGGGTCCCGGGTTCGGTTCCCGGCTCGGGTCACTGTCTGTGTGGAGTTTGCACATTCTCCTCGTGTCTGCGTGGGTTTCCTCCGGGTGCTCCGGTTTCCTCCCACAGTCCAAAGATGTGCGGGTTAGGTTGTTTGGCCAGGTTAAAAATTGCCCCTTAGAGTCCTGGGATGCGTAGGTTAGAGGGATTAGTGGGTAAATATGTGGGGGTAGGGCCTGGGTGGGATTGTGGTCGGTGCAGACTCGATGGGCCGAATGGCCTCCTTCTGCACTGTAGGGTTTCTATTCTATTCTAACATCCCATCCATGCCCTTCTGTCCGCCCTGTCCCTGTAATCCCGCGCATTTACCATTGCTAATCCAACTAACGTACACATCCATGGGCATTAAGGTGCTTCTTTACGCGGCAAATCTACATAACTTGCGCAGTTTTGTATTCTGGGCACCTGGAGGAAACCCTCACGCACACATGCGAAGAATATGCAAACTCCACTCAGACAACACATCTCTGGAATTGACCCCCTGTTTATTGTGCTATGAGGCAGCAGTGCCAACCACAGTGTACCTCTGCTGCTCAGTTTGAGAATTCGCCCAAAGGAATATTGTCAACGCCAACACAACAATCATAATAACTTTATAAACAAAAAACATAAATAACAAAACATAAATAACAAAATTGAATTGTGTTTAACCATTATAACAGAACGGAAATGTAAATCAGAATGAATAACACAGTAAAACTTCGACTGTCAGATGTTACTGGTGAATGGGACAGGTTATATTACCAACTGATGAAATGGTACCTGTCACAGCACGGTTGTATAAGGTTAACACGGTGAAATCATGTATTTAATGTGAAGAAACTACGGTGGGGAGGACGTAAAATTATACCGTTAAATTTGTAGAATTTATGGAATGAACATCGAAAAATTATGTCAGGGAATAGTTAAATTATAATGCCAAATAAGGAATTGTCTGCTGAAGTAGAAACGGGACATTTTCGAGGAATACGTTAAAGGGCAGAAAACAGAACTTTGACGGGGAAACCTATATCCCTTTCAATGAGAGGAGGAACTTGGTGCTGTTGAGATAAGGTGGTAATAAAGTGGAGGAATTAATGCAACCAAACAATATTTTTCGCCAGCAACTAAATAACTGAGATATTTTACCTGAAACTCCAATAGCTGCTATGACTGGATAATAAATGGCAAACACCAGACCTTCTGGTATTCCATGCATTTCTTACAGAAGCGCTGATCGCGGTCTGCACTACATTGAAAAATTGTTACATTTATACGCGATGTCATGCTCCAGGGAGATAATTAGGTTGCTTGATCTTTCGCATTAATTAAATTTAAAAGAACAAAGAGATTATTGCAACAACGGCAAGGTGACACAATGGTTAGCACTGTTGCGTCACAGCGCCAGGGACCCGGGTCCAATTCCGGCCTCCGGTCACTGTCTGTGTGGAGTTTGCACATTGTAACCCGAACCCTAACTCTAACCTTGACACTAAAACTAACCCCAACCCGAAATAACTAACTAATCCGAACCCTAACATTAACCCTAACCCTCGGTGACATAAAGCCAATAAAAAAAACAAGAATACGGACTTTAAAAAGGGGAAAGGAAATAATCCAAAATGAAACAAAGAAGATATTCCACCACTTAAAAAGCAAATAGTCTCGTCGACAGAGAATAATCTCTCCCTGAGCTACAGACAAAAAGATTCATTGCATCCCCCAGAACACAACACCACCCAGATGATACGAAGCACCCACCCCCACGCCCCCCCCCCCACAGCACTACACGTACCCAAAACCATCAAAAAGACACCCTGCCCCACAAATAAAACCCCACTACCCAAGCCCAACACCATTACAAAAGATGTCCCACCAACCCTCTGCTTGGTTCACCTCGACCCTCCCACTTTCCCCCTCACGAATCAATAAGAAAAACCAGGAAGAAGCTTCGCTCCCTTACCCTCCACGCTCCTGACCAGACCATATACAAGGACGAGAGGCAACCACACTTGAAGACTTATTGACTGCCAGACACTGCCAAAGCCTCCAAAAAGAGACCAAGAGACCACCACTGGCACAGAATATCACAGAGGGAAAAAGGAATATCCCTCCCCCACAAATACCAGGAATGCAACGCAAGGACTGAACCAGGAACCAAAATATTAAAAGAGGTTACCACACAGGGCATAAGGGGACAACAGAGATTCGAAAGCAGAACCAAAAAAACAAACACCCGCCCATCCAAGCAAAAAACATCCTCAACCCGCCCTAACCACAGAACCATAGATTGAGGGAACACAAAACTGAGAACACAGCACACCGTTTCCCTGTCAGTCAATGATTGGGAAGGGGTGAATTCAAAAGCTACAGAGAACCAATGCGTTTCAACAGCTTCCTGTCACTCCGGGACAAGAATTGGCGCTACTTAAGGCCATATGCAGTACAGGTGGAGAGGGGAAACTTCCTTTACCCGCAGAGGTAGCACGGAACACGAGCTGAACACAGAGCACTCACTCACCCCAAAATTGCTGGACGACACACTATCCGAAAAGGCCACGAAAAGCACACGAAGGACAGGACAGTGAGAACAACTCTCCCTTCCCTTGATGAAGCGTAAGGAAGCAGCGAAACCGGTCGGGATGCAAGCTAAATAAGCAAGATTAAACCCCAGTTGGGACTCTACTGGAGAGGAAATGTAAGAATGGCCTGACACTATCCACCGCCAGCCTTGGAAGTGGGACGAATGGGAGCTAAATGAACCTCAGCTGGATCTGGCCTTGGCATCCTACAGCCCTAGGGTGAGTGAATTTTCCACATCCACACAAAAATAAAGACTCTCAGACCGTGTGCCCTGGACACGGTCCGCGGATTGACATAGGTTCACCTTAATCAATGGGGCTAATCCAAAACACATAGGGACCTAAAAGAACGGTAGAAATAATCGACTCGGCGAAGTGTAAACCACTAAAACAAAATATAAATCTGTATTTTTTTCATGTAAGATATAAAATGGAGGACAGAATGGCCACATGGCGACTCTGTACAATCCACGGGCAGGTCTCGGAAAAATATCAATCATTAAGTATTCGATCACCCGAATCAATAGGACAAACCTGGACACAGGATAGCTTGTCGCAACTAACAAACGGGCTCTCCCTTAAACATGCGAATGTCTATATTCTTTGAATCACCTTGAACAATGGAACGAACCCTGGTCACAGAGTAACACACAATAACTGACAGATGAAACTCTCCTAAGAAGGGCAACAACTAACCCACTGGATCACTTTAAAATGATACAATACATGTGAAATCATTAATTTATGGGCCGGGACGGTGGCACCGTGGTAAGCAGTGCTGTCTCACGGCGTCAGAGACCCGGCTTGACTTGGACCATTGTGCAGAGTTTTCACGTTCTCCCCGTGTCTGCGTGAGTTTCCTCCAGGTGCTCCGGTTTCCTCCCACACTCCAAAGATGTGTATGTTATGTGGATTGTCCGTGATAAATTCTCCCTCAGTGTACCCTTTCACAGTAACTTAATTGCATCGTTAATGTAAGCCTATTGGGACACTAATTAAGAAATAAATAAATGGTAACAGAAGTCATTTTTGTCCTGCCAAAAGTTCTTGCCTCATGACAAACCCATGAACCACCCAAATAAACGAGGATGCCCGTAGACTCCCTCGCTCCGCCAACCAATGCCTCCACACCAATCCGACACATACCACCCGAATCCACACAACACCATCCTGCCCACCACAACATTGAACATTCAGAAATAAAAGGTCACTCCATCCCAAGTGGTCCGGGAGCCCCCTCACCCCGTCCACCCTTGGAGACACACACGGGCGGCGAAAGTGTCAAGGCATGGGAAGACAACAAACCACCCTTCAAAACACAACATAACCACCAATTTTCTGATCAGGAAAGCCCCAAGAATTCCCCCCACAACCTCCTGAGCTGCCCTCAGTAGCCCACCTGCTACCACCAAACCACACACCCCAATCCCCGTCTGCCCAGAAAACAAAAAAAACAGAGTCTCAC
This sequence comes from Mustelus asterias, assembly GCF_964213995.1. Lineage (NCBI taxonomy): Eukaryota > Metazoa > Chordata > Chondrichthyes > Carcharhiniformes > Triakidae > Mustelus > Mustelus asterias. The sequence continues at coordinate 1,337,207 of NW_027590136.1, forward strand.
TCCGCAACAGGCACAAAACCTCCCCAGCCAGGAAAGCCACAAAAAACTCTCCAGCGCACACATTACCTTAAGATTTACGCCAAAGCCACAGAAACAGAAACCCCAACCTAACCGTCCCCTCCCCCGACACACACCACCTCAACAACTACCTCCCCCCAACCACCTACAATACGGCAGAACTCGACCATCACTCTGTCTTCCTCCTCTCCCCCCACAACTCCATCTTAATTCCACTCACACGAGATTTTAATTGCATTTGACTGCGTTATTTTAAACACTTTGTCGGCGTCGCCATTCACAACTAACAAGAGTAATCATATTCATTTTTAAAAAAGGAAAAGGTCCAGGAGACAAGAATACAATAAGCCAAAATATAAGGGCAAGGGATCACAAGGGGCATCAAGGATTGGACGTGGGCCGAAAGCAAAATGGCAAAAAACAAAGAAAAGGGGACATGTTCTCTTTCTGTCCGACTCCAAAAACCTAACCGATGCGTTCCTTCAATCCATAGGAATCACGACTCTCATCGACCTAATATTTGTTTAAATTGTGAACGATAACTCAGTGGGTGACATCGGTAGGGAGACTCCCTGCCCTCTGTGTCTTTTCTGACACTGTGGCACATTAGGTAGCATTGCTGGCTCACAGCGCATTGGTGCAGAATTCAATACGGGTCACTGTCTGTGTGGAGTTTGAACATTCATAAGACCATAAGACCATAAGACATAGGAGCGGAAGTAAGGCCATTCGGCCCATCGAGTCCACTCCACCATTCAATCATGGTTGATTTCAACTCCATTTACCCGCTCTCTCCCCATAGCCCTTAATTCCTCGAGAAATCAAGAATTTATCAATTTCTGTCTTGAAGACGTGTCTGCGTGTGTGGAGAGAAACCGAGCACCCAGCGCACAATGCAAAGGTGTGCGGGTTAGGTTGATTGACCATGTTGCATTGCCCGCAGTGGCAGGGAGCAAACAGGGCACATATGTGGAGTTACGGGGATAGGGCCTGTGTGGGATTGTTGTTGGTGCAGACTTGGTGGGCCGAATGGCTTCCTTCTGTACTCTAAGGCTATCTATGTTTCTGCCACTGAGCTCTTGGTATTCTGAGCAATCGTCTTCTGGGGCTGATGCAATGACGCCAGGAGAGTCATTCGCTGCAGCGTCTGCAATGTGATTATGGTGGAATTTGGTGAATTTTTCTCAGTGTACCACGTTCTGAGGATTTTGATTAAAATGCCCTTGAGTAAAAACAATCAGCGGCTTCAGCAAAGAAAAGCAAGATCCCACCAAGATCTAAACTTGGATCGCTGGATTCAGAGTCCAGAGTTCTGGCCATTACAACACAGAACCCAGAAGCCAGCTGCAAGTGGTCACTCAAAGCACGTGACCCCTTTCATTCAATGTGGCAGCAACAGCAGGAAGGTCAAATCCTTTAAGCGGCCATTTGTAGCCGGCTCCAATGTTGGAGGTTCTCTGGTCCAATGGTGAGCACTCTGAACCAGACTGATCCTTGCTTTTCTTTGACGTTGCTGAGGGTTGATTTGAATCTTAGAAACCCTACAAGCACAGAAAGAGGCCACTTGGCCTATCGAGTCTGCACCGACCACAATCCCACCCAGGCTCCACCCCCATAACCCTACATATTTACCCACTAATCCCTCTAATCTACGCATCGCACGACACTAAGAGCAATTTTAGTTGCCAATCAACCTAACCCGCACATCTTTGGAATGTGGGAGGAAACCAGACCACCCGTAGGAAATCCACGCAGGCACGAGGAGAATGTGCAAACTCCACACAGACAGTGACCCAAGCCGGGAATCGAACCCAGGTCTCTGGAGCTGTGAAGCAGCATTGCTAACCACTGTGATACCGTACCGCCCCATTTGTTGATGGACATTTCGTTTAAATTTCTCACAAAGCAGGAATGCCAACGACAATTTTGTCAGCCTGTTCAGCTGCTATTACAATGCACATTGCTGAGCCTCTGGCGACAGATGCCTGCACCATCAGTGTTTTTTTTCATCTTTTCGCTACCCTTTAATTCCTCTGTTGAAAGAAAGGGGCAGTTGGTGTCACACAACCACAACCATTGGGCTGGAGTCCGGCAATTATTGATCAAGTTTGTGAGTTTCTCTGTGTGTGTGTGTGTGTGTGTGTGCCTGTGCATAGGTGCGTTTTGGGAGATCAGAGTGTCTTATATCAGAGTGCTATCGGTTCCATGGTGTAACGGTTCACACTCTGGACATTCGGCGTCCGAACAATTGTTTAAATTGGGACAGGTGGGTGACTGAATGGCACCCGTAGGTGGACCCCTGTCCGCTGTGGCTTCTCTGCCTCTCAGCGCTTTTTATTCTCGAGCAAACGTCCTCTGGGCCTGATGCAATGACGACAGGGGCGTCATTCGTTGCATCATCTGCAAAGTGATTGCGGTGGAATATGCCGAAATTACCTCAGTGTTTAGATTTCGACTTTCTGAGAATTTTAAAAAAAAGTCCCTTCAGCAAAATCATTATCGGCTTTGGGAAAGGAAGGCAAGGTTCCATCGAGATTTGAGCTCGGATCACTGGATTCAGAGTCCAGAGTGCTCACCATTACAACATAGACCCAGGAACATGGCCACCAGCTCCAAATGAGGACACACAAATAGTTTGACCTCTTTCATTCAATTACCCGTTTTATCCACCTGTCGTGCGACATTCAGGGACCGCTGGACATGCTCACCAATGCCCCTCTGAGATTCCCAGGGTCCTGCGTTTATCATGTATTCCCTTGCCTTGTTTGTCCTGCCCGAGCACATCGCCTCACATTGAGCCGGATCGAATTCCATTTGCAATAGCCCAGCCTATCTGACCAGGTCATCTATATCCTTCTGTGAACCAAGATTACCTCCGCCTTATCTACCACCTCGCAAATGTTTGTATCAAATGCCAATTTATTGCTCAAGCCTCGAACATTCAAATCGAAATCACTCATGCAAACTGCAGATGCAAAAACACTGATCCCTTGGAGCCCTCAGGAGACATACTCTTCCACTCTGAAAATCTGTCACAACCATCACCGTCTGCTCCCTGCCATAAGAGGTCACAAGATATCGGAGCAGAATTAGGTCATTCGGCCCGTCGAATCCGCTCCGCCATTCAATCATGGAGGATATGGTCCTCATCCCAGAACCCTTCAACCAATTAAAAATCTGTCTCATTCCTCCTTAAATTTACTCACTGTCCCAGCATCCACTGCACTTTGGGTTAGCGAATTCGACAGATTCAAAACCCTTTGGGAGAAGTAGTTCCTCCTCAACTCAGTTTAAATTTGCTACCCCTCATCCTAAGTCCATGACATCTCGTCTTAGAATGCCCCAACAGCCGATGCATTCGTTCCACGTCTACCTTATCCATGCCTTTTATCAACTTGTACACCTCAATTTGATCTCCGCTCATTCTTCTCAATTCCAGAGAGTATAGGCCTAAACTGTTCAATCTCTCTGCATGCGACAATCACTTCATCTCTGGAATCAATCTTGTGAACCTCCTCTGGACTGCCTCCAATGCCACGACATCTTTCCTCAAATAAGCGGAATAAAACTGCGTACAATACTTCAGGCGCAGCCTCACCAATACCTTGTGTATTTGCAGCAATACTTCCTTGTCTTTATATTCTATGCCTTTAGCTACAACTGCCAACATTCCTCTCGCTTTATTTGTCTGCTGTCTGCATGGCAGATTCCTGTGACTCATGAAGGAAGACACCCAGATCCCTCTGCACCGGAGTATCCCAAAGTCTCTCTCCATTTAGATAGTAAGTCGTCTTCCCATTTTTCTGACCAAAATGCATGATTTCACACTTATTCACCTTAAACTCCAGCTGCCACATTTTCGCCCACTCTCCTAACCTACTTTTTTCATTAGTAACTTTCTTATTTCCTCCTTGCAACTTACTGTCCCGCCTATTTTTGAGTCATCTGCAAATTTGGCGATGTTGCCTTCATTTCGAGTTTATTCAGGAGGAACTTCTCATTCAGTATGTGAATGTTCCGACTAGAGAGGGGGAGAAACTTGACCGTCTCTTGGGAAAAAAGGAAGAGCAGGTGACACAAGGAGAGTTAGGGGTCACTTTGGGACGAGTGACCATAATTCCATTAGTTTTAAGATAGCTATGGAGAACAATAGGTCTGGCCCAAAAGTTAAAATTCTAAATTGGGGCAAGGCCAATATTAATGTTATCAGACAGGAACTTTCAAAAGTTAAGTGGGGAATTAGCTGGCAGGCAAAGAGGCGTCTGGTAAGTGGGAGGCTTTCAACAGTCTGTTAACCAGGTATCAGGATAAGCACATTCCTCTTAGCGTGAAGGGCAAGGCACGTAGAACGAGGGAATGCTGGATAACTGGCGATATTGAGGCCCTGGTCAAGAAGAAGAATGAGATATGTCATACACCGGCAGCTGGGATCAAATGGATCCTTGAAGAATATAGAGGGTGTAGAAGCAGAGATAAGAGGATTCAGGAGAGCAAAAAGAGGACACGAGAATGCTTTGGCAGATAAGGCAAAGCAGAATCAAAAGAGTTTCTACAAATGTATGAAGGGTAAAAGAGTAACTAGGGGACAGTAGGACCTATTAACAATCAACAAGGTAATTTATGTGCGGATCCACAAGAGAAGGGTGAAATGATAAATGAATATTTCTTATCGGTATTTAGTGTTGTAAAAGGCAAAAAATGTTCGGGAACTTAGGGAAATAAATAGTGATGTCTTGAGGCGTGCAACAGAGAAGGAGGTGCTGGATGTCTTAAAGTGCATCAAGCTAGATACATCCCAGGGACCTGATGAAGTGTATAACAGGACGTTGTGGGGGGCGAAAGAGGAAATTGACTTTCTCCTTGCAAAGATATTTGAATCATGGCCAGCCATAGTGAGGCGCCTGAAGACTGGAGGGTGAACACAAAGGGTGGTTGTCGAGGGTTGTTTTCCAAACCCGGAGGCCTGTGACCAGCGGTTTGTCTCAGGGATCGGTGTTGGGTCCACCGTTTTTGTCATTTAAATTAGTGATTTGGATGAGAATTTAGGAGGCATAGTTTGTAAGTTTGCAGGTGACATCTAGATAGGTGGCATAGTGGACTGTAAAGAAGGGTATCAAGGACTGCAACGGGATCTTGATCAATTGGGCCAGTGGCCTGACGAATGGCAGATAGAATTTACTTCAGATAAATGTGAGGTGATGCATTTTGGTAGATCGAACCACGGCAGGACTTACTCAGTTAATGGTGGGGCGTTGGGGAGAGTTACAGAACAAAGAGATCCAGGGGTATATCTCATTGAAAGTGGAGTCACAGGCGGACAGATTGGTGAAGTGGGTATTCGGTATGCTTGGTTTCATTGGTCGGAACATTGAATTCAGGAGTTGGGACGTCTTCTTGAAGTTGCACAAGACAAGTAAGGCCACACTTGGAATATTGAGTACAGTCCCGGTCACCCTATCATAGAAAGGATATTATTGAACTAGAAACAGTGCAGAAAAGATTTACGAGGATGCTACCGGGACTTGATGGTTTGAGTTACAAGGAGGGGCTGGATCGACTGGGACGTTTTTCTCTGGAGCGGAGGATGCTTCGGGGTGATCTTCGAGGTCTGTAAAATATTGAAGGGCATAGATCAGCTAGATAGTCAGTGTATGTTTCCAAAGGTAGCGGAGTCTAAAACTAGAGAGCGTAGATTTAAGGTGAGAGGGGAGAGATACAAAGGAGTGCAGATGGGCATTTTGTCACACAGAGGATGGTGAGTGTCTGGAACAAGCTGCCGGAGGTCGTAGTCGAGAAAGGTACAATTTTGCTTTTTAAAACGCGTTTAGGCGGTTACTTGGATAAGATGGCTATGTCCAAGCGCGGGCAATTGGGACTAGCTTAATCATTAAAAAAGGGTGGCATGGACATGCTAGGCCGAAGGGCCTGTTTCCTGTGCTGTCCTGTTCTTTGTTCTTCGATCTACTGTGACCCAAAAACAACATACTGCAGTTGCTGCAACTCCCACGTCATAGCAGAAAATGTTCAAAATACAAACCAGGCCAAACAGCGTCTATGGAGAGGGAAACGGAATGATTGTTTCAGGTCGCTGACCTTTTCCCCAAACTGGAAGAATTTAGAGATTTAACGATTTACAAACAAATACAAAGTGAAGGAAACTAGAAAGGGCGAGGACGAATGAACAAACTGTCTCCTGATGGGATGTAAGGCAATAGTGATGGAATGACAATGGGGAAGATTAATGTCTACACTGACGCAATCTCCCAGATCTGGATGCAAATCTCACTCTAAATGAGAAGAAAACTTCTCGCTGAATTATGCACGAAACTCCTCGCCTTCCAGTGAAGATGAGGCAGATCTCACTCATAAACCATTAACTTTAAGATTAACAGTGGGATGGAGAAAGACTCAGTTTGAGCGGTGACAGCACCAGAGGAATGGAAAACTGTCGTTCACTCAGGAAAAGGGCAAAGTTTAAACACAGCTGCGCCCAACGTGTGGCTCGAACCCATGACCCTGGGATTAAGAGTTTCATGCTTGAACAACTGAGCTAGCCGGGCACATTGAGACGCTGATGTTCCAGATTCCAAAACAAATATGTGTTTCTTTTTCCATTCAGCTTGTTCTGATTACAAAGTTTACAATGAATCGACCTACAGAATCCTGAAAGTTACAATGCATTCCTCTCAATAATCATTAACATCATTGTCATCTTTCACGTCTTAGATTCATGTCCTTCCAAACATTGCAAACTCCTCTTACATCTGTCGGGCGGCATGGACAAGTTGTGCCGAAGGGCCTGTTTTGATGCTGTAAACCTCTATGACTCTATGTCAACTTAATATTCTTGTTCGAAATACTCCAGTCAGCGCGTGAAGCCACACAGCATGTATACTGTCAAACTGTCTCCCAGTTTCAGACTTTTCATTGTGATCACATCTCATTCTAAACTACAGAGGGAACATATTCATCCAACAGCCTCATCATAGAAATCAATCCAGAGGACCTTGGTTACACACATACAGCGAGAGAATAGAAGGAGCAAAGAGCAAACAATGATAGATGCACAGACAGAGACTGAAAGAAACTGATACGGTAATGGAGTGACAAAAAGAGGCAGAGCAGACATCAACAATCCATGAATAGTCCTGTAGAATTCCTGCATTGCAGAAGGACGCCATTCGGTCCATCGAGTCTGCATCGACCAAAGTCCCGCATAGACACTATCCCCATAACCCCATGCATTTACCAGACTCTAAGGGGAAATTTAGCATGGCCAATGCACCTAACCAGCAAATCTTGTGACTGTGGAAGGAAACTGGATCACCCAGAAATAACACACGCAGACATGGGGAGAATTTGCGAACTCCAAACAGACAGTTACCCTCGCGGGGAATCGAATGCAGGTCCCTGAAGCAGCAGTGATAACCACTCTGCCACCGTGATACCCCAATACATATCACTTACTTGATGAAGGCGCAGCGCTCTGAAAAATTGTGATAACAAAAACAACCCTATTGGACTTTAACTTGGTGTTCTGAGATCGCTAATGTGCCCACACCTGTTCAACGTCACATCTCCACATCATGGCTATACATACATCATCTTTCTGAACCCACAGGCATGGGTTCCTCTGAATTGGCGAATCGAGATAAAGTGAATATCCACAAGCATCTTTTGAAGATGTCTTGATTTATTTGTGAGCATGTTATGTTGATAGAATCCCTGCAGCGTGTGCTCGGATTCTCAAACCAAACCCCATATAAACCAATCCTGCTGTGTGCACGCGAAATAAGTTAACAAACCCAACGGTTCGTTCACAAACCCTAACGCAAACAATAGCTAAATGAAGACTTGTTCGGGACCTCTTGCGACTTTGTAGATCTTAATACCCAAAGCCAGAATCGTACCCCCAGACCTACGAGCCACCATGAGGAAAGCAGTTTCGGCATTACATTCCCATTGCCATCAAAATCTGATCAGACATCTGCAGTGAAAGTGAAAGTGCTGAAAAAACGCAGGAAGTCAGGACTCTTCTGTGCATAGGGAAAGAAAGTTCAATTTTTCACCTCCATGACGTTTAGTTTCAACTGGAAATGGTTAGAAATGTCCGACGTTTTAAACAAGTGATATCCAGGAGGGACGAAACATAACAACAGCTGATGAGGTGGAAGTCAGGAGAGATTAAATGGGAGAAGGAAAAAAATCACAAAGTGTTTACACCACAGATTAAGGCTGTCCAAAGTTCTTCACAGGACTCAAGGGCTAAAGGGGAACCTGTGGATGTGCTGTACATAGATTGCACACCTGTCACATTGATGTGGTTGTGGGTTTTGAAAATTGACAATTACACATAAGAACATAGGAACTAAGATCAGAAGTAGGCAAATACAGCTCTTCGAGCCTGCTCCGGCATTCAATCAGTTCATGGCTGATCTCTCCCTGGTCACAAATCCACGTCCCCACCTGTTCTCTTTCTTGAAAACGTTTAAAGAATCAGAATTCACCATGCTTTGGGGCAGCAAATTCCACAAATCCACGACTGTCAGCAATACGTGGTTACTCAACATCTCAGTTTTACCTCCACCGCCTCTCAACCTATATATGTGACGCTAGCTCTGACAAAATGACATCTCGACTCGAAATACTGGCTCTATCCTTTCCCCACAGAGGCTGTCAGACCAGCTGAGATTTTCCAGCTTTTTCTGGGGGGGGGGGGGGGTTTCAGACTCCAGCATGCACAGTATCTTGCTTTGATATACATGTGACCTCTTCTTCTCGATTGCCCGAAAAGATGCAACATTTGGTCTACATTTATTCTATCAATTCTTTTAAAATTTTATATACCTCGATCACTTCAGCATCTGGTGGGACGATTTCACTCACTGTCAATTTGTTGTCCCAGCGAACTTAATTGGTGTCCCCACTGGCTGAAGGAAGTACCTATGTTCCATACAAACAGGACACTTTGAAGGAGAAACTTGTCTCGAGTGAAAACGATCAGGGATGAAAATAAGAAGCAAAGGGATATAATTCGAAAACCTCAGTTCACCAGTTACCCTGGTAGTCCACTGGTTTGTGTTTAGCACTCTCCCAGTGATATTTGGTTTCAACTCTCGCTCAAGAAGAAAATATTCTCAGCAAACGATTAAAAATAAGGTGATTTACTCTTTGATCGAAAGCAGATCTACTAGAATCAGCCGAGTGAGGATTGTAAGTTTACATCAGAGCTGGAAATGTCACATGTGCAACACTTCAAGAACAAACACAGAAAGAGAAGGGCAGTGATGGTCTGCAAAGCACGCGCAATAGAGATGGTGATGCAAGGGAAAATCTGGATTATGATTGGTCAGATTTTTACCGATTACACTGTCAGCGAAATATGAAATCTTTCCCTCTGCATTGAAAAACATTTGGAAATGTTTCTGTCCAGTTCTGAACCGTCGGAAGCGAAAGTGTTAACTGCAGTGGATTGATTGCTGTGTGTTTTCATTGGCTGAACACATCACTGTGTTGAAGCAGAATGTGCCATTTTGCAGGAAAAACTTGTTTGTGGTGAAAGTGTGAAAATAAAAATAACAAAGGTAGCGTGGATAAAGCAAATTCTAAAACACACAGTAAACTGCTGCTCTGGGGGTTAGAGATTGTCATTTTCACTGATGTTTTGATTGCAGGTCAGTAAATGAAGATCTATTGCTCGCATCCAAACCGTGAAAACAGATGTCAGTTATTGCCTGGTGGAACATATCAAACACAATCTCGCCTCGTGTCCGGAAGTGAAGACTTCCAACAGGAAGTTTTTTTGTCATTTCTGTCAGGAGTTTGGGAAACAGGCGAGGCTAAGGACAATTTAAATGGTGCTGGGCCTTTATTGCAGCTCATTGTGTTTCTGACTGGAGATGATTTCTGTTTGTTGAACAGTTCAGGATGAGTTGACTCAGTGAAGGTGCAGGCTCCTGACGGCCGTTCCCAACTCAGTTGCTTCCAATGTATTTCAGAAACAATATCAGTAAATTGCAGGATTAGAATGATTATTTTTCTGCTCCCGTAGCCGAACGGTCTAAGGCGCTGGATTAAGGCTTCAGTTTCTGAGGCGGTGTGAGTTTGAGTCTGAATCCCACCGCTGCCAAATTCAATTTAAGTTGTGGTCCTTTCGGCAGAATTCGAACAGCTCAGATATGTTTCCTCCCTGCTGGATTTCACTTGTTTTAAACTTCCTACATTTCTAACCATTCCCAATGTTAATGAAAAGCCTTGGGATTCAAAGATGAGCTTTGTTTCCTGTGCACACTCTGTATTACTTCCTGAGATTTTTCCAGCATTATCACCGTTCAGTGCAGGTGTATGATCCGCTTTGGGTGGCAGTGAAAATACATTTAGCTGACTTGCATTTATCACGATTGCTATTTCGCCTAGGGGTATGATTCTCGCTTTGGGTGCTAAAATCCGCAAGCCTGCGTGAGGTCCCATTTCAAATTCTGGGTAAGCCCTCATTAAGCTGTCGTTTCGCATTGGACAAGAGGAGGATTTTGTTAGTTTATTTCCCGTGCACATGGCAGGATTGGTTTACATGGGGTATGATTTGAGAACCTGAGCAGACAATGCAGGGATTCTGTCAGCACTACACACTCACAAAGAATCAAGACATTTTCAAAAGGTGACTATGCTTTCGGACATTCACTTAATCCTTATTCACCAACTCGGAGGACCGCATTCTTCTGGTTTCAGACAGCTGCTTTGTGTTTAGTCGATTCTGCCGCACTCTCTGTCCCTCTCCGTGTCTTTTTTGTTGCTGTATACCTGTCTCAGGCTCTTTTACTCTCTGTCTCTCCGTCAGTTCATCAATCACTGTTCCCCCTTTTGCTCTCTATTCCCTTTATTCTTTCGTTGTCTGTGTTCAATCAAGGTTCACTGAATTGATTTCTGTGATGACGAGGTTGTCCTGGGAGGAGAGATTCAGTGGAATGAATCTGTTTGCTCTGTAGATTAGAATAATGAGAGGTGACGGATTGGAAAGTCTGACAATGGCGAGACAGTTTGACTTTGGACACACTGAAACACTCTTTTCCCAAGTGGTTGGAATATTCAGTTCAAAAAATATTCAGGTGAAAAATATAAGAGTGTTTGTGCAATGTTTGAAAAGAGGTGAAGCTAAGAAGTGGAAGATGTGAATGAAGTTATTGATGATTGAGAGGAATGCATTGTAACCTCAGGGATTCCGTAGATTGAATAATTATAAACTTTGTAATCAGAACAAGCTGAGACACCAGATGGAAACGCTTTATTTGCCTCCACACATTTTTGGATATGGAGTGCTGGGGCCCACATGTGCCCGGCTAGCTCAGTCGGTAGAGCATGAGACTCATAATCTCACGGTCGAGTCCCACGTCGGGCGTTCTTATTTTAAAACTTGCCCCATTCCTGGGTAAACGCCAGCTCATCATTCCTCCGGCACTGCCACCGCTCAAACTGAGTCTTACTCCATCCCGCTTTGTTGATCTCACAGTTACTGCTTTCTGAGTTATCTTTGCTTCCCTGGCAGTCGAAGTGTTTAGTGCTTAATTCAGCGAGAAGGTTTCTTCTCATTTTGCTCGAATTTGGAACCCAGACCTGGGAGATTGTGTCAATGGAAACAACAATCCCCATTGTCATCTAATCACTCCAGCCTTACGTCCTATCACAAGGACGTTTGACTTTTCGTCCTTTCGCTCTCTATTTCCCTTTATTTTGTATTTGTTAGTAAAACATTAAATCTCTAAATTCTCCAAGTTGGTTAAAAGGTCAGCGACCCTATACATTCACTCTGTTCCTCTCTCAATAGACGCTGTTTGACCTGCTGAGTGTTGCCAACATGGTCTATTTTGAGTTGCGATTTGCAACAACTCCAGTAACAATGTTTGGTTCAATGTGGATCAGTTTTCTTCGACTGAACCTTACCTGCTCAAATAGTTGAGGGGTTGAGGTTTTGAATAGTAAGGTGTGTCACCCTGATTGACATAAAATGAAACAAAATGAGGCTTATTCATTTCAAAAGACGTTACTAAGTCAATATATATTTTGAAGGGGGTCAACCTCCGGGTGACATTCAGTCACTCATCTGTTCCAATTTCAACAGAAAGTGGGACGGAGAGAGTCTAGAGTGGTAAGTGTTACCCCATGGAACCGACAGCACTCTGACCAAAGACACTAAGCCTTTCTCCCAAAATACACACACACACACACACACACACACGCACACACCCAGACTTGCTCAATAATTGCCAGTTTCCCGTCGAATAGTTGTTGTTGTGTTACACCAACCGCTCCTTTCTTTCAGAAGAGGAGTTAAAGAGCGGCAAAAATGAAAAGGACATTGAACAAAGAACAAAGAACAATACAGCACAGGAACAGGCCCTTCGGCCCTCCAAGCCCGCGCCGCTCCCCGGTCCAGGATTGAATCCTGAATCCAGGATCCCCGCCCAATTTTCCAGCCTATCTACATACCAATATCTTATCCACCGAGCTGTCCCCCACAGCTACGATGCTTTGTTCATTACAACCTATTAACTCACCCCCACCCCCCCATTCCAGACCATGTGATCTCCAGGGAGAGGCGAAAACCCAGAGTGAAAAACCCCAGGGCCAATATGGGGAAAAAAAATCTGGGAAATTCCTCTCCGACCCCCTGAGGCGATCGAAACGAGTCCAGGAGATCACAATGGCCCTGATCGGAAAATGCTTCCCAACCCTAGTCATTTCCACTTCCACGAGAAACAAGGAACAATTAGCCCGCGCCGCTCCCTGGTCCAAACTAGACCACTCTTTTGTATCCCTCCATTCCCACTCCGTTCATATAGCTGTCTAGATAAGTCTTAAACGTTCCCAGTGTGTCCGCCTCCACCACCTTGCCCGGCAACACATTCCAGGCCCCCACGACCCTCTGTGTGAAATATGTCCTTCTGATATCTGTGTTAAACCTCCCCCCCTTCACCTTGCTGCTGCAAGCGTCTGTCGCCAGAAGCTCAGCAATGTGCATTGTAAAAGAAGCTGAACTGGCTGAAAAATTCCTCTCCCTATTCCTGCTTTGTGGGAAATTTAAACAAAAGGTTCTTCAAAAAATCAATCCCCAGCAACGGCAAAGGAGAGCAAGGATCGGCCTACATTTGAACTCGGCTGGTTGGATTCAAATGCTCACCATTAGACCAGAGAACCCAGAATACAGCAGCCAGCTGCAAATCGTCGCTCAACGCATTCGACCCACTTGCAGTTGCTGCCACATTGAATGAAAGAGGTCGCAGTCCTTGAGTGACCATTTGCAGCTCGCGGCTGTGTTCCTGGTTCTGTAGCGTGATGTTGAGCACTCTGGTCTCTGAATGCAGTAGTCCGAGTTCAGATCTCGATGAAGCATTGCAGACATGGGGCGATAGTGCAAATTCCACACAGTCACCCGAAGCCTCACAGAACTAAACCCCCGTCCCTGGCACTGTGAGGCAGCAGTGCTAACCACTGTGCCACCGTGGCAGAAAACGGTTCCCCTACCGATACCATTCACTGAGTCATCTTCCCAAGTTAAGCAAGAGTTGGTCCGATGAGAATACTCATTCCACCGAGATTCAAACTCTCATTTTTGTATACACAGTCCAGAATGCTCACCGTTACATCACAGAACCAACAGGACGTCCGTCGAAGGCAGGAGGCATTTCACCCAGATCTCACACATCTACATTCTTGCTCAATAATAGTCAGGATGCAGTCGAAGGGTTGTTGTTCTTTGACAGCAACTGCACCTTTCTTTCGACAGAGCGTTAAAGTGCAGCGAAAAGATGAAAAAGAAAATTGTCTGCACCTGTAAGGGCTTGATTACCTCTAAAGATTCACATTCCAACCATTATCTTGCAATTGCGTCTCTGTCTGTTTATGTCGTGTTTGTGAATAAAAATACCCCAGTCCAACGCTTGCAAAGGAAATGATTTGCTGTAGATTGGGGGATTATGTCTTCTGAGCTTCGCTCCTATCAATGGTGGCGAATAACGACACGTTGTTGTCGCACTTGCTGTTGCTGTCACATTGAATGAAATAGGTCAAATTCTTCGAGGGACCATTTTGGTGGTCACTCTGTTCTGGGATCTGTGATGTGACGCTGAGTACTCTGGACTCGGAATCCAGCGATTCGAGTTCAAATAGCGGCAGAGACTTGCGTTGCTTTGCTTAAGCCGCTGATGGGTTTGCTGTTGGCATTTTATTTAAAATTCTCAGTCAGTGCACATCTAAACACTGAGGAAACTTCAACAAATTCCACCGCACTTGCGCCCAATGCACCGAATGACTCTCTTGGCGTCATTGCTTCAGCACCAGAGGACGACTGCTCAAGAATACAAAGCGTTGAGAGGCAGGGGAGCCACAGTGGGCATGAGGTCCATCCACAGGTGTCAGTCACTCAGTTGTGTCACAAGCTTAGAAAGAGTTTGAATGCGAGAGTCCAGAGTGCTAACAGTTACACCATGCAACCGACAGCACACTGACCTCAGACACTAGGCCTTTCTCTCAAATCAGAAACACACACACAAACACACATGCTCAATAACTGCCAATAATTGTTATTGTATGAAACCAACTTCTCCTTTCTTTCAACTTAGGGGTTAAAGAGTAGCGAAAAGATGAAAAACAAATGCTGGTGTTGCAGGTATCTGACGCCAGGGGCTCAGCAATGTACATTGTAATAGCTGTTGAACTGGCTGACAAATTGTCCTCTCAATTCGAACTTCGTGAGAAAACTAAACGAAATGTCCTTCAGCAAATCAATCATCAGCATTGGCAAACAAAAAGAGAGGTTCCAACGAAATGTGAACTCGGGTAGCTGGATTCACAGTCCAGAGTGCTCACCATTACACCACGGAACACAGCGGGCGACAGCATCTGAAAGTGGTCGTTCAATGCCTGTACCAATTTGAACAGCAGGCAGAAATATCAGCCCCATTCCACAAGCCCGTCAATTACCCACATTTCCCTTACCTTTTCCTCCTGTCAAAATGTGTATTCTACCTTCAACTGCAATACATTTCACTGTCGCTCACCACATTATGTGGAGATGCCGGCGTTGGACTGGGGTGAACACAGTAAGACATTTCCACTCCATCTGACGAAGGAGCAGCGCTCCGAAAGCTAATGGTATTTGCTACCAAATAAACCTGTTGGACTTTAACCTGGTGTTGTTAAAACTCTTACTGTGCTCACCACATTCACAGAGCAATGTTAGCATCGAACTGATGGAAACCTTATTGTGGTAAAAATGCTGAACAACATCAGCTTATCACAGCTCTGCCTTCGTCACACCAGTGTGAAAATGTGAACAATTTCATATCGGGACAGAAAGGAAGGATAGTGTGGCTGTGGATAATTGGGCGCTGTGTACATTCCTGTAATCAGTATCTGGGAGAATCGGGCAAATGAGATCCTGGTGGCCTCGTGGTTAGGGGTTCGGCACTTTCAGGGTTACAGACTGCCATCGATATATTAAGATTTAATATTTTTTACAAACAAACCAGCAATACTTCCTGGTCCAAAGCAGCTCTGCCAGAATCAGTGGAGTGAGATTTGCAGTTTTGTTTCCGAATTGGAAATGTCACGTGGACAACAGGTCAAGAACAAACACAGATAGTGAAGGACATTGATCGGACGCAAAGTGCTGATGATGGAAATGGTGATACAAGGCAAATCTGGGTGGTAATTGTCAGGTTGAACCGTTTCCACTGACAGAAATATCATTCATTTCTGGACAAAAACTCGGGCTAAGTGACAAGAAAACTTCTCACTGAATTCACCAGTAAACTATTTGTCTTCGACTAATTGCAAGCAGTTTTCATTCAGAAAGCAGGAACAGTGAGATTAACAAAGCGGGATGGAGAAAGATTCAGTTTGAGCGGTGACATTGCCAGATGAATGGGGAGCTGGAGTTCACCCAGGAAAGCAGCAAAAGTTCAAATATAATGAGAAGCAGCCAATGTTGCCCTTGTCCATCATTCTTTGTGTCAGTTAATCCATCCTGTGACGCTTTCTATCACAGACCTTCCATTTAATATCTTTACTGAGTGTTTCCCGTCTTAAATCCCGCAAAAACTCAACAGCTCAATGAATGTTTCGTGAGAAACGAGAATAATTCTGAAATCTGAATCATTTTGAAATAAAACTATTTAGAAATATTTCTCCCTGGTCTTGAAGCGGGAACTTTCGCGTGTGAGTCAAACATGACAACCACTGCACGACGAGATGCGAATATGTGCACGGTGTCAAAATCGAAACGTTTCTTTCCTGTCAGTGCGTCAAAGAAATATCAGCATCCCTTATTTTACAGAAAACATTTGAGGCCGAGGTCAGAGCAAAGGTAAGGTGGCTGTAATCTCGAGATTCGGATAATGTTGACCAACGAACGGAAATGATACAGATTTCCCTCACCCTTAATGAGAAAGCTTAATGAACGTTTTTGCTTGGTTTTGAACCAGGGACTTATCACGTGTCAGGTGAACCTGATAACCACTACACTACAGAAACAGCTGATCTAGCCGATAGCAAATCGGCCTGTCTGCAATGTTCAACTGCGCTATGGTGCTGCACGTTCAAATGGTTAGACAGAGAGCCCCCCATCTCCTCCGCCCCCCTTCCGCCCCACGCCCCCGCCCTCCACCCCCCCCCCCCCCCCCCACGCCCCCCATGTTTCAGGAAGATAGCCGTTACTTTCAATCTGATTGCTCAATTTATATTGAACTTCAAACCTTAGAAGCGTTCGTCTGGAAAATATCTGAGGGAGCAATGATTTCTGCTCATGCATTAATGCATCATACTCATCTTGCTTCGAATAATCTCAACCAATTGTACTCAGTAATAAAAACAATTTACCGCGGATGCTGGAATCTGAAACCAAAAGAGAAAATGCTGGAAAATCTCGCAAGGTCTGGCAGCATCTGTAAGGAGAAGAAAGAGCTGACGTTTCGTGCCCAGATGACATTCGTCAAAGCTCATTTTACAATTGTACTCAGTATGTATTTCATTATCCAATATTTAATATCAGGACGTTATTTAACACATAGATCTTCTTTATGATTTGAATATCTCTGAAATTGAATATCATGAATTGCAAACATAACTGACCAACAGAAGGAAGCGAGTCTCCGGGCAATGCAGATCGCAATTTTGACCTTGAACATAGTCTGATGTTAAATAAAATCAACTACATTTAAATGGAAGAGATTGAAAAGATATCTGTTAGTTGCACTTGAGCCTTTTAATTATGGGTGTGAAACATTCAGGCGCATAAATTCTGGCCATCTTTAGGAAAGTCCAATAGATCCGCACTGAGTCTCGATTTCCTCATCTGGCTGAGTGATTTTTCCTATTACTTTGTTATGAAGAACGATTTCAAAAAAAAGCTGTAGGACACGTGCGTCATTTCCTCTAGTTCGCTTGCACTATGTCTTGTGTCTGTCTTTTTGAGCGCACACTGCTTTTAGACATGTTTCAGATGGTAATTAACTATGTTAGTCTGCACCTATAAACCCATTAAATTCTGTTATAGGCTGAAAGAGATGCTAATATGTGCAGGTTGTCAAAATTGAAAATTTCCTGTCAGTGCGTCAAAAGAATCAGCATTTCATATTTTGCAGAAAACATTTGGGGCCGAGCTCAGAGCAAAGATAAGATGGCTGTAACATCGAGATTTGGATCATGTCCAGCAACGATCTGAAATCATACAGACTTCCCTCACCCGACATGGGAAAGCTGATGAATGTTCTGCCCGGTTCTGAAGCGGTGATCTTTCACGTGTTCGGCCAATGTGATAACCACTACACTATAGAAACAAGAGAATGCGCCACGCCGCCAATTGGCCTGACTACAATGTTGAACTACATTGTGTTGCTGCAGGTTGTCATGGTCAAATTGAGGGTCCATGTCACTTAATAGAAGAACAAATCCGATTTTTCAACCTGATGTCTCAACTTATCTTGAACTTCGTCTGGCAAATGTCTCAGGCGGCAACGAATTCCGCTCAATCATTAATACATCATTCTCATCTCCCGTCAAATAATTTCAAACAGTTATATCAAATATTTGTAGTTATTCAATATTTAATTTCAGTACGTTTATTTAACACAGATGTCCTCATTCTGAATTGGATACCTCTGAAATATACAACATTTTCTTGCAAACATGACTGACCAACAAAATAAATAGAGTCACTGCGTAATACACATGCCATGGTGCTTATTTGAGATTGACAACATTCATCCTTTAAAATATACTTGAATCCCCGCTATTCTGTTTGTGAAGTATTCTGGCGCCTAAATCACGTTCATCTATCGGAAGTCCAGGAGGTCCGCACTGAATCTCGATTTCCACATGGGTCTGAGTGGTTTTAGCTATTTCTTTATTGTGAAGAGCAATTTTAAAAACGTGCTTCTGCGAAATGCGCGCCATTTACTCCAATTCAGTTCCAATTTCAATTGTGTCTCTCTTTATGAGCACACAATACAATTTGATATGTTTCAGATGTTGATTAACTATGTTAGTCTGCACCAAAAACCCATTGAATTCATTTGTGGACTGCACGAGTTGCGAATATATGAACAAACAATAGAGTTTTTCATTCCCTGCGTCCTAAAATGCATCAGTTCCGATTTTCGTAAATGCATTTGAGGCCGACGTCAAAGCCCATATAACATGACCATATAAGATTATATCGGATTCGCATGACGTTGAGCAACGAACCTACATCGTGCAGACTCCGCTCACGCTTAACGCGAACGATCCAACAGCATTTCTACCCGTTTCGAACTGGGGATTTGTCGTGTGTGAGGCGACCGTGATAACCATTACACTACAGGAACAGCTGACAGTGCTCACTTATCGTTTCACTTGTATCTGTCTTTTTGAGCACACACTACGATTAGGTATGTTTCAGATGGTGATTAACTCTGTTAGTCTGCACCTATTAACCCATTAAATTCTGTTGTAGACTGAACGAAATGCTAATATGCGCATGTTGTCAAAATAGAAACGTTTCTTTCCTGTCAGTGCGTCAAAATATTCAGCATTTATTTTACAGGAAGCATTTGAGGCCGACGTCAAGCAAAGATAACATGAATCGAGACTCGGATAATGTTCAGCAACAAACTGAATTAATTCAGATTTCTCTCACCCGACATGAAACATCTTAATGTTTTCTTCTGCCCGGTTTCGGACCCGGGTCCTTTACAAGCACTGCACTACAGAAACAAATGACAGCACATCGCCCCCAATCGGCCTGACTACAATGCTCAACTGCACTGTGTTCGTGCTGGTCGGCATGGTTAGATTCAGAACCCCCCATGCCACTTAATACAAGAAAACACTCGTTACTTTCAACCTGATGTATCAACTCATCTTGTAATTCCAAATTAAAAAGCGTTCCTCCAGTAAATGCCCAAGGGAACTCAATGAGTTAAAGCTCAATTGTTTTAGCTCAAAGTTCAGAAAATGTTGAGTAATATCCGGCCCCAATGGTGAGAGGTTCATTCCTATCCAGCAGGAGACACCCAATCAGCTCACAGCTCCTTTATCCTATATTTCACCCAATCAGCTCCGAGTGTCTTCATTCTTCAATTCATGACGTCAGAGAGAGGAGCAGGAACAATTTGAATCTATTCTCAGAACAATGAGCTGAACAGAAGAACATCAGAGAATAGGGAAGAGGTGTTGCAATGAACCATTTGCTCCTTCATTAGGGCCTGTTCCGTGATTCAGTAAAATCATTGTTGATCTCCCTCACAGTAAGAAGTCTTGCAACACTAGGTTCAAGTCCAATCAGTTTACGTGGTCGCACGAGCTTTCGGAGTACTGCTCCTTCATCAGGTGAGTGGAGAGTTGGGTTTAGAAACAGGGCATAGAAAGACACAGACTCAATTGCAAGATAATGGTTGGAATGCGTGTCTTAACAGCGAATCAAGTCTTTACAGGTACAGACAATGCGAGTGGAGAGGGGGACAATGACAGGTTAAAGCGGTGTGAATTGGCTCACGCCAGGCCAGTTGGTAGGATATTGCAAGACCAGGTCAAATGGTGGGGGTTACAAGTCGTGTGACATGACCGCAAGGTCCCGGTTGAGGCCGTTCTCATGTATGGAATTTGGCTATCAGTTTCTGCTCAGCGATTCTGCGTTGTCGTGCGTCTTGAAGGCCGCCTTGGAGACCGCTTACCCGAAGATCGGTGGTTGAATGCCCTTGACTGCTTAAGTGTTCCCCGACAGGAAGGGAATATTCTTACCGGGTGATTGTCGAGCGGTGTCCATTCATCTGTTGTCGTAGCGTCTGCATGGTCTCGGCGATGTACCATGCTTCGGGATATCCTTTCCTGCAGCGTATGAGGTAGACAACGTTGGCCGAGTTGCATGTGTATGGATCGTCTACCTGGTGGATTCTGTTCTCACGTGTGATGGTGGCATCCGGGTCGATGATCCAACACATCTTACAGAGGTTGCCCTGGCAGGGTTGTGTGGTGTCGTGGTCGCTGTTCTCTTGAAGGCTGGGTAGTTTTCTGCGAACAATGGCCTGTTTAAGGTTGCTCTGTTTTTTGAAGGCAAGTAGTGGGGGCGTGGAGATGGCCTTCGCGTGATATTCGTCTTCATCGATTGTACGCTGAAGGCTCCGAACAAGATGTCATAGCTTCTCCACTCCGAAGATGTCTTGGCTTCTGCCCTCTGGGGACGTACTGGAGGAGGAAGGGCACTCTGACGGCCGTGTCCCCTACTTGTCTTCTGAGGAGGTCGGTGCGTGTTTTTGCTGTGGCGTGTCATAGAAATCATAGAAACCCTACAGTGCGGAAGGAGGCCATTCGGCCCATCCAGTCTGCACCGACCACAATCCCACCCAGGCCCTACCCCCACATATTTACCCGCTAATCTCTCTAACCTACACATCCCAGGACTCTCAGGGGCAATTTTTTTTTGTCGGAACTGTCGATCGATTAGTCAAGCGCAATATCCTGTTCTCGCAAGGGCGTCTGTCAAAAACGACACCGCTCAGATTCCGACGTTCAACCTGAGCTGTTGGACTTCAGCTCCAAGGACAAAAACTTGCATCAACTCTGGCAGCGGTGGGATTCGAACCCACGCCTCGAGAGAGACTGGAGCCTAAATCCAGCGCCTTAGACCGCTCGGCCACGCTACCACACAAGAAAGTGCCCTTATCATGTCGTTCCATTGCATTAATACTGAAATATATCAAAACCCGTGGAGTTGGGATGGGCCCTGACGAAATCGTAACCGAATCAGATGATCCTGAAATGTGTAGCAAACAAAAATCATCTCCAGTCAGAAACACAATGAGCTGCAGTGAAGGGCCGGCTCCATTTAAACTGTCCTTAACCTCGTCTGGCTCCCAGAAAGGACAATATGGCTTCCTGTTGAATTTGCTCAGGGTCTTCACTTGAGAAAGGACAGGACACAAGGCGAGACTGGCATTTGTGCCTTCTGCCGGGAAATAACTGATATTTGTTCTCACGGCTTGGAGGAGAGCAATAAATCTTCATTTCCTGACCTGCAATCAAAACAGCAGTGAAAGTTTCAAATTCTAACCATCAGACCAACAGGTTGCAGCGTGTTTTGCTATTTGCTTTGCCCACGATCCTTTTGTTATTTTAATTTCCACGCCAGACCACTTGCACCACGAACTTCTCCTGCAAAATGGCACCTTCCGTTTCAACACCAGAGAAGTGTTCAGCCAATTACAGGAATAATTCTACGACAGTTATCGCGTCCGCCTCCCACGGTATGAAACTGGGCAGATTTTTTTTTCCAAATCATTTTCATTGCAGACTGAGGGAAAAGTTATTTTATTCATATATTTGCACATTTTAATTAGTCTGATGGGTTTCCCCTGCATTTTCTAATTGCTAAGTCAGGGGCCACTCAATAAAAAGGACAGAAGGTGAGGTTCGGCACAGAAAACAAAGGAGGATGTATTATTTGACACAAGGAATGATAGACAAGGCAACATTGAGCTGGTGATGGTGGAACTCGGGTATTCCAATGGTGCAAAGTCATCGTTTTCACGACCATGGACTCGATGGCAGGTGGCAAATGTGGTAAGAAGCAGAGTATTGTTTTTCAAAAATGAGGAACCTGTCTATTGTGTGACGGAAGAGAAGGAAGAGAATGGCTAAAATGACGATGATCCGCTGATTGGGAAAGTCACTGTCAGCTTCCCTGCTGGACCAGTGGTTTGGATTTGGCACTTTCATCACTATGGACTGGATTCAATCCCCAGCCAGAGAGTAATTCGTTTGTGTTGCTGTGTGAACTCACACCATGAAAAGGAAACCTTCATTGAATGAAACCAGATCTGGCAGCGTCTGTGGAGTGAGAAACAAAGCTAATCTTGCATCTGGATCTTTCATCAGAGCTGGAAAAGTCAGAAATGTAACAGATGGAAAACAAGTGTTTGGCTATGATTCCAAAATATTGTGAGGGGCTTAAGGGGCGAAATATTCCATCCAAAATCCCAATTATATTCTAATCCGTTGCAGATATCACTCTGCGCAACAGTTAGCACGTGGCTTCGACTGGCAGTGGGGCCGAATGGTTTTAGTTGCTAAATCAAAGCTTCAATATCTCAAAAGTTGTGGGTTTAAATGCCACCACTGCCAAAATGTGCAGCTTGTTTGTCTGTTCGGCGTGTGGCATTTTGTAAGGAAGAAAAAAGAGGGATGAAAGGTGCAGCGTGACCTCCTGGGACCGAATGTTCCCTTTTGTTGCTGTCACTATTCAATGATTTAATATGAGTAACACTAACACATTGACACCGGTTGCAGTGGTGGCCAAGCGGCTCAGGCGGTGGATTTGAAATTGCTGTTTTCTCACGAAGATTTGATCCTCACCCACTGCGCTGCTCCGCATTCATTCCTTTAGGTGACAGCAGGATTAATTATTCGTTCAATGGAATCAAAATCTTTCAAATATTCCCATCTGTTTTTCCTGTTTCACTTCCACGTTCCTTCATTTCTGTTCATCAGCGAGAATTCACCAAAACCCCAGCCAGAAATGGAACAAAACTGAACCCAGTTAGTGACATGTGTTTGTGTCTCGTCACCCCTCTGTGACTCTCGGTGTCGGTGTGTGTTCCTCTGTGCATCAATGTGATTCATTTCCCAGAAGGGATGAACACATCTTTTACCATCACAAACTGCGTTCACTTCTTCATATACCTCAATGGCAAATGGTACAGAGAATAACAACATGTTTGAAAGTTGCGAGAAAGATTGACTGATACAGGATTTTTTTGACTGGCTATTGCTCATTGACTCAGTGGCCGTGTGTTACACAGCAGAGGATGATTGAAATTTTCACTGATCAACATTTAAACAGACAGTGGATTCACTCGGTGTGATGGTGCGTTCCAGTTCTATATCTGCAACTACAGCATCAATTTCTCTCAGTTACTGTGAATCCCATATTTCTAATAGGTTGGAAATATACAACAGCATGACCTAATGTATCTCGTTTTATTTGAAATGAATATTCATCGATCGATTTGTATGACAATTTAGCGAATATTAGCAAGACTGGCAAAGTTTGGACAATATTTCCCTATTGCAGAAGGATACAAAGAATATCTATGTCGGAATATAAGTAGAAACAGAAATAGAGGGAGTCTATTTGGCTCGGGGTGCTCTCAAACCTCCAAACTTTCAGTTGGCAGCTCACTTTCCTGAACAATTTTCCAACATAAATCCTGCAGCAGTTTAAATTCAAGGCTGCCTGGATCCAATTCAATTCGCAGTCTGGACCTTGTGCTAGTTGTTATAACTCACACTTGGCTACTGGTTTGAAAAGAGTCATATTGAATTCGGAAACTTAACTCTCTGTTTTGCTCGACATTTGTTGCAAGCCCTCCTGAGAACTTCCAGTCCTTTCTGTTTTTATTCTAACATGAATCATAGGAGGAGGAGCAGACCACTCGGTCCATCGAGATTTCCACCATTCAATACCATCATGGCTGATGTTGGGCTGCAACTTTGTTTTTCCACCAGCTCCCCATATCGCTAAATTCTTCAAGAGATCAGAACCATGTTTATCCCAACGTTAAATGTGCTCGATGAGGGGGCATACATAACTGTCAGGTACAGAGAATGCCAAAGATTCTCGCCCTTTGAGTGAAGTAATTGCTCCTTATCTTCGCACTAAATGAGCAGCCCCTTATCTGTGCCGCAGTGGGTTAGATTCCTGACCAGCAGAAAAAACAATATCTCAGTCTCCATCCTGTCAAACCTAATCAGAACTGTGTAGGTTTAAATAGATCGCCTCTTATTCTTCTATACTCCAGAGAATTTCATCACAGGACAACTCCCTCACCCCAGGGAGCAATCTGGTGAAACTTCTCTTTACCGCTTCCAATGCAAGCATATCCCTTTTTAAATGTGACTATCACATCTGCACAGAATATTCAACCTGGTCTCAACAAAACCCAATGCAACAGCAGAAACACCTTGTTATTCTTGAACTCCAGTCTGCCGGCAAGAAAGACCAAAATGTAATTTCCCTTCCAATTATCTGCTTCACCTTCATGCATTCCGAGTACAAACGCATCTATTCTATTCTTAATATCAATATTTACATTTTTTAGCTCGTCAAGTATGTTCTGCTCTTTCTATTTTTTCACGAATGAGAATATGTTTTTGTTTTCCAAAGTTGCACCCAATCTGCCCCTCGACCCATAAAAGCACTCTGTTTTGCCTCCCATTCGATCTGCCTTTTCCCGACAGCTCATATTAGCAAAGTTTTGTCGGCAGGCTCCAGTGAGAATTGAACTCGCGACTCCTGGTTTATAAGACCAGTGCTCCAAGCACTGAGCTATGGAGCCAAATGCTGCAAAGTGCTTGCGGTACGGGTAGCATTATCAATGGATTAAGGAACAGGATGGGGTTTGAGGTTGGAGATTTTTGATGAATGTGGAAATGTCTGAGGTGGAGAGCAGGAGGTTAAAAGACGGAACTTGAAAGTGACATGATTTGACATGTGTGCTGTGTGTGTATCTGACATGTATGTTGTGCGTGTCATGTGAATCTTCTTCAGAGTTTATCGTTAGTGTTACATCTCTGACTTTTCCAACTGAGATGCAAGTTCATCCGGCTGAAAGATTTAGATGTTGCTCCCTTCACAGACGCTCTGAGGCGTGTTTTCATTAAATGAAGAATTGAACAAAAAGTTATTCACTCCGTGACTGGGAATCGAAACCGCGTTACGGCGCCGATCCTGATCACTGGACCCTCAGTGACGCTGATGTGAGAGATTTGCAATGAGTTGATCATCTCTGTATTCATTGCTTTATTTTGAATAACTTTCAATAAAAATAAGTCACAATGAGGAATGACGGGAAGCGGACATGACAGGATTTGAGCCTCAGTTAGAAAGTCCCAATCTATCCCCTGGGCCGGGACTGCAGACTCAAGGTTTGCGATCTGTTGTTTATATCAGCAGACAACCATTCAGCCTGTGTTCCCGTTTGTATTCTCTATCGGAGCAACTCCACTCCGCCCAGTTTTGACAAAGGGTGATCTGGACTCGGAACGTTAGCTCTCTTCTCTTCTTACAGATGTTGCCAGACATGCTGAGATTTTCCAGCATTTTCCCTTTTTGTTTCCAATTCCAGCATCCACACTCACTTGCTCCACTCCTTCCACACGGCCCGAAGACTTGCTGGAAAGGTGCATTGGCCATGCTAAATTCTCCCTCAGTGTACACGAACAGGCGCCGGAGTGAGGTGACTCGGGGATGTTGACAGTATCTTCATGCACTGTTAATGTAAGTCTACTTGTGGCAATAATAAAATAAACTACTAAACTTTAAATGCAGCAGCAGTGTGGATGAAAATGAAACAATTATAGAACATTACAGCACAGGAAGAGGTTATTCGTCCTGGCGTGCTGCTTTTAAACAGCAGTTGTGATTAGTTGATCAGGAATGAGAAAGAGACAATATTTTCATAACAAATTCTATTTTCACAATTTGTCCCCAGTCATTGAGCCTGGGCCCTGGCGGTGAAAGCCTTCACTCTGAAAAACTAGACCACCCGGCATCCAGCATCACCTGCTCAATATTGCCTTGTCCATCATTCCTTTGTCCGTTGATCCATCCTACCTTGCTCTCTGCTACAGACATTCACTTTTGTTGTTTTTACCGAGTGACTCCTGACTTTGCAATCAGAAAATGCTGGAAATACTTAGCATATCAGTTAACATTTAGCAAAAACATAAATTATGAAACTTTTCCCTCACTCTGTATTGAATGGCATTTGGAAATATTGCTGTCTGGTTTTGCGGGTGTGGGGATGGCCTTGGCGAGATGTTCGTATTCATCAATGGCATGTTAAAGGCTCCGAAGAAGATGTTGTAGCTCCTCCACTCCACGGAAGTACTAGACGACGAAGGGCACTCTGTCGGCCGTGGCCCGTGTTTGTCTTCTGAGGAGATCGGTGTGGTCTTTCGCTGTGGCGCGTCGGAACTGTCGATCGATGAGTCGAGAGCCACATCCTGTTCTGACGAAGGCGTCTGTCAAAAACACACTGCACACACTCCTGCATTCAACTGCAAGGACAAAAATTGAAATCAATTCTGGTAGCAGTGGGATCCGCACCCACGCCCCCAGAGATATTAGAACCCAAACCCTGCGCCTTAGACCGCTCGGCCACACTACCACATGGTAGACAAGGCAATCATGTCCTTTTCTTGTATTGATACTGAAATATTTCAGAATCCGTGGAGATGGGCCAGCAGGAAAATAAGGTTCGTCACAGACAACAAGGGAGGTTGGATTATCTGACGCAAGGAATGATGGAAAAGGCAACACTGAGCTGGTGATGGCGGAGCCCGGGTGGTCCAATGGTTCAGAGACATTGTTTTCAGGACAATGGGCTCGCTGGCATGTGACAAATCTGGAATTAAACGGAGATTTTTTTAAAATGAGGAACATGTCTTTCGGGTGACGGACCTGAAGGAAGACAATGGCTAAAATGACGATGGTCAGCTGATTGGAAAAATCACTGTCACTGTCACGGGGCAGGAACATTATCAAAACTCACTGCTCCGATGTTTCCGAATTCAAGTTTATTGTTGAATGAGAACGGAACGGGGTATCAATCAAAATATTGAATATTTACTCTTCACCATTTCTGAGAAAACACACAGAGCAAAATATCCAGTGTTTTCTGCTGGCTGGGGGTTTGGACAGTGGGGGCTGGAATATTGCTGCTTTTCCCTGTCTCACTCGCTGTAGAATGAGGAAGAGAGAATAATTAATAGGTTTGGTAGAATGGAATCATTGAATGGCTTTCTAATGGGTTAGAAGCAGACACAATTTAAGGCTAATAGTCGCAGAACACCCATTACAGACACATGCATGTCACCGGGAATTAGCTCTCCTACAACCGGCGCCGTCTCCCTTCAAGCCTTTCGGTTTCTTGTCTGTAACCAAATAATTGGACAGTCCCGAAGCTGATATTAGGTTTGAATTCCTCTTGTGCTGTAACGAGAATACTTCCAATATCTCCAATCAGTTACTTTCACTGCTGACATCAGAGTCAATGTTATAGCGTCATAAAGAAGGGAAAGATGCCTTGACTGGCTCTGCACAGTCAGACAGTTCACCCTTCAATCTCCTCTGATTACGGTTCCCAGAGAGTTTCTAAAGATTCACAACTCTGGCAACCATAATAATATATCTCGTGAAGCAATATAAGTTTGCTATCAATGCTAATATAATATTTTTGTTTGGACTTATGCTCTTTTAGTTGCATTCTCTCAATATTGTTATTGGCCGTGGTTGAGAGTCTGGAATTCGCCCCGATACCGAACCCAACACGGTATCTCACTGCGCTCTGATGGGGGTGACATGGAACTACAAAGTGCAACTTTCGACCACCTGTGAGTCTTCGGGACTCAAGTTTGTGTTCAACAATTTCCGGTCGTGAATTCCAACTCGATTGGCTTTATGCCCTTTATTCAAAGTTTAGCCTGCACCCGGGGTGGAGAATCTTTTTTGCTATGAGTCCACCTCCTCCGGACAAAGAGAACCCTTTTCCATATATGCGTCATGGAGATTCTGTCACTCAGCCGATGTCCTCAGCAGTTCGGACAGAAGGAGAAGCGGTGACTTACAATGTATCTATAACACGACGTTTTACTCCCCGAAGAGGGGAACATTCTGAACAAATCAATTAAGTCGCTTTTGTACCTTCTTGCTTATAAAATAAAGAAACTAAATTAGTCTGGTAATCCCTGGCGCTATTCTGATTTATAACCTCCTTATTTACTCCAAAGACTTGGCGTTCTCTCGACTGCGTCGTCGCCAGTATTTGAACAGAGAACTCTAGCAATGATTTCCGCAGATTTCGCATCGTTTTCCCAAATGCATATCAACAGTAACGAAGTCAGTATCTAAAGAACTCCAATTCAGATATCTGAGCAGCGTTTGTGTCTTGGTATATGTAAACCCTGAATCAAATCAGCAGGAAAATCCGAGCGTGCAATAAAAAAAAAACATTTGCCAATTGACGGCTCTAAATTCAAGCCCGAGCGCCACAAACACACGTGATATTATCATTGAAACCTGTATGGATGGTAGGTTTGTGATGTCACAATAGACACACCCCTCCCCCCACCCCACCCACTCACCCACACACACACCCGCACACTCACTGCAATGAGTTGAACAGAGCCCAGGTTCCTCTCTCCTTCTCAATCTCTGACTCATTCCATTCCCATTCACTGAGAAGGATTCAGTCAGACATGTTTCTGCTCATACTGGCGACGCTCTTGCACAGTAAGTACTGGAAGACGTTCATCAAACCAGATAAACATATTGACGGCAACTTAACTAACAATCTGAAATATCCATGTAATGCGTAGAATGGAGGTTCCAATAACTATCGCAGATACAAACAAATTTATATTAACTCTTGATATTTCTTTCCTCTACCTTCGCAGGTGGACTGTGCGCAGATCCAGTAACTCAGTCACCGGTGCCAATAACCGCATCAGAAGGGGGTTCGGTGAAGTTAGATTGTAAATATACAGACAGGAATATGGACTTCGTGCAATGGTATCAGCAGAAATCGGCACAGCCACCGACATGGAATATTTCCAAAACATTAACAATGAAGGAAGACAAAGTTTCAGGACGATATCTGGCGGCTGCTGACAGGTCTAAGCGGAACAGTTACCTCACTATCAGCGCCCTCAACGTGGAGTACAGGGCGGTCTATTACTGTGCAGTGAGCCACAGCGTTAGATTACAGTTAAACGCCTTACAAAAGCCTCAGCGCGTATTTACAGCTCCACGAGGTTTGCTTCTGCGCGAATGGTTTGTTCCCGGGTTCACGAAGGCAGCCAGATCTATTTACCGGGCATTTTGTCCTGATTGAGATCGTCAGAGAAGCGGTTTGGGAAATCGAGACGCTAATCTCCATACCGCAATTTATGTAGTAAACAAAAAACGTCAGCTGAGGATGGACTCAGAAGTGGAGTTAGTATGGCAGAAAATTACAGGCTGTTCTTTCAGCATCGTTAACTCTAATGAGCCCATGGACATCAACTCCTCGGCGCTCGTTCCTGTAACGAAATGCAAAACGGATCAAAATCTGTTGCCGTATTTAACAAATGAGATGTAGAATAACTGCCACACAGACTTACCCAGCAACACGGCTGTTATTGTAAATCCGGGACACAGAGGCTCACCCAGCAACACGAAGGTATCGAACCTCACAGCTGACCCTGGTGTATTGTGTGGTAGTGAGCTGCCTTCTTGAAGCGTTGCGGTCCCGAGGTGCAGGTACACCGACTGTGCTGTTATTGTGGGAGTCTAGGGTGTTGACCCATTGACCGTGAAGGAACAGCGATATATTTCAAAGTAAGGATGTGGAATAAATTGGAAGGGAACCGCTAGATTGAGGTATTCCCATGTGAATGCTGCCCTTGTCCTCCTACATGGCAGTGGTCGTGTGTTCGGATTGTGCTGCCTAAAAATCCTTGTTGAGTTGCTGCAGTATATCCGGAGATGTTGCACACAGCTGCCACTGTTCGTCGGTGGTGACTGGAAGAGATGTTTATTGAATGGGTCGCAATCACGCGGACTGCCCTGTCCTGTACCTTGTCGAGCTTAATGAGTGTTGTTGGAGCTACACTGATCCAGCAAGTAGGGAGCATCCCATTTACACCCCTGACATGTACCTTGTAGGTGGTGGACAGGCTTTCGGGAGTCATGAGGCGAGTTACTCACCGCAGGATTCCTAACCTTTGATCTGCTCCGGCAGCCAGGGTATTCATATTCCTCGGTCCAGTTCAGTTTTCGGTCAACTCCCAGGATGTTGTTGGGGGTGGGGGAGAGGAAGGGGAGAGCAGGGGGAGGATTCAGCAATGGTAATGCCATTGAATATCAAGGAAAGTTCGTCAGGTCCTCTCTTTTTTGGAGATGGTCATTGCCTGGAACCTGTGTGACCTGAACGTTGCTTACACTTATCAGTCCAAACCTGAATATTGTCCAGGTCTTGCTGTATTTGTGCAGAGACCAAATGTCTGATTCGAGACAGTGGAGTATCATGCTTAAATTAAAGAATGCGGATGATTTCCTCACCATAAAGCCCACACTCACTGAGCGAATGTTTCTTCAATCGGATTAGTTACATCATGACTGTCAATATGTCTGAGAAAAGCAAAGTCACTGTCAGGAATTGCAAAGCCCCGGGCAACCCCGCTCACCTGCTCCATTTCCTGCTCTGGTTCTGGCAGCTATTGCCTGCTGTACTATCTGTGGGATTGCTGCAGCAACTGAAAACAGGCGTGAGGTTTTTGTACAGTGACTAGCGTCTTTCCTCAGTGTGGGCTGTATCGCACAGTAATACAGAGCGGCATCCGGGCTCTCCGTGTTTTCAACAACCACCGTTTGCCCGCAGTGGAAAGTTCCAATTCGAACCACGGTCTCGCCAATCTGCCATGCCTCGGGCCATCCTTTCCTGCTGCCTATCAGATAGACTACGTTGGCCTAGTCACAAGAGTATGTACCATGCTCCTGGTGGATGGAGTTCTCACGTGAGCTGATGGCATCTGTGTCGATGATCCGGCACGTCTTACAGAGGTTGCTGTGGTAGGGTTGTGTGGTGTCGTGGTCACTGTTCTCCTGAAGGCTGGATAGTTTGCTACTCAGATGAGGTGGATCGCAACAGACGCCTACAGACGCTGAAAGACGCCCTCGTAAGAAGAGGATATGGTGCTCAACTCATCGATCGACAGTTCCGACACGCCACAGTGAAGAACCACACAGACCTCCTCAGAAGATAAATACCGGACATGACAGACAGGGTACCCTTCGTCGTCCAGTACATCCCCGGAGCGGAGAAGCTACGACATCTTCTCCGGAGCCTTCAACATGTCATCAATGAAGACGAACATCTCGCCAAGACCATCCCCACACCTCCACTACTTGCCTTCAAACAACCGCCCAACCTCAAACAGACTATTGTCCGCAGCAAACTACCCAGCCTTCAGGAGGACAGTGACCATGACACCACACAACCCTGCCACAGCAACCTCTGCAAGAAGTGCCGGATCATCGACACGGATGCCATCATCTCACGTGAGAACACCATCCACCAGATACACGGTACATACTCTTGCGACTCGGCCAACGTTGTCGACCTGATACACTGCAGGAAAGGATGTCCCGAGGCATGGTACATTGGGGAGACCATGCAGACGTAACAACAACAGATGAATCGACACCGCTCCCCACAATCACCAAGCAGAAGAGTTCCCTACCTGTCGGGGAACACTTCAGCAGTCAAGGGCATTCAGCCTCTGATCTTCGGGTAAGCGTTCTCCAAGGCGGCCTTCATGACACACGACGATGCAGAATCGTTGAGCAGAAACTGATAGCCATGTTCCGCACATATGAGGACGGCCGCAACCGGGACCTTGGGTTCTTGTCACACTATCTGAAACCCCCACGACTTGCCTGGGTTTGCAAGATCTCACGAACTGTCCTGCCTGGAAACAATTCACATCTCTTTAACCTGTGCTTAACCCTCCCTCCACTCACATTGTCCGCACCGGTGAAGACTTGATAACCTGTCAAGATTCCCATTCCAATCACGATCTTGTAATTGAGTTTGTGTCTATGCATGCCCTGTTTGTGAACCGAACTCTTCACTCACCTGATGAAGGGGCAACACTCCGAAAGCTCGTGCTACCAAATAAACCTGTTGGACTTTAACCTGGTGCTGTGAAATTACTTATGATTTCTATTTGTGTAATTCGGACAGCAGCGGTGCAAGTCAGCAGCTCAGCGCCATATTCTAAAGGGCAACTACGGATCCCCTTTTCCCACAGTCAAAAACAATATCACCACTTTCAGTCTCCAATGAACTGAAATTGCTCCTGATCCCCTCTTTTCCTTTATGGAACCAATATTTATCTTATTGATCTCGATCTGCTTTGCAAGTCTCCTTTCATAATCCCTTTTACTCGCTCTTTTCCGTCGCTTCATCGACCTTTGCTGGTCATTGTATCTTTAGCTGGTCGTTGAATTATCGCATTTGTTGTGTTAGTGTGGGAGCGCATATTTGTGACACTAACTGTAACTCTGAGTGTGGGCGTTTATACTGAGTTCGTTATTTCTCTGCAGCAATGTGAGGCTCATGGAACAGAAATAGCGGTAGTGGATATCAAAGCTTTCTATATTGTTAATTCTGTAATTTCTGTGACTTTAATAAGCGTAGGGGCAAATGGCTGCGTAAAGTCGGGGTTACGTTTTGCTATTCCCCCCGCCCCCCCCCCCTCCCACCCACCCCCCAATTAGAACACCTTCTGTAGAAAATGCCTGTGTTTTGACTGTACCAGAACACATAAGGACTTGGATCTTTTGTTTTCAAGATGGAACTTGTGGTGAAATTATTCCGCTCTTCAACCATCATTTCAGCCATGGACTCCTCTTTTGAACATAGGTTATGAGTATTAATCACTGCATCATCATTTTGGTAAATAATAATGTTTCGGATATGGCAGACGGATTGGGGTGGGGCACGAAGGAGTGTTAATTTTAGTGGGAAACATCCACTTAATCTGAAGTGATATAATAATTAATGTTTTGAGATATTTCCATTTGATATTTCCTCAATCTGTAACTTTGCAGTCTGTGAAATCCTCTGTCAGGGTAGAAATATACATCCCCTTCCCATTGGACGGCGGATCCAACCAATGCCAAACAGAAAAGTTGCAAAAATCTCTCCAATAAAACAGGGCAGGTGAGAAGGGTCAAAGCGGGAACAGCACAGGCAAGTTCTAGGCAGTGTTGTCACAGGTAGGATTTACCTACAAGGAACTGAACTCAGTAATATGGTATAATTGGAAAATTATATAACGTTGCCTCTCTGTGGGAAGGATAGTTTAATTTTCATTCCATTCTGCGGGGCAGTAGGCGCGTACCAACTTTGTTAAAGTTTGTAAGTCATTCAATGCTAAGTGAAATTTTCTTCAACCGCCTCACAAAGAAGTTGGCGTTGATTTTCCCGCTTATATATCTTGGATATCCAGCTGTGTGCACTCAGAAACCTTTACCTATGATCAGTGGGATATGGCGTTAACGTTTGCGATCCCCTATATAAACACGTACCCCTGGTTAAGAAACATCAAATTGGTGAGAGGCAACTCCGACAGCTCCATCCGTGTGATATCCTGCAGGAAGTGACATCAGAAATGTGGCTGCTCTGAGTCTGTGTTGTCCTGCAGCAGGTGACATTTGCTCTTTTACAATTCTCTATTCTGCACCTTTCTGACACAGCAGCAGCGATGCGGATCCCCGTTCTCGCTGTATTCTGGGCAGCTTTCAGTGTCGGTGAGAAATTTAAAATTCTAAATGAAGATTAATTTCAGAGAATTGGATTTGAAAAGTAAATAGTCTATTTAACACTTGTATTGAAAGCTGTTCCGACCACATGAGGAGTGTCAGGAAAAGATGTTAGGGCACAGGAGTAAATGAGAAAAAATCTTTCCGAAGGTGATACCGCAATTGACATGAAATAGCTTTCAGAAATAATTGTGCTGGCTGAGGGTATTTGATCTCGCAAAGCGACGCTGGAGGGATAGGCTGACAGAGGTCTTCAAAATGAGATTGAAAGGTGGTTAATAGGTTAGTGCTGCAGAGTTGTTTTCACTTCTGGATCATTGAATATGATAAATGTAATGGTTCAAAGAGATGCAAAAGGACATTGTGGACAAGCCTCCCTACACAGCGTGTGTTTATAATCTGTACATCATTACCACAAGGGAAGCCAAATATAGAGATGATGGAGAAAGAAATGGATGAAAACTCTGAGTGAGATGAAGTCAGGCGAATTGCGCTCTTTCGGATGTAATACCGACAGAGATCAATTTTGTGGCAAGTTTTTTTTCAAAGGTCTGAACTCCATTTTATTCAATGTAATACTGACCACTAATTGTCACTTTCAGTTCAGTTCAGTTGATTATTTCCGTTTTTTTAACCATGTGTTCCAGATCAGAGCGATGGAGATTCTGTTACTCAGCGGGATTCCTCACTCACACCGCCAGAGGAAACATATGTCACTTTAAGCTGCACCTTTACCGACAATACCGATTATTGATTCTGGTACCGTCAGTACCCAGGCAGACAGCCCGAGTTTGCAGTCCGCAGGGACACTGGCGGCAGTTCTGATTTCAAAGCAGATTTCGCTCAGAACTGGTTTTCTGACAGAGTCCAACAGTCAAACAAGTTGTACCGATTGACAATCGCGGATGTGCGGCTGTCTGACACCGCGGTCTATTACCGTGCACAGAGTCTCGCAGTGATGGGAACGCGTTTAGCCCTCGTACAAAAACGGCCACATGTTTCTGGGTCACAGCCCGTTTTTGCTGAGGGCTGTTTATAACAGCCGGTCACACACACTGGCACATCAATAGTTTCCTGCGCGCTCACACCCCAAGATCAATCAGCAGAAATCCCACCAGAAACGGTGGGATTTTACATGGTTATTACATTTACTGCGTGGTTGCAACATTAGCTGCCCACCATTAACAACACAAACTCCTGCCGCTTTCCTGAAACTAGCTCTGTCGATGCAGTGAAATGTGTTAAAAGGAAAGTAACACTCGGTTTAAAATATCATCCGCAATAGAGACGGGTTACGTCAGGTGAAAATGATGAGAATGAAATGAAACGTGTTAATTGTCCTTCAGTGTGAAATAACATGAAAATATTCACCAAACATTGCGCTGCGATGTCAGCAGATTCTGAGCGTTTGCTGCCACCTTGTGGTAGAGTTCAGACTTTCTCCCCGTGATGTTCAGTTCAGTTCAGAACATTATTGTTCAGGAATTACTTTTGCAAGAAATTCAAAAGATTACACCAAAGCTGTCTTGTCACTAAATAATTGCGTTGTTCGGTATAACATAGAACATAGAAAGCCACAGCACAAACAGGCCCTTCGGCCCACAAGTTGCGCCGATCACATCCCCACCTCTAGGCCTATCTATAGCCCTCAATCCCATTAAATCCCATGTACTCATCCAGAAGTCTCTTAAAAGACCCCAACGAGTTTGCCTCCACCACCACCGACGTCAGCCGATTCCACTCACCCACCACCCTCTGAGTGAAAAACTTACCCCTGACATCTCCTCTGTACCTACCCCCCAGCACCTTAAACCTGTGTCCTCTCGTAGCAACCATTTCAGCCCTTGGAAATAGCCTCTGAGAGTCTACCCTATCCAGACCTCTCAACATCTTGTAAACCTCTATCAGGTCACCTCTCATCCTTCGTCTCTCCAGGGAGAAGAGACCAAGCTCCCTCAACCTATCCTCATAAGGCATGCCCCCCAATCCAGGCAACATCCTTGTAAATCTCCTCTGCACCCTTTCAATGGCTTCAACATCTTTCCTGTAATGAGGTGACCAGAACTGCGCGCAGTACTCCAAGTGGGGTCTAACCAGGGTCCTATAAAGCTGCAGCATTATCTCCCGACTCCTAAACTCAATCCCTCGATTAATGAAGGCCAGTACGCCGTACGCCTTCTTGACCGCATCCTCCACTTGCGAGGCCGATTTAAGAGTCCTATGGACCCGGACCCCAAGGTCCTTCTGATCCTCTACACTGCTAAGAATGGTACCCTTCATATTATACTGCTGCTTCATCCCATTGGATCTGCCAAAATGGATCACCACACACTTATCCGGGTTGAAGTCCATCTGCCACTTCTCCGCCCAGTCTTGCATTCTATCTATGTCTCGCTGCAACTTCTGACATCCCTCCAAACTATCCACAACACCACCTACCTTGGTGTCGTCAGCAAACTTACCAACCCATCCCTCCACTTCCTCATCCAGGTCATTTATGAAAATGACAAACAGCAAGGGTCCCAGAACAGATCCCTGGGGCACTCCACTGGTCACTGACCTCCATGCAGAGAAAGACCCCTCCACAGCCACTCTCTGCCTTCTGCAGGCAAGCCAGTTCTGGATCCACAAGGCAACAGCCCCTTGGATCCCATGCCCTCTCACTTTCTCAAGAAGTCTTGCATGGGGGACCTTATCGAACGCCTTGCTGAAGTCCATATAGACCACATCCACCGCTCTTCCTTCGTCAATGTGTTTGGTCACATTTTCAAAGAACTCAACCAGGCTCGTAAGGCACGACCTGCCCTTGACAAAGCCGTGCTGACTACTTTTGATCATACTAAACTTCTCTAGATGATCATAAATCCTGTCTCTCAGGATCCTCTCCATCAACTTACCAACCACTGAGGTTAGACTCACCGGTCGGTAATTTCCCGGGCTGTCCCTGTTCCCTTTCTTGAATATAGGGACCACATCTGCAATCCTCCAATCCTCCGGAACCTCTCCCGTCTCCATCGACGATGCAAAGATCATCGCCAAAGGCTCCGCAATCTCCTCCCTTGCCTCCCACAGTAACCTGGGGTACATCCCATCCGGTCCCGGCGACTTACCAACCTTGATGCCATTCAATAGTTCCAACACATCCTCTTTCTTTATGTCCACATGCTCGATCCTTTCTGTCCACCGCAAACCAGCAGTACAACCACCCAGATCCCTTTCCACCGTGAATACCGAGGTAAAGTATTCATTAAGCAGCTCCGCCATTTCTAACGGTTCCGCACAAACTTTTCCCCCTTCACCTTTTAAGGGTCCTATGCCTTCACATCTCATCCTTTTACTCTTGACATATTTGTAGAAAGCCTTGGGATTCTCCTTAATCTTACCCGCCAAGGTCTTCTCATGACCCCTTCTCGCTCTCCTAATTTCCTTCTTAAGCTCCTCCTACATCCCGTATACTCCTCTAAATCCTGAACACCTCCTAGCTCTCTGAACCTTCTGTACGCCTCTCTTTTCTTATTCACCAGGTTCATCACAACCTTCGTGCACCACGGTTCCCGTACCCTACCAACACCCCCCTGTCTCATCGGAACGTTGTCATGCAGAGCTCCAGACAAACATTCCTTGAAAATCCTCCACTTTCCTTCGGTACTTTTCCCCAAGAATGCCTCCTTCCAATTTACCCGTCTAATTTCCTCCCTGATGACACTGTATTTCCCTTTACTCCAGAGAAACACTTTCCTAGCCTGCCTGATCCTATCTCTTTCCAATGCTATCGTGAAGGAGATAGAATTATGATCGCTATCCCCAAGATGCTCACCCACCGAGAGATCCTCCACCTGTCCAGGTTCATTAGCCAGCACCAGATCAAGTACAGCCTCTCCTCTAGTAGGCTTATCCACATACTGTGTCAGGAAACTCTCCTGGACACACCTAACAAACTCCTCTCCATCCAAACCCCTAGCCCTAGGGATATTCCAATCTATGTTTGGGAAATTAAAATCTCCCATCACGACAACTCTGTTATTCCTACATCTCTCCAGGATCTGTTTCCCCATCTGCTCCTCAACATCTCTGTTACTATTGGGCGGCCTATAGAAAACACCCAGCAACGTTACCGACCCCTTCCTGTTCCTAACCTCCACCCACAGAGACTCCGTAGTCAATCCCTCCACGGCGTCCACCTTCTCTACAGCCGTGACACTATCCCTGATCAACAGTGCCACTCCCCCCCCTCTCTTGCCTCCCTCCCTGTCCTTCCTGAAACATCTAAAACCCGGCACCTGAAGCACCCAGTCCTGTCCCTGAGACATCCAAGTCTCCGTAATGGCCACCACATCACAATTCGAAGCAGCAATCCACGCTCTAAGCTCATCCACTTTATTCACTACACTCCTGGCATTAAAATAGACACATCTCAGACCTTCAGCCTGAGCACTTCCCTTCTCCATCACTCGTCTAACCTCCCTCTTACCCTGTTTACATTCCTTATCTATTTGCGAGCTAACCTCCTCGCTCTCAGTCCCCTCATTTCGATTCCCTCCCCCCAACCTTTCTAGTTTAAAGTCTCTCCAGTAGCCTTAGCCAACCTTCCCGCCAGGATATTGGTCCCCCTGGGATTCAAGTGCCACCCGTCTTTTTTAAACAGGTCACACCTGCCCCTAAAGAGGTCCCAATGATCCAAGTACCCAAATCCTTGTCCCTTGCTCCAGTCCCTCAGCCACGCATTCATTCTCCACCGATTCCTGTTCTCACTCTCCCGCGGCACAGGCAGCAATCCCGAGATTACTACCTTTGCATTCCTCTTTCTCAGCTGTCTACCTAACTCCCTATATTCTCTTTTCATGACCCCTTCCCTCTTCCTACCTATGTCAGCAGTACCTATATGCATCACGACCTTCGGCTCCTCTCCCTCCCCCTTCAGGATTTCTGGGACTCGACCAGAGACATCCCGGACCCCTGCACCAGGGAGGCAAACCACCATCCGAGAGTCCCGTCTGTGTCCGCAAAAACGCCTATATGACCCCCTCACCGTAGAGTCCCCAATTAGCACTACCCTCCTTTCCTTACCCTTTTGCACTACTGGGCCAGGCTCAGCTCCAGAGACACTGCCACCGCTGCTTCCCCCAGGTGGGCTGTCCACCCCAGTAGTACTCAGACAGGAGTACTTATTATTAAGGGGCACATCCACCGGGGTGCTCACCATCAACTGAGCTTTCTCCTTCCTCACTGTTACCCAGTTACCCTCCTCCCGTGGTCCCGGTGTGACCACCTGCCGATAGCTCCTGTCAATGACCTCCTCACTATCCCTAACCCGGCGAAGGTCCTCGAGCTGCAATTCCAGTTCCCTAACATGGTCCCTTAGGAACCGCAGCTCAACACACCCAGCACAGATATGGTCGTCCGGGAGGCTAGGAGCCTCCAGGACCTCCCACATCCTACATTGGGAACAACATACTGGCCTCACACTCATAATTGCCCCTTTAAACACACAGGGGAAAAAAAAGTGAATGAAAATTTTAAACTTACCTTTCCTCCTCCTGTTTTCTCCAAAGTCCTGCTCTCACTGGGTCTTTTTTTTTAGGTTAGAGGAGGAGGGAGGGTGGGATACTCTACAAATGTAGAGTATCGGGATTCCTCTCTGTTCCAATTTATTGGGGAAAAAAAAATCTCTCTCTCCCAGACCTCCCTGCGCGACCACTTCCGGGTTTAGATATTTTTAAAGAAAAAACCCGCGAAAAAGTAAGTTAAAAATAACAGCGCTTACCCGCAGCACTCCTCTCGCGAATCTCTCCCTCTCTGCTGCACTTCCAAGACGCAAGTGCTGTACTGAACTTTATCTCTACTTATAATACTTTATGCTCTTTTTTGCTATTGTAGCATTAAACTATGTTTCATGTATTATTTTATTAGATAATCTCCTTGTTTCGATTACACAAGGCCATTCCTTGGCTAACAACTGTCCAGACCATGCCTCTTCTCACAGGGCACAAACTAGTGTCTCAGCTATTACTACACTGAGCCCATGTGTCTGTCCTGATTTCACTGGATCCGGTGCCTGTTTCTATTACACTCGGGTTGTCTCCTTCCTTCAACTTTACTTGCCTTGTAAACCATTAGAGACGCTGCCGGTTGTGACTGGTCTCAGACCATGCCCATGTCTATATTGCAAATTTTACAAAATTATGTAAATTCTCTCAGACAGTTTGGATTATGTCCGAAATGTGTTTGATGTAAATGGAATAGCGGAAAACTTCCCCAAATCTGTTACTCTCGGCTTGGAATTTATTGACATTTATTTGAAACCAGCACATTCTGCTGATAGGTTAGAAAGACTAGGTTTCTCCCCACCCTGCCCCTATCCCACACACCCTGTCACATTGCGGCAGTGTTTTTGTACGAGGGTCCCTCAGCTTCCTGTCACTGTACATCTCAGTCTCCAGAAATACATCGCTCTGTCAGTCAGCCGCAGCTGACGGATAGTCAAATTCCCCTCATTTTTTCAAGTGTCTAAAGATGAAGAAAATCGAATTCCCATACCCTCTGCTCTGACAGCTTCCCCAACAAGTGGAATCTAGCTCAAGAGCGAGGGAGCTTTGTCCCGATTCTCACGGTATAGTTGCAATGAGTAGAAAGTAGCAGTGGTGGAATAGCTGAAATTGATGATCACAGAGTCGCCTTCGAACTGTGTCGCTGTAACCGGCTCCTGTGCGACCGAGTCTGCAGCAGGAATATCTATCCTATTTCAGAAATAGAGAACATTTTGTTATCATTTTATTACAACCAAGATTATCAAATTAACAGAATATATTGTAGATGCAGAAAGCACACGGTTAAAAGTAAAAATACTCTGTGAGTAACATTAACAACAGATAATTGTGCAACTTGGGAGCTACCAGTTAGGAGACCAGTAGCTGTGAAGAATGAGTAAAAGGTCCCAACATGTTCACAGAGCTGATGCTGGATCTGAACTCAGTGAGTTTGAGCTCAATCGTTTTAGGTCAGAGTTCAGGAGATGTGGAGTGTCATCCGGTCCGGCAACCT
Organism: Mustelus asterias; assembly: GCF_964213995.1. Lineage (NCBI taxonomy): Eukaryota > Metazoa > Chordata > Chondrichthyes > Carcharhiniformes > Triakidae > Mustelus > Mustelus asterias. Next base: position 1,378,161 of record NW_027590136.1, read on the forward strand.
GATTGGTCTATTCCTGACAGAGCGACAGGTGACAACCAATCGGTTCACTGCTCCTTTGTCCCATATTTCATCCAATCAACACGCAGCTTGTGACGTCAGTGAGCTGGGTCGATGAAAGACCAGCAGTGGCCACTTTGCCTTTGGAACATGTCCCTTCTGTCTACCTGCCTATCTCTCACCACCTTCCTGCACTACCCGAAGTCCCATTTTACTCTTAATATCCACAAATCTATTAACATCTGTTCTAAATAAATCCAGCGACTGCATAACCACTGCTCTGTGGGGTAGAGAATAATTAGAGTTGTATTAAACTCAATATGGCTTCATTAACAGCGTCAATCTTTAAATTGGACGTGTATGTAATGGGTAATAGTTGAAACAGTTGTGTTATCATGGTTGGAGTTTTCCATTAAGAGCTGCTCGCTGAAAATGAAAAAATCCTCGCCGCCGATATAAAGAGAGCTTTGATATATAATGACTCATTGTGTAGCGCAGAAAGGAAGAATTCTGCCAAGCTGGTCTTTATATGATTTGGGTTCAATTATAAATCCACAATCCAGTTCACAGATCTGATTCAGTAAGAGGAGGTGAGAGTGCATTTGCCGGTTTTTGTACGGGCTGACTGTGCCTCTGTAGCAGTGTGAGGCTCAGCGCACAGAAATACACGGCAGAGTCAGAGACATGGACCCCGGTGATTGTTAAAGAAACTGTTCTCTTGTCTTGGTCCAATTCAGCCGAAAACCGGTCAGGAAAATCTGGAGACTTATCCCCTTGTCCCTTGCCGTATTTCTTCAGGAAATATCTCGGAGCTTCCCCGGGATATTGAATGTACCAGAAGAGAGCCTCGCCAGTGTATTTTGTTGTGTAATTGCAGTTCAATATTACCGTCTGTCCTTCCTGGACTGTGAATTCGGGCAGGTCCTGGAAAACTGAATCTTGGCCTTTGCTCGCCATGGCGGACGGCTTCAACAAGGTGCTGCTCCTGGATGGCCGGGGCCATCTCCTGGGCCGGCTGGCTGCCATCGTGGCTAAACAGGTCTTAATAGGCCACAAAGTGGTGGTGGTGAGGTGTGAAGGGATTAACATCTCTGGCAACTTCTACCGAAATAAACTTAAGTATCTTGCTTTTTTGCGCAAGAGGATGAATACTAACCCCTCTCGTGGCCCATATCACTTCAGAGCACCAAGCCGGATCTTCTGGAGAACTGTAAGAGGTATGTTGCCCCATAAGACAAAGAGAGGTCAAGCTGCTTTGGACAGACTGAAGGTCTTCGATGGGATCCCTCCTCCGTTCGATAAGAGGAAACGTATGGTTGTGCCAGCAGCCCTGAAGATTGTACGTTTGAAGCCAACTCGTAAGTTTGCTCTCCTTGGTCGCCTTGCTCATGAGGTTGGTTGGAAATACCAGGCAGTTACAGCCACGCTTGAAGAGAAGCGAAAAGAAAAAGCCAAGCTTTACCATGAGAAAAAGAAGAAAGTTTTAAAACTGAAGAAAATAGCTGAGAAGAATGTTGAAAGCAAAATTGCCAAGTACACTGCAGTTCTGAAACAATATGGTGTTTTTGTTTAATATATTCACTCGGAGACATTGACAATAAAAGCTCCAGAAAAAAATGGTTCCTGTAATAACATATAGAATGTGTGAGAAATCTGAGTGAATATAACCGATGGATACACACACTGAGGATTTGAGCTCAGACTCACCGGGCAGCATGACCATTATTATCAGTAAAGCACACAGGGAACACATGGTTCCTGATTGGACAGTAAACAGCGACACTGTTTAAACTATGTTGCTGCTTCTAGTCTGATATCACAGAGTCAACTTAGATCAGAGGCAACTGCCATTATTGGGAAACTGGAGGGCGTTTCTCAGTGCTGCGATTGGCTATTCTCTCTGAGATGACGTTCGCTTTGGACCAATCACTGTTAGTTGACGACGAAGTGCAGCTGGCTTTCTCCAATCAAATTGTAGCCCAGGCTGAGTGCGTCTTTCTCATCCTCTTGCTCTCTGTCACATTATCAGTCATTCTGTCTCTTTCTCGGTTTAACTCTCTTTCCTTCCAACTCAATGTCAGTATATTTCTTTAGGTAGATCTCGTGTGAGGTCAGCGTAGGTAAGACAGATTCCCCACCCATTCTCAATGTTATTGGATCAAATGTTCGGGACACAGGAGACAACACAAGCAGACTGCTTCGGGCACAGGTGATTCATTCTCTTCGGTTATATTCCACATTCTGTGGAAAGTTGTGGAGTTAATTAGTTATATTATATATAATTCAGAAATAATGAGGAGATGCTTCATCCGATTAAATTCGCTCTGTAAATTCGATATGAAATCAACTACATAAATAAATATATGTCTACATTGAAAGCTATATCGGGAAGTTATATCCAATACTTCATGCCATTGGGTCAAGGAAACGTTGTTACTTAAAGCAAACTGTATGTACATGGATTCCGCAGAAACTCCTTCTTCAAATGGGGATTGGACAATGACTTGAAAGGGAGAAAAATCAGCTTCATGGAATGAGAGGAGGAAATTGAAATGAGAACAAAGGACATTGCAGCACAGGAACAGGCCCTTCGGCCCACCAAGCCCACACCGACACGTCAGTTTGGTAGCTCGTAATCAAATAATTGGAATGGGCATTGTGGGTCGAAGGGGCTCTTATTGTTGCCTGCCATTGTCAACCATTTTCAATCATTCTTGGATCAATATGTTTACAGCAGTCCCAATGAGTGTTGCAACATGTCAAGAGAGTCCCATTGGGTGTTATAGAAGCCAGCAGTTTCTGTAGTGTAATGGTGATTGCATTCACCTCACACGCGAAGGGTCCCCAGTTCAAAGCTATGCCGGAATGTTATTAATATTTGTTCATTAAGAGTGAGGGAAGTTTACATTATTTAAATTTGTTACTGAACATTATCCGACACTCGATATTAAAGTCATATTATCTTTGGTCTGACCTCAAAATCTTTCAGCAAAATCAGAGATCTTGTATTTTTATGACGCAATGAGAGGAAATAGATGTTCCTGTTTTGACACCGTGCTCATGTCAGCAACTCGTTCAGTCCACAACAGAATTTAATGGCTTTATTGATGCAGACTAACAAAGTTAATCACCATCTGAAACATGTCTGACAGTATTGTGTGCTTATAAAGACAGACATACGTGAAACTGTAACGGAAATAGAGGAAATGGCGCACATTGCGCAGAACCATCTTTTTAACATCTTTCTTCAGAGTAAAGAATTAGGAAAAGCCCCTCAGACAGATGAGGAAATCGAGGATCAGTGCGGATCTGCTGGACTTCCTACAGATGGACGAGATTTATGCGCCAGAATATTTCACACACAAAGTAAAGAGGGATCAAGTATAACTAACAAATCATTCTTAAATCTCTTCCCTTTAAAGATATCTGATTTTGTTTAAAAGCTGACTGTCTCAAATAAGCACCACGGGATGTGTATTACCCAGTGACTCGATTTCTTTTGTTGGTCAGTCATGTTTGCAATTCAATATTGTATATTTCAGAGATATTTCATTCAGAATGAGGAGATATGTAATTAATAAAAATATATTAATATAAAACATTGAACAGCAAACAAGTACTGGGTAGAACTGGTTAAAATTATTCGAAGGAAGATGAGAATGATGCATTAATGATTGAGCAGAAACCATTGCTCCTCAGATATTTGCTGGACGACCACTTTTAAATGTTGAAGTTCAAGATAAGTTGTGTTGTACCTGTTAATCTCAGATACTTTCAACCAGTTTACTTACTCCAAGGTTTTACCCCGGTGCCCTTATTTGCAAGGTGGACAAAGGACAAACACAAGTAAAGATTCAACAAGTTTATTAAATAACACTATTAACCCTTAAATTACCCACATAAAACAAGAGGATACCCCAGATTCAAGTATACTACCCGTAAAGATGGCTTGGTTAAACTGCAGGCCCGATTCTCTGAGTCCCTCTGGTCTGTTGTCACGAAGGTGAGTCTCGATGGCCGCTTCTTCCTCCCTTCCTTGTCTGGTCAGTCTTCTGAATGGTCACGGCTGTCTCCCCTGTCGAGTCTTCGCTGCTGTGTGCCTCTGAGTGTGTCCCTTTATCCCCAGCCTGCTTGCCTTTCCAGAAACTTCTCTGGCTTCTGGCCAATGAGGTCCCAGGAGGGGGTTCCAATACCCAGTGGGTTTCTTGATGTCTGCCTGACAGGACACCAGGGTCCGCCCCCAGGTGTCCATCTCCATGTTGTTAAACTTGTTATCAGGTAAGGTTTCTACAGGATCTCTTGGTGACAGAAAGTCTGGCCCGATCTGGGCTTCTAACAATAGACCGATGCATTTCAATGAGGTGCCATGATCTCCTGCTAAGTCTCAAGTAGAGTGTAACGACCTTTGATGGGTGGTTGATGGGTCAGGCCCAGACACATTTGTGTATTGTACAATTGGCCTGCCTGCGGTTTGACTGTGTTTGATTTCAATCTGCCCAATTCTTTAATTTAGGATATCCAATTTTATCAGCCTTAAAACTAGGCCCTGTTTATATCACCACAGTTGAGAAATCAGGTTGAAAGAAACGGCTTTTGTCTTGTATTGAGTGACATGGGCTCTCAGTATAACCATTCAAACCTGCAGCAACACAATGGAGTTGCACATTGTAGGCGTTATACTATCAGTTGTCCCTGTAGTGTAGTGGTTATCACGTTCGCCTCACACGCGAAAGGTCCCCGGGCAGAAACACTAATTATAGTTCTTCATTTAGCGTGAGGGAAGTTTTGCATGGCAGTTGTTGCTGAACATTATCCGATTCTCCATGTTGTAACCATGTTATCTTTGCTCTGAACTCGGCCACAAATGCTTTCAGCAAAATCAGAAATGCTGTATTTTAAGACGCAATGAGGAAATAAATGTGTGTATTTTGACACTGTGCGCATATTAGCAACTTGTTCAGTCCATAACAGAATATAATGGTTTTACAAATGCAGACTAACATAGTTAATCATCATCTGAAACATGTGTAATAGTAGTGTGTGCTCATAAAGACAGACACAAGTGAAACTGTGAATGAACTGGAGGAAATGGCACACATTTCCCGGAAGCATATTCTTAAAATTGTTCTTCATAATAAAGAAATGGGAAAAAATCACTCAGGCAGATGAGTAAATCGAAACTCAGTGTAGATCTGCTGGACTTTTCTGTAGATGAACGGGATTTAGGCGCCAGAATGTTTCACACGCAGAATAAAGAGGGATGAAGTATAACCAGCAGATCATTATTAAATCTTTTCCCTTTAAAGATATTTGATGTTGTTTAAAAGCTGACTGTCTCAAATAAGCACCATGGGATGTGTACTACCCAGTGACTCGATTTCTTTTATTGGTCAGTCATGTTTGCAATTCAATGTTACATATTCCCGAGATAGTCAACTCAGAATGAAGATGTGTGTATTAAATGCATGTATTCATATTTAATATTGAATAACGAAACAAATATTGAGTAACTAGCCAACGTTTCGAGTTTGGATGACCCTTCATCAGAGCTAAGGGCAAAGAAAATCAGACAAGATTTATATTATGAGGGTGGAAGGGGGTTGCTGTAATTGGACAAAGGGAATGAAAAGGAGAATGTAGAAGGCTGAGAGAGGTGTGAAAAGTGTTAATCAGAATGGTAGAGCAGAGGTACAGATGGTTTGCCCTGAATGGAGGGGGGTTGGTGGGGGGGAGGAGGGGGGGTGCGGTTGGTCCGGGGGGGGGGGGGGGGGCGGGGGGGGGAGGGGGCGGGTGCGGGCGAGAAGGAGAGCAGGAATGAAGAAGTTGAAAAATGGAAGTGACAAAGAATTATGATAAAATGGATGAATGAGATGAAAAGAAGAAACAAAATGAAATAAAATAAATGGAAATGGGGTGAAGGTGGAGGGGAGAATCATGGTCTGAAGTTGTTGAACTCAATGTTCAGTCTGGAAGGCTGTAAAGTGCCCAATCGGAAGATGAGGTTCTGTTCGTCCAATTTGCATTGGGGTTCACTAGAACATTGCAAAAGGCCAAGGACGGACATGTGGGCAGGAGAGCAGGGTGGTGTGTTGAAGGGGTAAGTGACAGGAAGCTCTGGGTCCTGCTTGCAGACAGACTGAAGATGTTCAACAAAGCGGTCACCCAATTTGTGTTTGGTCTCTCCGATGTAGAGTAGACTGGATTGGGAGCAGCGAATTGAATAGACCAGGTTGAAGAAGGTGCATGTGAAGCACTGCTTCACCTGAAAGGGTGTTTAGGACCCGGGAGGTGAACAAGGAGGAGGTAAAGTGGCAGGTGTTGCACCTTCTACTATTGCATGGGAAGGTGCCATGGGTAGGGGATAGGAGTTTGGGTGGGATGGAGGAGTGGACCAGGGTATCCCAGAGAGGACGATCCTTGTGGAATGCTGGTGGTGGAGTGGCGGGGGGGGGGAGGGGGGGTTAAAGGGAAGATGTGTTGGGTATGGCATCATCCTGGAATTGGCAGCAATGGCAGAGGATGATCCTTTGAATGCGGAGGTTGGTCAGGTGAAAAGTGAAGACAAGGGGAACCCTATCCTGGTTCTGGGAGGGAGGGGAGGGAGTGAGAGCAGTGGCTCGGGGGATGGGTCGGACATGGTCAAGAGCCCTGTCAACAACAGTGGGTGGAAAACCTCAACTGTTGAAGAAGAAAGACATATCTGCAACGCTATTTAGGAAAGTGGCATCATCAGAACAGATGCGGCGGAGGCAAAAGAATGAAGAGAATGGGATGGAGTCCTTTCAGGATGTGGGGTGTGAAGAACTGCAGTCAAGATAGTTGTGGGAGTTGGTGGGCTTGTAATAGATACTGGTGGATAGTCTAACCATGAGAACCTGCAGCAACACAGCAGAGTTGAACCTTGCAGACAAGTCGATTGGCTACACCGAACTGCTGGTAGTTTCTGTAGTGTAGTGGTTATCATGTGTGCCTAATGCGTGAGAAGTCCCTGGTTCAAAACCAGACAGAAACTTTAGCATTTCAGGAAGTATGCATGATTTTGGTTATTTGCTGAACATTATCCAATTCTCGATGTTGCCATATTATGTTTGTTTTGACCTCGGTCTCAAATGCTTTCAGGAAAATCAAAAATGCTGCATTTTTAGATTTAGTTGCAGGAAAGAGATGTTGGTATTTTGACACCGTGCATATATTAGCAACTTGTTCGATGCATGGGTTTATAGATGTAGACCAACATGGTTAATCACCATCTGAAACATATCTAATAGTAGTGTGTGCTCATAAAGACAGACACAAGTGATACTGTAACTGAACTAGAGGAATTGGTGCACATTGCACAGAAACATCTTTTTAAAATCGGTTTTCATAATAAAGATATAGGGAAAACCATTCATGGTGATGAGGAAATCGAGGCTCAGTGCGGATCTACTGGACTTTCCTATAGATGAATGGGATTTAGGCACCAGAATATTTCACACCCAGAATAAACTAACTGGTCATTCTTAAATCTCTTCCCATTAAAGATATTTGATTTTGTTTATAAACTGACTGTGGTCAATCTCAAATGAGCATCATGGGGTGTGCATTAACCAGTGACTCGATCTGTTTTGTTGGTCAGTCATATTTGCAATTCAATGCTGCATATGTCAGAGATATTCAATTCAGAATCAGGAGATGCATAATAAATAAATGTATCGATGTTAAATGTTGAATAATGAAACAAATACCTAGTAAAATAGATTGAGAATGATGCATTTACCACAGTGGTTCATTTTCAGTTTTGTTTCAGATTCCAGCATCCACAGTTTTTTGCTTTTATTTATTCGCTCTGACCTGAACCTCAAAATTCATTCAGGGCGATCGGAAATACTGGATTTTCATGAGAAGAAAAAGGTGATGTGTGGGAGGAAACAGGAACACCTGGAGAACGTGCGGACTCCGCACAGTCACCCCAAGCCGAGAAACAAACCTGAGTCCCTGGTGCTGTAATGGCTGTCCAAAGAGAGAATGTGACGGCCATTCGCAGTCTTTTCCCCTGGTTTCTGTGGCTACAGCTCATCTTTCATCCCCTCACCCTGCAGTATAAATATCTCCCACTTTCTATGTCTTTTTGCTTTGACAAAAGGTCATCTGGACTCAATATTGCAAATATCTCTGACGTTAAGTGATGTCCATCTTTGTGCGGGGCAAATGTGCTCCATTTGGACAGAAGGTGGAGAGTCGGAACAGGTGCGCCCCTAACAAAGATGGCGACGACGTGGGGCGGGACTTTAGGCGGTGCCCGCAGAACGCTCAGGCGGTTGGGCTTGCACATGCGCATTGCAGCGGGAGTGTTTTGTTGACGGAAGCGCGCGGCTTCTTCTCTTGATCGGAATCAGATTTGAAAGCGGGGGACGGTTAACGATCGGCGGCGTTGCCATGGCTGCAGGGGTGGGACTTGTCAACCGCGCGCGCTGGCACAAGCGGACCCTGAGCGGCACCAGCAGGTGCGGAGGCCGCCCGGGGGAGCCGGGGTCTCGAGTAAGCGGCAAGCCGGGCCGGCCCGCCTCTCCTGAGGGGACGCCACCGCACACTGACCCGGGGACATAGCACCAACCCAAAACTTCCCAACCCCGGGTTTTTCACGCCTCTTTTACCCCTCACCGAACTCCTCACCACAAAGCAGCCCCTCAAATCCCCCAGAAACCACTCAGACCCCACTTGGCATCTGTTCTCCAGGTCATGACCCTGAGATGCCCTTTTGGTTTCGGCCCCTTCACCTGATCAGGTGCCAACTGCGGTGGTGGTTGGAGGAACGACTGCTCGTTTCCAGGGCCGGGTGCTGAACTGGATCTCTCTCAATGTCCCGCAGTGTTTGTTTTCAAGATACAATTTGGTACATCTGGTGATTTGTCACTTTGTCAAAAACCAGGGCGGCACGGTAGCACAGTGGTTAGCACTGCGGCTTCACAGCTCCAGGGACCTGGGTTCGATTCCCACTCGGGTCACTGTCTGTGTGGAGTTTGCACATTCTCCTCGTGTCTGCGTGGGTTTCCTCCGGGTGCTCCGGTTTCCTCCCACAGTCCAAAGATGTGCGGGTTAGGTTGATTGGCTGTGCTAAAATTGCCCCTTAGTGTCCTGAGATGAGTAGGTTAGAGGGATTAGTGGGTAAAATATGTAGGGATATGGGGGTAGGGCCTGGGTGGGATTGTGGTCGGTGCAGACTCGATGGGCCGAATGGCCTCTTTCTGCACTGTAGGGTTCTATGATCTATGATGGTCCCTAAATGGAGGGCAAGTGGATTGGCACCCTTTTTATCAATTGACACTCATCCACTTCTGCCATCCTCCATTCCCGTGGCAGTTCAGTGGACACAACGGCAGTGTGTGTCCGAGGTTTGCCCAAGCTTTAGTTCATGCTGGCACTATTGTCACCACGTTGGGGTCCTCAACAGAGAGACTCCCTCTTTAAAGAAGGTCCTGAAAGGGTGACCAATTTGTGTTTTCTGTTTCTCATAGGAGCCGTGGTCAACAGTATAGCCAGAGAGACTCCATGTACCCAGTCGCATATTCAGACAAACAGCTACCGGACATCTGCGTCCAAGAAACAGACCGGATCCTGGTTGAGAAAGTAAGTTGGATTTGAATGTGCCTTTAGTGTGTGACTGACAACGCCCCTGGTTTGTCCATGGTGATAAAGCACCTTGGTGAACCACAGCAGCCTGTGTGATAAAGGGTTAATCATCATCCTTACTTCCAGGCCTGGGTATAAGATCAGCATATGGCCTCCCCTAACCGGCCCCCTTTACTGATACCCTGCTCACTTTCTGTTTTCATCGCCTTGGGCCCATTGAAACAGCTGCCCATGAATCTGTTCATCATGTACATGGCTGGCAACACCAGCTCCATCCTCCTTATCATGATGGTGTGCATGATGGCCTGGAGACCCATACAGGCCTTGATGTCCATGTCAGCAAGTGAGTATTGTATTGAATCTACAGCTCAGAAACAGCTCTGAACCGGCATCACTTGAGTGCAGCTTAGAATAGAGTGCTGAGAGTTGGGTAATTAAGGGAGTCAGGGAAGGAAGGAAAAGAGGTGCTGTTTTGCTTTCTAACTTTCTCAGCCTTTAGGAAGTGATCTTACTCTTCCACAGGAGAAGAAGCTAGATTTTTGGTGAGTATCTGCTAAGTGACTAAGATTTATTCTGTTCCTAAGGATCAAAATAGTATAGCAACAGGTGGTAAGGTTAATAAACTACTTAAAAACAAAAATAAATTATCATTGGATAAAATAAATAGTTTATTAGTACACATTCAAGCTGCAGCATTTGAGAGTTCCTGGGTGTCAGTTTGATCCAGGGCAAACAGGCATAGAGGTTTACAGCATGGAAACAGACAGAAAAAAAACAGACAGGAAACAGACCAATGAAATTTTTAAAAAATTTAAAATTGACAAACAGAAATCATCATCATCATCTAACTCATTCTGAGTAAATATTCTCACCAGGTCCTCTGTTGGGGCCCTGCTAAGCAGGTTTAATGGTCGGTGATTGTAGAAACTGAGCAGTCACAGGAATGTGGTCACGATAGTCCAGTCCCATAATGCCTCACATTCAATCTGCAGTCCTTCAATTATAACAGAATATGTGGCTGTATGTAGCTGCCTCGGCCATGGTCAACCCCAACACTGCCTCCCTGAACTGATACAATGCCTGAGGTGTAAGTACGCTCATAGTGCTGTTGGGGAGGGATTTCCAGCTACACATTCCAGACTTTCACTGGACTGTAGGTGAATATCAGATTGATATATTCCATTCAACCACACCCAAGGTGAGTTATTCCAATTCCTTTATTGTCCAGGACAATATATTCACAATATCTTTAAAACAGAAATTAAACATTCCCATTTGATTTCAGGTATTAACATATTCTGTTAGTTTGTTCTTTATTGTCGATGTCAGGCTGGGGTTGTTCCCCTTGGAGCAAAGGAGGTTGAGGGGAGATTAGATAGAGGTGGACAAGATTCTGACAGGTTTAGATAAGGTGGACAAAGAAAAGCTGTTCCCATTAGCTGATGGGACAAGGACGAGGGGATTTATGGTTTTGGGCCAGAGATGCAGGGGGGATGTGAGGAAGAATATTTTGATGCAGTGAATGGTAATGACCTGGAACTCGCTGCCTACGAGGGTGGAGGAAGTGGAGTCAATAAACAATTACAAAGGAAATTGGATGGACATTTGAGGGGGTTTCAAACAGAAATAATGACTCTTAACTTCCTAACACCCTGTCACTCTGTGATCCTTGTGAAATTTGAAACCGGGTATTCGCAACAAGACTCAAAGAGCATCAGTCCACTGGAAGTAAAGTCATGAGACCGGCCAGTCCAGCAGAAAGAAACCCTCCGACCCTCCCACTTCACCAACTGTGAGACTGAACAAAATGTCCTGGATGTAATTGAAAGCAGAAACAATAACAGCAGAATCCAACCCCTAGAATAACTCGTGAACCCGTTGGTGTCTCAGCAGGGCGGATGAAAGACTGAATCTCTTCTCACACACAGAGCAGGTGAACGGCTTCTCCCCAGTGTGAACTCGCTGGTGTGTCCGCAGGTTGGATAATCGAGTGAATCTCTTCTCACACTGAGAGCAGGTGAATGGCCTCTCCCCAGTGTGAACTCGCTGGTGTCTCAGCAGGCTGGATGAATCACAGAATCCCTTCCCACACTGAGAACAGATGAACTGCCTCTCCCCAGTGTGAACGCGCCGGTGTCTCTGCAGGTGGGATGACCGAGTGAATCCCTTCCCACACTGAGAGCAGGTGAACGGCCTCTCCCCAGTATGAACGCATGCATGTGCCCGCAGGTCAGATGACCAAATGAATCCCTCCCCACACTGAGAGCAGGTGAATGGTCTCTCCCCAGTGTGAACTCGCTGGTGTGTCCGCAGGTCGGATGACCGAGTGAATCCCTTCCCACACACAGTGCAGGTGAACGGCCTCTCCCCAGTGTGAAATCGCCGGTGTGTGCGCAAGGTGGATAAATGACTGAATCCCTCCCCACACTGAGAGCAGGTGAACGGCCTCTCCCCAGTGTGAACTCGCTCGTGTGCCCGCAGGTCGGATGACCGAGTGAATCCCTTCCCACACTGAGAACATGTGAATGGTCTCTCCCCAGTGTGAACTCGCTGGTGTGACTGCAGGCTGGATGACTGAGTGAATCCCTCCCCACACAGAGAGCAGGTGAATGGTCTCTCCCCAGTGTGGCTGCGCCGATGAGCTTCCAGCTCTGATGGGTATCTGTATCTCTTCCCACAGTCCCCACATTTCCATGGTTTCTCCATGGTGCAGGTGTCCTTGCCTCTCTCTTGGGTGGACAATCAGTTGAAGCCTCACACAGAACACGTGTACAGTCTCTCCCCGCTGTGAATGGTGTGATATTTATTCAGGCTGTGTAACTGGTTAAAGCTCTTTAGTCAGTGCATTGGAACACTCTCACTCGAGTGTGGCAGTGTGTTGGTGCTTTTCCAGTCACAGTGACATTTCAAATCTTTTCAAATCAAGAGACCGGACAATCATTTCTCCTTCTAGATTCAAAGGCCGATGATATTCAACTCCCATGGAATATGACTCTGTCAGATCTGACGTGACGTTTGAGATTTCGGTCTGTGATTCCTCTTTCAATATCCTGTAAAACAAGTTTACAAAAGTCATCAGTGTCAGTACAGGATAGAAATTCAGAACAGACAATTCTCGTTTCTATGGAACATTCTTTCCTATTTCAGTCCCAAAAAGCTGTGAATCTCCATCCCACACACTCTCTCTCCATTCTCACTCTGCTGTATCTAATATTCACCCTCCCAATTCTCCTGAAGGTGCTGATTGAGGCTGATTGACAGATCCATGCTCACTGCTTCCTGTCCTGGACACAGAGACCATAACAAATAGGAGCTGCAGTTGGCCATTTGGCCCATCGAGCCTTTTAAACTATTCAATGAGATAATTTGTTCATCTACCTCAGCATCATTCTCCCCACACTAAACCCATATCCCTTGATATCTTCAATATCTAGAAACCAATCAATCTCTCTCTTGAAAATAGTTGATGACTGAGGCTTCACTGTCCTCAGGGGTTGAGAATTCCAAAGCTTTACCACATCCTTGAGTGAAGAAATCCCCTCACATATTAGCTTTTTCTCCATCTTCTTGTCTGTTCCCCATAACCCTTGACACCCTTGTCAGTCAAAGATCTGTCTAACTGGAATATATTCAATGATCCTCAGCCTCCACTGGTCCCTGTGGAACAGAAATCCAAAAGACCAACAGCCCTCTGAGGGCAGAGACGTCTGGAAATATATAACGTAGCTACAGTTCCATATTACAAGATATTCAGAACGGTTGAGATTTCTGCCTGTGATTCCTCATTCAAAATCCTGTGAAATAAGTTTGCAAAAGTCATCACAGTCAGTATAGGATAGAAATTCAGAGCAGACAATTCTAGTTTCTATGGAACATTCTTTCCTACTTCATTCCCAAAAAGTTGTAAATCTCCATCCATATCTATGGATCCTATTTAAAAAGGAAAGTGGATGGGCACTTGAAGGAAATAAACTTTCAGGAGAATGGGATATAGAGTGGGAATGGGACTGGAATGTTATACAGAGAGTCAGCATGGACTCGAGTTACCAAATGGATTCTTTCTGTGCTGTAATGACTTTATGACTGGAAATGTATAACGTCGCTACAGGATTATATTACAATGCAAGAAATAATAATAAATATATTTTATACAGCAACATAATTATCTAATCTGGGTACCATATAATAACACTGGACATATCTCTGTCCTATATTAATTTACTGTCCCCTTAAATGTCAGCCATCTCCTGCCCTTTAATTGTGAACATGAGGAAAGAGACCGTCCTTTTAGACAGAAAGAAGATTAACGTTTCAGGGTGGGCAGAATGAATTACAGGGAATAAAAATGTATCAGATTTTGTTGGTCAATATAAGCTCAGAAGTGGAAGGGAAATGATCTCCAGTGGAAGAGAAACAATTCCTTTCTAAAATGGTAAATCAGCAGTGAACAGAGTTGTGAAGTGGGAAAAACCTCATCAAGACATAGCTTGCGGAAATAATAGTTAAAATACACCCATTATTAGAGGCAGAGGAAGGTAGACAATGGCAGAGAGCTGATCAGGGAGGGCAGAGGTCAAACAGAGAAATGAATGGCCGTTTAAAAATTCATAAAAAGCATGGTTGGCAAGTTTGCAGACGATACTAAATTAGGAGGTATTGCTGATAGTGAAGAAGGTTATCAAAAATTACAGGGAGATCTTGATCAGTTGATCGGTTAGGGAAGTGGGCTGATGATTGGCAAATGGATTTCAGTACAGATAATACAGAGTACAGAGGCACAACCTCAGGCTAAAGGGACGATCCTTTAAAACAGAGATAAGGAGGAATTTCTTCAGCCAGAGAGTGGTGGATTTGTGGAACTCTTTGCTGCAGAAGGCTGTGGAGGCCAGGTCACTGACTATCTTTAAGACAGAGATAGATAGGTTCTTGATTAATAAGGGGATCAGGGGTGATGGGAAGAAGGCAGGAGAATGGGGATGAAAAAAATATCAGCCATGATTGGTTGGCGGAGCAGACCTGACGGGACAAGTGGCCTAATTCTGCTCCTATGTCTTATGGTCTTAAGTGTGAGTGTTGCATTTTGGAAAGTCAAACCAGGGTAGGACTTACACAGTAAATGGTAAGGCCCTGGGGAGTGTTGAGGAACAGAGGAACCCAGGAGTACAAGGACATAGTTTGTTGAAAGTGGCGGCACAGGTAGACAGAGTGGTGAAGAAGGCATTTAGCACACTGGCCTTCATCAGTCAGGGCACTGAGTATAGGAGTTGGGACATTATGTTATAGTTGTATAAGTCGTTGGTGAGGCTGCACTTGGAGTATTGTGTACAGTTTTTGTAACCCTGTTATAGGAAAAACATTGATAAACTGGAAAGAGTGAAAAGAAGATTTATGAGGATGTTGCCGGGACTAATGGGCCTGAGTGATCGCGAGAGGTTGAACAGGTGAGGGCTTTATTCCTTCGAACGTAGGAGAATATGGGGGTGACCATATTGAGGTGTATTAAATAATGAGGGGCATAGATTGGATGAACCCACATTGTCTTTTTGCCAGGGTCGGGGAATTGAAAACTCGAGGGCATAGGTTTAAGGTGAGAGGGGAAAGATTAAAAGGGACCAGAGGGGCAACGTCTTCATGCAGAGGGTGATGTGTACATGGAATGAGCTGCCAGAGAAAGTGGTTGAGGCAGGTTCAAACAGCAGGTTTAAACATTTAAAAAGCATTTGGAGAAGTGCATGGTAACGAGTGGCGTGCCGTAGGGATCGGTACTGGGGCCTCAACTATTTACCATTTATATAGACGATCTGGAGGAGGGGACTGAGTGTAGGGTAACAAAGTTTGCAGACGACACAAAGATAAGTGGAAAAGTGAATCATTTGGAGGGCGTAGAAGGTCTGCAGAGAGATTTGGACAGGCTGAGTGAGTGGGCGAGGATCTGGCAGATGGAGTATAATGTTAACAAATGGGAGGTTATTCACTTTGGAAGAAATAATAGCAAATTGGATTATTATCTAAATGGAAAGAAATTACAACATGCTGCTGTGCAAAGGGACCTGGGGGTCCTTGTGCATGAGACCCAAAGACCCAGTCTGCAGGTGCAACAGGTGATCAAGAAGGCAAATGGGATGTTGGCCTATATCGCGAGGGGGATAGAATATAAAAGCAGAGATGTCTTGCTGCATCTGTACAGGGCATTGGTGAGGCCACAGCTGGAATACTGTGTGCAGTATTGGTCCCCTTATTCGTGGAAGGATATATTGGCCTTGGAGGGAGTGCAGAGAAGGTTCACCAGGATGATACTAGAGATGAGGGGTGTTGATTATGAGGAGAGACTGAGCAGATTGGGTTGATATTCGTTGGAATTTAGAAGGCTGAGGGGGGATCTTATTGAGACCTATAAGATAATGAAGGGGCTGGATAGGGTAGAGATGGAGAGATTCTTTCCACTTAGAAAGGAAACTAGAACTAGAGGGCACAGCCTCAAAATAAAGGGGGGTCAGTTTAGGACAGAGTTGAGGAGGAACTTCTTCTCTCAGAGGGTGGTGAATCTCTGGAATTCTCTGCCCACTGAAGTGGTGGATACCTCGTTGAATATGTTTAAATCATGGATAGATGGACTCCTGATCGGTAAGGGAATTAGGGGTTATGGGGATCAGGCGGGTACGTGGAGCTGATCCACTTCAAATCAGCCATGATCTTATTGAATGGCGGGGCAGGCTCGAGGGGCTAGATGGCCTACTCCTGCTCCTATTTCTTATGTTCTTATGTACATGAATTGGAAAGGATGAGAGGGATATGAGCCAAACATGGGCAATTGGGACAAGCTGGGAGGGCACCATGGTTGGCATGGATCAGTTGGGCCCAAGGGCCTGTTTCCGTGCTGTATTGCTCTATGACTCTATGTGTTGGCTGCGTCACCATCTATTGCCCATAACTCATTGCCCTTGAACTGAGTGGTTTGCATTGCTGGGGGATGTGGTAATTTCCTTCTTTAAAGGACATTATTAAATCAGATGGATTTTTACAACAATTGTCATCAATGGACTTCTAATTCTAGATTTTTACTGAATTCAAATTTCAACATTTGCCAACGTGAGATTCGAACCCAGGGTTCACAGTGCATTGCCCTGGATCCCTGTATTATTAATCCAATGACACTATCACTGCACCATTACCTCCCCATCCATGGTAAAGGAGTCATAATAGCCCGAGATCCATGGAATCAGAGCATGCTCTAAATTTAAATTACAGCTCACTAACACTCACCTCAAAACAATTTCACTGTTTTCACATTTTAAAATCTGCTGCAGCTGAAAAGATCTCAGAGAGATTGGTGTCCGGGAAAAATGTTGCAATCTTCAAATCTTGTCCCTGTAAATGAGGAAAGTTATAGGTGTAATTCAAGGTTAGAAATTCAAGACAGACAAACATTTCTTTTGGTCTGAATTTGCTGTGTGTAAATCTTTCCCTTCTAACCCCCTGTAAAAGGAGTTTCCAAAATCCATCAGCATCTGTCCAGGACAGAAATTCAAAACATTCACTCCTCCTTTAACCTGGCACAGAATTACTTTAGCTGGGACAAAATTGCAGTGGAGGCAGTTCAGGGAAGATCCAGTTGGTTGATTCCTGAAATGAGGTGCTTTATCTTTCAGGTTGAGCAGCTTGGACCTGTACTCTTTGGAGTTTTGAAGACTGAGAAGTAATCTTAATGAAACATCTGGGAATTTAAGGGCGACACGGTGGCTAGCACTGCTGCCTCACAGTGCCAGGGTCCCAGGTTCAATTCCGGCCTTGGGTCACTGTCTGTGTGGAGTTTGCACATTCTCCCCATGTCTGCATGGGTTTCCTCCGGGTGCTCTGGTTTCCTCCCACAGTCCAAAGATGTGCGGGTTAGGTGGATTGGCCATGCTAAATTGACCCTAGTGTCAGGGGGATTAGCAGGGTAAATGCATGGGGTTGTGGGGATGGGGCCTGGGTGGGATTGTGATCGGTACAGACTCGATGGGCCGAATGGCCTCCTTCTGCACTGTAGGGATTCTATGATTCATATGATATAAGGTGCTTGACAAGGTAGATGCTGAGAGGATGTTTCCTCTGGTGTGGGAATCAAGTAAGAATAAAGGATCTCAAATTTAAGATGAAGAGAGATCTTTTCTCTCAGCGGGTTGTTGATCTTTGGAACTCTGTCTTCACCAGTGAGGATTGGAGGCAGGTCATTGAATATATTCAAAGCTGAGGTTTTGATCCACAAGAAAGTCAAGGGTATGGACGGGGTGGGGTAGCAAAGTAGACATGATCTTATTGAATGATGCAGCAGGCTCGATGGGCCGAATGACGGGCTCCTGTTCCGAATTCTTATTCCGATGTTCTTGGATAGCTGCGCATGCGCCCTGCTCCCTATTGTCCCTCTGAAGACAGAGGTTCTGAACCAGCCCCTGAAACCACGCCCATTGTGACCCGTCACCGACAGCAGCGCATGCGCTCCGTCTCCGCTAAAACAAGATGGTGGCCGTTCACCGGGGCCTGTTCCCGGGATAAAAGCCTGGGAGCTGTAAACCACGGGCCTGCAGTGTCTTATTCGGGCCGTGCGGCCTACAGCGGATGTTGGTGAAGCCAGAGCTCCCCCCCTACCCCGACCCCGACTCCATTTCTCCCGCAGCCCCACCGACTCACCCACTGAAAAGAGCGTCTCCCGCACTCACAGGGCTCCGAGCAAAGTGACACTGCGCACGCTCCAGATATAGCACTGCGCCTGCGCAATGGGCTCCTGTGGAATGAATAGGACACTTTCATACCCGCAGGGGCACCTGGGAATTAACGGCGTCATTGTCAAAGACAATAATAGAAAATTATCTTGTGCAATTAAGATCAAATAATTTTTAAAAATGCATTCCTCGGAAGTTGTGCGCTGCCATTCTCTATTTCTAAAATTGATTTAAACCAGTGTTCTCCTGTGGGAATACCCCGAGTTTTAAAAACCTTTTCCCACTGGTTTCCTCCTCTCTCTTTGCTCTCCTGAAGGTGCTCACACTGGTTGGGTAAATCCCACAGAGACTGGTTTCTTTCACTTTCTTTCTCCTGATGCTGAATATTCTGTTTTATGGAATGATACATCACAGATGGAAACCATTTGGCTCATCCTGCCCAGTCGGGCTGTCTTAAGATCTATCCAATTAATCCCACAGCCCTGCTGGCAGAGCGAGAACAGTGTATATATACTGCAGCAATATAGGAGATGAATAGAAAATGTTTTCCAATTGCATACCTCTCAGACACACTCACCCCTGGAAAGATAAATTGGCCTGTGTACTAAGCAGATATTAAGGTTCCACTTAAAATTAAAACAGAAGGTGCTGGAAAAATGCAGCAGTCACCGGGGCCGAGTTTATGGTCAAAATGATGGTGCTGAGTTGCCGTTACAAATAACCAGCAATTCAACAAGCCACTCAAAATATTGAATCAAACAAAATTGATCAAACATTGAGCCGAAGTATTCTGTTTTCCAACATGATGCTATGATTTTTGTGATGGTTTTAATGTTCTCACAATTACCTGGTGTAGTGCGAGTTTATTTTATACTCATTCCAACCCATCGCTGTCCATGAAGCACATTACCCCCACTCTGATTCTCCATCCCATCAGAGACAACTCAGTCACTGACTGGAAATTAGGGCTTTTAATGAGAGCTCTGACAACTGAGAATGCACCGTCGGCAGAATCAACCCGAGCGAACAAACCCCAGACAATGAACATTATCCCCCAGACCCGAATATAAAACAGTGAACATTATCCCCCCCAGACCCAAATATAAAACAGTGAACATTATCCCCCCCAGACCCGAATATAAAACAGTGAACATTATCCCCCCCAGACCCGAATATAAAACAGTGAACATTATCTCCCAGACCCAAATATAAAACAGTGAACATTATCCCCCCCAGACCCGAATATAAAACAGTGAACATTATCCCCCCCAGACCCGAATATAAAACAATGAACATTATCCCCCCCAGACCCGAATATAAAACAGTGAACATTATCCCCCCAGACCCGAATATAAAACAGTGAACATTATCCCCCAGACCCGAATATAAAACAGTGAACATTATCCCCCAGACCCGAATATAAAACAGTGAACATTATCTCCCAGACCCGAATATAAAACAGTGAACATTATCCCCCCAGACCCGAATATAAAACAGTGAACATTATCCCCCCCAAACCCGAATATAAAACAGTGAACATTATCCCCCAGACCCGAATATAAAACAGTGAACATTATCCCCCAGACCCAAATATAAAACAGTGAACATTATCTCCCCCAGACCCGAATATAAAACAGTGAACATTATCCCCCCCGGACCTGAATATAAAACAGTGAACATTATCCCCCCCCAGACCCAAATATAAAACAGTGAACATTATCTCCCCCAGACCTGAATATAAAACAGTGAACATTATCCCCCCCCAGACCCAAATATAAAACAGTGAACATTATCTCCCCCGCCCCCAGACCCGAATATAAAACAATGAACATTATCCCCTCGACCCGAATATAAAACAGTGAACATTATCCCCCCCAGACCCGAATATAAAACAGTGAACATTATCTCCCCCAGACCAGAATATAAAACAGTGAACATTATCCCCCAGACCCGAATGTAAAACAGTGAACATTATCCCCCAGACCCAAATATAAAACAGTGAACATTATCCCCCAGACCCGAATATAAAACAGTGAACATTATCCCCCCCAGACCCGAATATAAAACAGTGAACATTATCCCCCCCAGACCCAAATATAAAACAATGAACATTATCCCCCCAGTCCCGAATGTAAAACAGTGAACATTACCCCCCCCCGACCCGAATATAAAACAGTGAACATTATCCCCCCCAGACCCGAATATAAAACAGTGAACATTATCCCCCCCAGACCCGAATATAAAACAGTGAACATTATCCCCCAGACCCGAATATAAAACAGTGAACATTATCCCCCCCAGACCCGAATATAAAACAGTGAACATTATCCCCCCCAGACCCGAATATAAAACAGTGAACATTATCCCCCCCAGACCTGAATATAAAACAGTGAACATTATCCCCCCAGACCCGAATATAAAACAGTGAACATTATCCCCCAGACCCGAATATAAAACAGTGAACATTATCTCCCCCAGACCCGAATATAAAACAGTGAACATTATCCCCCCCAGACCCGAATATAAAACAGTGAACATTATCCCCCCAGACCCGAATATAAAACAGTGAACATTATCTCCCCCAGACCCGAATATAAAACAGTGAACAATATCCCCCCCCAGACCCGAATATAAAACAGTGAACATTATCCCCCAGACCCGAATATAAAACAGTGAACATTATCCCCCCCAGACCCGAATATAAAACAGTGAACATTATCCCCCCCAGACCCGAATATAAAACAGTGAACATTATCCCCCAGACCCGAATATAAAACAGTGAACATTATCCCCCCAGACCCAAATATACAACAATGAACATTATCCCCCCAGACCCCAATATATAACAGTGAACATTATCCCCCAGACCCGAATATAAAACAGTGAACATTATCCCCCCCAGACCCCAATATATAACAATGAACATTATCCCCCAGACCCGAATATAAAACAGTGAACATTATCCCCCAGACCTGAATGTAAAACAGTGAACATTATCCCCAGACCTGAATGTAAAACTGAGAACATTATCCCCCCCAGACCCGAATATAAAACAATGAACATTATCCCCCCCAGACCCGAATATAAAACTGTGAACATTATCCCCCAGACCCGAATATAAAACAGTGAACATTACCCCCCCGCAGACCCGAATATAAAACAGTGAACATTATCCCCCCCCAGACCTGAATATAAAACAGTGAACATTATCCCCCCCAGACCCGAATATAAAACAGTGAACATTATCCCCCCCACACTTGAATACAAAATTGTCCTGATGGATTCAGACAGCATTATCACAATATTCCAAATGTGTTTTTTCCAGGAATAGATTCAGCGGCTGCATCACTGGAGGCCAGAGATACTCTCCTCAAACTCGGCTCATGTGAGGAATCCCTCCAATGAGGCTCAGGAATGCTGCAACCAGAGTCACGTGACCACCAAGTATGTAACGGAACAAACTACCGCAACATTGAAGATGTGTTTCAGTGTGAAATGATTTGCTTCACCTGTTGCTTCAGATTAGAGAGAAAATGTCCCTTTCTGGGGTAATTTGACCTTGACCCAGGCACTTTTCAGATCTGAAAGTGATGGCCTTTAGCACAATCACAAGGCTGCACAATACAGAGGGAACACTAATCTGTTTCATTCTGCGACTATGTCGTGGTTACACGAGTGATACTTTCCACTAATTAGCTGCCAGCACCATGCAGACGCAATGACAACGGATGAATGAACACCGCTCGACAATCACCAGGCAAGACTGTTCTCTTCCTGTGGAGGAGCACTTCAGCGGTCACGGGCATTCAGCCTCTGATCTTCGGGTAAGCGTTCTCCAAGGCGGCCTTCACGACACACGACAACGCAGAGTCGCTGAGCAGAAACTGATAGCCAAGTTCCGCACATGAGGACGGCCTAAACCAGGAACTTGGGTTTATCTCACACTATCAGTAACCCCCACAGCTTGCCTGGACTTGCAAAATCTCACTGGCTGTCCTGTCTGGAGACAATACACATCTCTTTAACCTGTGCTTAATGCTCCCTCCATCTCTTTAACCTGTGCTTAATGCTCCCTCCACTCACATTGTCTGTATCTTTAAGACCTGGTTGGCTGTAGAGATTCGCATTCTACTCAGTATTCTGTAACTTGATTTCCGTGTCTTTGTGCCCTGCTTGAGAGCAGATTTCCACTCCATCTGACGAAGGAGCAGCGCTCCGAAAGCTAACGGTATTTGCTACCAAATAAACCTGTTGGACTTTAACCTGGTGTTGTTCAATCTCTTACTATGAATATCTTTGCCAGTGCAGTGCCGGGTCCTGTTGAGAGTTCCTGAATTAAAAAAATCACATATGGTGCTGTCAAAAAAGGACACAGCAGCCCTGAAAATCAGTGACATTTCAGAATATTAAACTTCAGCCAGTTGTAGCGATTGTTAATGTCAGCAAAAACAAACCAAATATCGTCAGACTATCAATCTTGGATGTGATTAACAGCTGCAGTAATAGCAAAATCCAACTCCTGCTGACAATTGTGAACTTGCAGATGTGTCAGCAAGTGGGATGACCGAGTGTATCCCTTCCCACACACAGAGCAGGTGAATGGCCTCTCCCCAGTGTGGCTGAGCTCATGTAAATGCAGGCTGCCAGACTGAGTGAATCCCTTCCCACACATGGAGCAAGTGAATGGTCTCTCCCCAGTGTGAGTCCGTTGATGAGCAGTGAGGATTGATAACTGCCTGAAACTCTTTCCACAGTCTGTGCAAATAAATGGCTTCTCCTCAGTGTGAATTCGCTGATGTGACAGGAGGCCGGATGAATTGGTGAATTCCCTCCCACACGTGGAACAGGTGAACGGCCTTTCCCCAGTGTGAACTCGCTTGTGTGCACTGAGGTTGGATGAAGACCTGAACCTCTTTCCGCAGGAAGTGCAGCTGAACGGTCTCTCCTCTGTGTGAACTCGCTGGTGTGACAGCAGGTTAGATGACAGAGTGAATCTCTTACCACACACAGAACAGGTGAATGGCTTCTCTCCTGTGTGAATTCGCTGGTGTGACCAAAGACCGGATGGCCCAGCAAAATCCTTCCCACACAAGGAGCAGGTGAACGATCTCTCCCCAGTGTGAACTCGCTGATGTGCACTGAGGTTGGATGAACATGAGAACCCCTTTCCACAGGTGGAGCAGCTGAACGGCCTCTCCTCAGTGTGAATTCGCTGGTGTAACAGCAGGTGGGATGAGGTAGTGAATCCTTTCCCACACACAGAACAGATGAATGGCCTCTCTCCAGTGTGACTGTGTCTATGGTTTTCCAGCAAGTACGGATAATTGAATCCTTTCCCACAATCATCACATTTCCATGGTTTCTCCATTTTCCCAGCCCCAATGTGACCGTATCGATGGATTTCCAACCGGGATGGATAATTGAACCCTTTACCACAATCCTAACATTTCCACGGTTTGTCCATGGTGTTGGTGTCCTTCTGTCTCTCCAGGTTGGTTGATTAGTTGAAGCCTCATCCACATACAGACCACATGTATGGTTTCTCCCCACTGTGAATGGTGTGGTGTTTTTCAGGCTGTGTAACTGGTTAAAGCTCTATCCACAGTCAGTTCACTGGAGCGCTCTCACTTGGGTGTGTGTGTGTGTGTCTCAGTTCTTTTTCTGTCACATTGAATTTTGAAAATTTCTTCCACTGACAAAACAGGGAACTATTTCTCCCTCCACTGTCAAAAGCAATCATAAGCAATCACTGTCAAAAGCAGGTCATGATGAATCGAATGTCTGTGAATCCTCCTCTTCTAGTTCCCTGCAAAAAGAGTTTTAAAAAACTACTTCAGAACTGACAATTTCAGTTTCCACGAAACATTTCTCCATCTTATTTATCTTGAGCTGTAATCCCCATCCCACACACTCTCTCTTGTCCCTGAGCTGAAATCAAACTCATTGCCCCATCTCCACTCTGAGCTCAGTTCCCTCTCCCTCCAGCTGGATTCAGTCCTCCAGACCATGTGCAGATTGAGAGTACAATCAAGGAGTCAATTATTTTCCTTCCAAGTCAGGGGACGTGCAGCCCCACTGACTCTGTTGTTACCACAATGGGCACATGTGCTCTGCTCACCAATGAAACACCACAGTGACCATTAACATGGGCCTGTTCAGAGGAAAGGCTCCATTTTATTTGTGCCACAACAGCAGGGGAATTACCTCCTGCACAGACACAAAGGTATCATCAGTCACAGAAAATAATTGCAGCTGGTGTCTCAAACCTCATTTCACCATTTGCTCCCAGACATTCTCAATTCAATTTTGAAATGCAAACTGAAATCTGGCATTATGTGGTAAATTAAAAACACATTCTCATGGTCATTTTCAGAATGACTATTCCCGAGAACTAATTCCCAAGTCAGTAAATTAAAATTCTCATCAGCAATGAAGGCAGCACAGTGGTTCGCACTGCTGCCTCACAGCTCCAGGGACCTGGGTTCGATTCCCAACTTGGGTCACTGTCCGTGTGGAGTCTGCCCGTTCTTCCCATGTCGGCGTGCGTTTTCTCCAGATGCTCCGGTTTCCTCCCATCGTCCAAAGATGTGCCAGTTAGGTGCATTGGCCATGCTAAATTGCCTCTTAGTGTCCTGGGATGAGTAGGTTCGAGGGATTAGCAGGTTACATATGTGGGGTTACGGGAACAGGGCCGAGGTGGGATTGTTGTCGGTGCAGACTCGATGGGCCGAATAACCTCCTTCAGCACTGCAGGGATTCTATGAGATACATTGAGAGAATTGCTGTTTTAATGGGTATTTTCACAAATGCTATAAAATGATTTTTCAAAACAAATTAATATTTTCTTCAACAGATGATGAATAAATAAAAAGTATTTAATAAAACAACCACTCACTGTGGGGTTCAGGATTCTAACTCGGGGTTTCTGAGCTCCAGGAACCACGAACTGAACCAACCGGGAATTGTCTCCACAAAACTTCTCCAACTCCCTCCCGGGAAAAAGCTGCAAACCCGGGAGCTGCAGCTTTTTACTGGGGGTGTTGGGGCCTCCAGCGGGTGTTTGTGAATCCTCCCCGCCCACCTCCCAGGGTTTCCTTCCTTCCCAGAGATCAGAGTCCTCATTGATTTGAGGCCAAAGTGTAACCTCTTATTTATTGTCCCCCTCCCCCATCCTCTGATGTGAACCATCCTCCAGTGGCTGAGCCAGGATGGGGCCGTTAACCTGGGCCTGTTCCCGGGAGGGAGGGAGAAGCCCCGCAGCTGCAAACCAGGGAGCTGACAATGATTCTGAAGGGTTTGCGGATCCACAAAGTGTTTCCAAATCCTCCCAGCCACCGCCTAACGCTGACTCCGCTTCTCCGGGACAAACAAGCGCCAAGGACAACAATGACACTGCGCATGCTCCACATCACAATGCCCGGGCACTGATTGACGGCAGCTCCGGACCAATAGGAGGAGGGGGCGGGACTGGAGGACCGAGCAGGAGTGGCTGGTCCTCCAACCAATCGGAGTGAATGAGGGGCGGGGCCTGAAGCATGCGCAGTGCGGGTAATGGCGACGGGCAGATGGACGGTTTTAGTTTGGAAGCGAGATCAATACGAGGTACAGGGCGGCGTGCGGGGAATGATAAATGTGGCGAGTGGGTGGAGAGACTTTGTAAACATGTTGTTCAAACCCAAACCCCGGAAATGAACTTCCCGGTCCCCCCCTTTGATCGGAGAGGGAAGCCCTGATGTCACAATGGAATGGGTGAGGGTGTGACGTCACAATGGAATGGGTGAGAGTGTGACATCACAATGGAATGGGTGAGTGTGTGACGTCACAATGGAATGGGTGAGGGTTCCAGATGAGCTGAGACTGGGCTGGAGTTGGGCGATGTCACTGACATGTGGCCCGGTGGCACAGTGGTTAGTGCAGCTGCCTAACAGCGCCAGGGACCCGGGTTCAATTCCAGCCTCGGGTCGCTGTCTGTGCAGAGTTTCCACATTCTCCCCGTGTCTGTGTGGGTTTCCTCCGGGTGTTCCGGTTTCCTTCCACAGTCCAAAGATGTGCCAGTTAGACGGATTGGCCATGATAAATTGCCACTTGGTATCAGGGGGATTAACAGGTAAATATGTGGATAGGGCCTGGAAGGGATTGTTGTCGGTGCAGGCTCGATGGGCTGAATGGCCTCCTTCTACACTGTATTTTATTATTCATTATTATTAATTAATTACTATTCTGATTTACAGCTGTTTCTGAGTTTTAACTGTATCCTCTATTGTGAACACCAAGGCAAAATACTTGTTCAATTCATCTCCCAGCTCCTTATTTTTCATTAGCAATTTCTGGACTTACTTTCTATTAGACAGTTAAGAAATGAGCTGGAGCAAGTGACTGAAGTGTCAGTCAGGGAGCACTATTGGGAGCACCAATAGTTTCAAAATAGTTCTGGAAAAAAATAGGACAGGTCCACAGGTCATGGCCCTAAACTGGAGCAGGGCCACTTTTGTGGGCATTAGGCAGGATCTAGCAGATGTCGATTAGGTGAGTTTGTTTGAAGGGAAAGGAATGACTGGCAATTGGGAGGTTTTGAAAGTGTGATATCAAGAGTCCAGGGGCAGTATATTCCTGTTAAGATGAAGGGAAAGAATGGTAAATTTAGGGATCTCTGTCAGAAAAGGGACATTGAGGCTCTGGTCAGGTAAAAGAAGGAAGCATACATTGGGTTTAGGCAATCGGGGACAAGTGAATCACTCTGACTGGAAAAAGTGTAAGAAAATACTGAAGAGGGAAATCAGGAGGACAGAAAGAGGGTATGATATGGATCTGGTAGGTAAGATTAATGAAAATTCCAAGAGGTTCTATAGCTATATTAAGAGTAAAAAGGTGGCTAGAGATAGAAGAGATCCCCTTAAAAATCAGTATGGCCATCTGTGTGTGGAGCCACAGGAGATGGGTGAGATTTTTAATGAATACTTCTCCTCTGTGTTTACTGCGGAGAGCACCATGGGTGCTAAAGAAATAAGGGAAACAAGTAGTGATGTGTTGGGCACACGCATGTTACTTGGGAGGAGGTATCTGCAGCCTTATAAAAGCAAATTACTGCGGATGCTGGAATCGGAAACCAAGAGAGAAAATGCTGGAAAATCTCAGCAGGTCTGGCAGCATCTGTAAGGAGAGAAAAGAGCTGATGTTTCTTGTCTGGATGACCCTTTGTCAAAGCTCTGAAACATCAGTTCTTTTCTCTCCATACAGATGCTGCAAGACCTGCTGAGAATGGGGAGAGAGTGTGTGGGATGGAGATTTACAGCTTTTGGGGAATGAGAGAGGAAAGAATGTTCCATAGAAATTGTCTGTTCTGAATTTCTATCCTGTACTGACACTGATGACTTTTGTAAACTCATTTTACAGGATATTGAAAGAGGAATCACAGGCTGAAATCTGAAACGTCACGTCTCGATCTGACAGAGTCATATTCCTTGGGATCTCAATATCATCGGACTTTGAATCCAGAAGGAGAAATGATTGTCCAGTCTGTCGATTTGAAAAGATTTGAAATGTCAGTGTGAGTGAAAAAGCATCAACACACTGCCACACTCGAGTGAGAGTGTTCCAATGCACTGACTAAAGAGCTTTAACCAGTTACACAGTCTGAATAAATATCGCAACATACACAGCGGGTAGAGACTGTAATCTTGTTGTGTGTGTGGACGAAATTTCAACAGATTGTCCACCCAAGAGAGAGGTAAGGACACCTGCACCATGGAGAAACCGTGGAAATGTGCGGACTGTGGGAAGGGATGCAGAACCCCATCTCAGCTGGAAGCTCATCGGCGCAGCCACACTGGGGAGAGGCCGTTCATCTGCTCTCAGTGTGGGAAGGGATTCACTCAGTCATCCCACCTGCAATCACACCAGCTATGTCACACAGGGGAGAAGCCGTTCACCTGCTCTCAGTGTGGGAAGGGATTCACTCAGTCATCCCACCTGCGGACACATGAACGAGTTCACACTGGGGAGAGACCGTTCACCTGCTCTCAGTGTGAGAAGGGATTCACTGATTTATCCCACCTGCAGACACACCAGCGAGTTCACACTGGGGAGAGGCCATTCACCTGCGCTCAGTGTGGGAAGGGATTCACTCGGTCATCCCACCTGCAGAGACACCAACGCATTCACACTGGGGAGAGGCCATTCACCTGTTCTCAGTGTGGGAAGGGATTCACTCAGTCATCCAACCTGCGGACACACAAACGAGTTCACACTGGAGAGAGGCCGTTCACCTGCTCTCAGTGTGGGAAGGGATTCACTGATTTATCCAATCTGCAGACACACCAGCGAGTTCACACTGGGGAGAAACCATTCACCTGCTCTCAGTGTGGGAAGGGATTCACTTGGTTATCCATCCTGCGGACACACCAGCGAGTTCACACTGGGGAGAAACCATTCACCTGCTCTCAGTGTGGGGGGGGATTCACTCGGTTATCGAGTCTGCAGATGCACCAGCGAGTTCACACTGGGGAGAGGCCATTCACCTGCTCTCAGTGTGGAACGGGATTCACTCAGTTATCCAACCTGTGGACACACCAGCGAGTTCACACTGGGGAGAGGCCATTCACGTGCTCTCAGTGTGGGAAGGGTTTCAGCGTTTCATCCCAGCTGCTGAGACACCAGCAAGTTCATGAGTGATGACAGGGGTTGGATTCTGCTGTTATGATTTCTGCTCTCAGCTGCATCCAGGATTGCATTTTGTTCATTCTCACAGTTGGTCAATGGGAAGGGTCAGAGGGTTTCTTTGTGCTGGACTGGCTGGTCTCAGCCTCCAGTGGGTTGATGCTCTTTGAGTCTTTTTGCGAATACCTGGTTTCAAATGTCACAGAGTGACAGGGTGTTAGGAAGTTTAGAGATATTTAGTCAGAAGAAAACAGAGGTTGGCAGTGCAAAGGTACATTTCTGAATGGAGGGCTGTGACAAGTGACATTCCTCAGGGTTCAGTGCTGGGACTTTTGATGTTTGTAATATATATATAAATGATTTGGAGGAAAATGTAACTGGTTTGATTGGTAAGTTTGTGGATGACACAAAGGTTGGTGGAATTGCGGATAGCGATGGGGACCGGCAGAGGATACAGCAGGATATAGATCAGTTGGAGACTTGGGCGGAGAGATGGCAGATGAAGTTTAATCCGGACAAATGAGAGGTAATGCATTTTGGAAGGTCTAATACAGATGGGAAATATACAGTAAATGCAGAACCCTTAAGAGTATTCATAGGCAGAGGGATCTGGGTGTACAGGTGCACAGGTTATTGAAAGTGGCAATGCAGGTGGAGAAGATAATCAAGAAGGCATACGGCATGCTTGCCTTCATCGGCCGGGGCATTGAGTTTAAAAATTGGTAAGTCATGTTGCAGCTTTATAGAACCTTAGTTAGACCGCACTTGGAATCTAATGTTCAATTCTGGTCACCACACTACCAGAAGGATGTAGAGGCTTTGGAGAGGGTACAGAAAATATTTATCAGGATGTTGCCTGGTGTGGAGAGCATTAGCTATGAGGAGAGGTTGGAGAAACTTGGTTTGTTCTCACTGGAACGACGGAGGTTGAGGGGGGCGACCTGATAGAAGTCTACAAGATTATGAGGGGCATGGACAGAGTGGATAGTCAGACGCTTTTTCCCAGGGTGGAAGAGTCAATTACAAGAGGCATAGGTTTACGGTGCGAGGGGCAAGGTTTAAAGGAGATGTACAAGGCAGGTTTTTTACACAGAGGGTGGTGGGTGCCTGGAACCCGTTGCCGGGGAAGGTAGTGGAAGCAGATACGGCAGTGACTTTTAAGATGTGTCTTGACAAATATATGAATAGCATAGGAATAGAGGGATATGGTCCCGGAAAGGTAGGGGGTTTTAGTTTAGACGGGCAGCATGGTTGCTGCAGGCTTGGAGGGCCAAAGGGCTTGTTTCTGTGCTGTAATTTTCTTTGTTCTTCATTCTGTTTGGAACATCCCAAATGCCCATCCAATTTCCTTTTTAATTGTTTATTGTCTCCACTTCCTCCACCCTCATCGACAGCGAGTTTCAGGTCATTACCATTCGCTGCATCAGAATATTCTTCCTCACATCTCCCCCACTCCCCCCACCCCCACTCCTCCCCCCCCTCCCCCCCCCCCCCCCCCCCGTCCCCTTGCATCTTTGACCCAAAACAAGAAATCTGTGTCCCCCCTCGTCCTTGTCCCATCAGCTAATGGGAACAGCTTTTCTTTGTCGACCTTATCTAAACCTGTCAGAATCTTGTCCACCTCTATCAAATCTCCCCTCAACCTCCTTTGCTCCAAGGGGAACAACCCCAGCCTGACATTGACAATAAAGAACAAACTAACAGAATATGTTACTGTCTGAAATCAAATGGGAATGTTTAATTTCTGTTTTAAAGATATTGTGAATATATTGTCCTGGAGAACAAAGAAATTGGAATGTTCACTGTGGGTGAGGTTGAATGGAATATATCAATGTGGAATCCTGGTTCATTCCAGTGAAAGTCTGGAATGTGTCGATGGGATGAATAAGTTGATCACTTTCTCTGGGAGATATTTACATCCTTGTCCATTGTTAGAGGGGGTTCAGGACAACCTGGGACTAAAAAGACTAATAGATCAGAATAGGTTAATTTAGAGTGAATATATTAGAGAAGAATCACAAAGTACTTGGAGTTACAAAGGTACTGTTTGCATAGAAATACATATAACCATTGTTAGTGAATTTAAACATGTATTTTTGAAAACATATATTCTGTATTGAAATCATACACCTTGGCTAATGACACTCTAAGGCATGATGGTATATGGCAAGGTAAGAAGAACTACATTCTTTGAAAACAATATAGGTACTGAGTGAAGCAAAAAAAAAACTCTTATCAGCGTTGGTTCCAGACAGTACAAGCTTCCCAGACAATTTAATGAATAAGAGCATACCGTTTCCCGATAAAAAATTGCTAGGAGAGTTTTCCGATAAGGAGTTGCTCGGACACAGTGGAAAAGCACTTTTGAATTTATGAACCTATGTATTCTCATGCTGCCAGAGAGTGACATGTTATTGGCCAAGGTAAATAATGTAGACGAATAATGATTGGCTGATGTCTGGCTGGGTGAGCAAAGTGGGTGGGGAAATGATTTTTGAAAGTTGTATAATTGTAATATTGGAAGCAATGGAATTTAGAATAGTTTGGCTGCCCCAAATTATTCTCTGACGCTCCTGGACCAGGCCTGGGCAATAAAGCACGTATTCAACAGAATTACTGTCTCTGTGAGCTCTTTGTATTAGCTGAGTTGTAAATCAGTGAAAGCCAGCGTAATACTTGGTCTCTGAAACGTTTCTACATCCATGAACTTTGTTTTAAAGAAATCCACATTTGAAAGCCCGGCCACGACATGAAATATCAGCACCATAACAGGGGGAGATAAGAAACACAGTAAGAAGTTTAACAACACCAGGTTAAAGTCCAACAGGTTTATTTGGTAGCAAAAGCCACACAAGCTTTCGGAGCTCTAAGGCCCTTCTTCAGGTGAGTGGGAATTCTGTTCACAAACAGAGCTTATAAAGACACAGACTCAATTTACATGAATAATGGTTGGAATGCGAATACTTACAACTAATCAGGTCTTTAAGAAACAAAACAATGTGAGTGGAGAGAGCGTCAAGACAGGCTAAAAAGATGTGTATTGTCCACATCATGACTACCGGAGATAAGAAAGACAGACACTCACTTTGATCTTTTCATCAATACATCTGAGAGTTAAGAATGTGTGACATGAATTTACGATAATGGAGTGAGTGTGCAGATGTGATTTGTTACATGTGAAAAATAGCAAGCCTAAATTCATGGTGAGATGGAGTGAAGAGCGGGTCCCAAACACACACAGCTACTTGAGACACAGCAGGAGATGAAATGGCTAATGTGGCCAGGGCATTGAGACAACATTGTGACATCATCAAGGCACTGACACACACTCCAGAGAAACTGAGTTCAAAACAATCAGGGTCCAATTAAACACAATACACATGCTCGCAAAGTGAGGAAAATTAAAGTAAAATGGATCATATAATGGATTGGGACAATGAAGGGCTTGGGAGAAATAATACTGAGTAAGAACTGTCCACAAGTTGGATGGGGGTAAAGAGAGCTGGAGAATCTTTTACATCTTTTATGGACTAGTAACCCAGAACTCACAGTGCTCCTTCAGGAGTCGGAAAGACCGAGTAGATGTGACCCCAGGCGGGACAGGAACAGAACTGGAAAATAACGGAGTGGAATTGAAATTGTCTCAATGACTGAACTAACAATGTGTGGAATGTACAGACTGGGGAACAATGGGTGGGGGCGGGGCTCCCGGGTCCGCGGCTCCCGGGTCCGCGCGCCTGAACCCGGAGACGTCACCGCGGAGCAGAGTGATTGCTATTGGCTGATTGAGGCAATGCTCCATTGTGCCGTCACAATGACTCAGAGGGGCGTTCCCAGCACACACTGTCCCATTGGCAGCAATATCACTGGTTACAGAAGCAGCACACTGCGGATTGGACACCAGCTCAGCGCGGCTGGCGGTCAAAGCCCCGCCCACTCCCACGTCGGTCTGGGCTCCGCCCCCTCATTGTCTACATGCGGCATATTGACCAGTGGTTGCCAGGAGGACCGGATGGGCGATGGTCCTCCAGCCAATCAGAGTCCGGGCCTTGTGTCAATGGCCGCATGGAGCTTCGTCCATTGTTGCTGCTGCTCCTCTCCCTCTGAATGAAGATTAAGCTTCAGACAGACTCAGCCTTCCTCCTGTCTCCTACATCTGTGAGTAAAACACTTTCTTTTCTCCCCCTTTTCATTTCTTTTCTCATTTTGCACTTCAATTTTTAACTTCTGGGTCACCACTCGCTGCCTCAGTAAAGATTCTCCTCACATTCTTTATGTACCTGTAACCAGGTAATACAGTGTATTACACACACCATCAGTCTGCTCATTTATATCCAAATGTAAAACTGTAACGTGACTGTCAGCTTGAAGATTTTCAGCTCTCTGTGCCCACAACAGGAAGAAGTCTCACAACACCAGATTAAAGTCCAACAGGTTTATTTGGTCGCACAAAGCCATCGTCACAATGCCACATTTGGTAGAACAGGAAACTTGAGAAACTCGGCATCACCACCAGCAGCAATCAAGCCTCCCCCGGTACCACAGTAGAAAACAGTACCACTGCAGGGAAGTCCATTGTCAACTTGTCGGACACACTTCAACCAGATGAAATCGAAGTTCTCAATTTCTGCCCCACCACCAAAATAGACCCCATCAGTCTCGCAGCAGACACAGAGGAATTCATCAGGCGAATGAGGCTGCAGGAGTTCTTCCACAAACCCCAAGAGGCCAACAGCGAACATAATGAGATAGTCAATGAACTGGAACAGCCGATAGAGAGATCCACGGTACAGCAACCGAAGAGGAAAGAGTCGAATTGGACTCCTCCGGAAGGCCGCTGCCCTCAACTTGACATGTATGCCCAAGCCGTCAGGAGGTGTGTCAATACCAGATTCATCAGTCACACTCACAAGACAGCCCCGAACATCACCCAAGCACAGCGCAACGCCATCTGCGCTCTCAAGATCAAGCGCACCATTGTCATCAAACCAGCAGACAAAGGAGGGGCAATCATCATGCTGAACAGAACGAATTACTGCAAAGTGTCCTGACAACTGAACAATGAGGAAAACTACAGACAGTTACCTGCAGATCCGACCAAAGAATACACCTGTCAACTCAACAGACAGATCAAGACATTTGATCCGGACCTTCAGAGCACCCTCCGTGCTCTCATCCCACGTACTCCCCGCGTTGGCGATCTCTACTACCTCCCGAAGATACACAAGGCAAACACACCTGGCCGTCCCATCGTATCGGGCAATGGGACCCTGTGCGAGAAACTCTCCGGCTACGTCGAGGGCATCCTGAAACCCATTGTACAAAGAACCCCAGCTTCTGTCGTGACACTACGGACTTCCTTCAGAAACAGCACACATGGAGCAGTTGAACCAGCAGCACTCCTCATCACAATGGATGTCTCGGCACTCGACACCAGCATCCCCCACGACGATGGCATTGGTGCAACTGCCTCAGTGCTCAGCGCCAACAACTGCCAATCTCCAGATGCAATTTTACAATCATCCACTTCATCCTGACCACAATGTCTTCACCTTCAACAACCAGTTCTTTATCCAGACACACGGAATAGCCTTGGGGACCAAATTCACACCTCAATATGCCAACATCTTCATGCACAGGTTCGAACAAGACCTCTTCACTGCACAGGACCTTCAGTCGAAGCTGTACACTAGATACATCGATGACATTTTCTTCCTTTGGACTTATGGTGAACAATCACTGAAACAACGATATGATGACATCAACAAGTTCCATCCCACCATCAGACTCACCATGGACTACTCTCCGGAATCGGTTGCATTCTTGGGCACACACATTTTCATCAAGGACGGTCACCTCAGCACTTCACTGTACCGCAAGCCCACGGATAATCTCACGATGCTCCACTTCTCCAGCTTCCACACTAAACACGTTAAAGAAGCCATCCCCTACGGACAAGCCCTCCGTATACACAGGATCTGCTCAGATGAGGAGGATCGCAACAGACACCTCCAGACGCTGAAAGATGCCCTCATAAGAACAGGATATGGCGCTCGACTCATCGATCGACAGTTCCGATGCGCCACGGCGAAAAACTGACCTCCTCAGAAGACAAACACTGGACAGGAGGACAGAGTACCCTTTGTCGTCCAGTACTTCCCCGGAGCGAAGAAGCTACGACATCTTCTCCGGAGCCTTCAACATGTCATTGATGAAGACCAACATCTCGCCAAGGCCATCCCCACACCCCCACTACTTGGCTTCAAACAACCGCACAACCTCAAAAAGACTATTGTCTGCAACAAACTACCCAGCCTTCAGGAGAACAGTGACCATGACACCACACAACCCTGCCACAGCAACCTCTGCAACACGTGCCGGATCATCGACACAGATGCTATCATCTCACGTGAGAACACCATCCACTAGGTACACGGTACATACACTTGCAACTCGGCCAACGTTGTCTACCTGATACGCTGCAGGAAAGGATGTCCCAAGGCATGGTACATTGGGGAGACCATGCAGACGCTATGACAGCGGATGAATGAACACCGCTCAACAATCACCAGACAAGAGTGTTCTTTTCCTGTTGGGAACACTTCAGCGGTCACGGGCATTCGGCTTCTGACCTTCGGGTAAGCGTTCTCCAAGGCAGCCTTCACGACACACGACAGCGCAGAGTCGCTGAGCAGAGACTGACAGCCAAGTTCCGCACACATGAGGACGGCCTCAACTTGGATCTTGGGTTCGTGTCATGCTATTTGTAACCCCCACGACTTGCCTGGGCTTGCAAAATCTCACTAACTGTCCTGGCTGGAGACAATACACATCTCTTTAACCTGTGCTTCACCCTCTCTCCACTCACATTGTCTGTACCTTTCAGACTTGATTACCTGTAAAAACTCGCATTCCAACCATTATTTTGTAAATTGAGTTTGTGTCTTTATATGCCCTGTTTGTGAACTGAAATCCCACTCACCTGATGAAGGGGCAGCGCTCCGAAAGCTAGTGGCTTGTGCTGCCAAATAAACCTGTTGGACTTTAACCTGGTGTTGTGAGACTTCTTCCTGTGTTTACCCGAGTCCAACGCCGGCATCTCCACATCCAGGACAGGAAGCAGTGAGCATGGATCTGTCAATCAGCCTGAATAGTATATATATTATATATTTCCAGTTATTCATCTCTTGCTTATTAGAATCATTAGTCTTTGGATTTTTCTTCCACAGGGATCAGTGGAAGCTGAGGGTTATTGAAGATATTCGAGGATGAGTTAGGTGATATTACATTGATAAAGGAGTCAAGCATTATGAAGAACAAGTGGGAAAATGGAGTGAAAGTTAAGATGAGGAGGGATTTCCTCACTCAAGGATGTGGTGAAGTTTTTGAATTCTGCACTCCAGAGGACTGTGGAGCTTCAGTCATCAAATATTTTCAAGAGAGAGATTGGTAACTTTTGAGGCATTGAGCAACCTGGGGGATAGAACATAGAACATAGAAAAGCTACAGCACAAACAGGCCCTTCGGCTCACAAGTTACGCCGCACATGTCCCTAGCTACGAGGCTTACCCATAACCCTCTATCTTACTAACTTCCATGATAGTTTGGGAAATAGTGGCGCTATGGAAATAGTGTGAGGTCGATCAGCCAATTCTCAATGAATGGTTGAGGCAGTTCGATGGGCTGAATGGCCAACTGCAGCTCCTGTTTCTTATGATTTGTGTGTGGTGGACAGGAAGCAGTGAGCATGGATCTGTCAATCAGCCTCAATCAGCACCTTCAGGAGAATTGGGAGGGTGAATATTAGATACAGCAGAGTGAGAATGGAGGGAGAGTGTGTGGAATGGAGATTTACAGCTTTTGGGGAATGAGAACGGAAAGAATGTTCCATAGAAACTAGAATTGTCTGTTCTGAATTTCTATTTCTATTTCTAACTCATTTTACAGGATATTGAAAGAGGAACCACAGGCTGAAATCTCAAATGTCACGTCTCGATCTGACAGTCATATTCCATGGGAGCTGAATATCATCGGCCTTTGAATCTAGAAGGAGAAATGATTGCCCAGTCTGTTGATTTGAAAAAAAATTCAAACATCAGTGTGACTGGAAAAGCACCAACACATGGCCACACTCGAGTGAGAGTGTTCCAGTGCACTGACTAAAGAGCTTTAACCAGTTACACAGCCTGAATAAATATCACACCATTCACAGTGAGGAAAGACTGTACCAGTGTCCTGTGTGTGGACGAGGCTTCAACTCATTGTCCACCCAAGAGAGAGGAAAGGACACCTGCACCATGGAGAAACCATGGAAATGTGCGGATTGTGGGAAGAGATACAGATACCCAAATGAGCTGGAAGCTCATCGGCGCAGTCACACTGGGGAGAGGCCGTTCACCTGCTCTCAGTGTGGGAAGGGATTCGCTCTGTTAGCCACCCTGCAGAAACACCAGCGAGTTCACACTGGAGAGAGACCGTTCACCTGCTCTCAGTGTGAGAAGGAATTCAGTCTGTTAACCACTCTGCGGACACACCAGCGAGTTCACACTGGGGAGAGGCCGTTCACCTGCTCTCAGTGTGGGGAGGGATTCACTCAGTCATCCACCTTGCAGAGACACCAGCGTGTTCATACTGGGGAGAGACCATTCACCTGCTCTCAGTGTGAGAAGGGATTCACTCAGTTATCCAACCTGCGGACACACCAGCGAGTTCACACTGGGGAGAGACCCTTCACCTGCTCTCAGTGTGGGGAGGGATTCAGTGATTCATCCAGCCTGTGGACACACCAGCGAGTTCACACTGGGGAGAGGCCATTCACCTGCTCTGTGTGTGGGGAGGGATTCACTCGGTCATCCAACCTGCGGAGGCACCAGCGAGTTCACACTGGGGAGAGGCCATTCACCTGCTCTCAGTGTGGGGAGGGATTCACTCGGTCATCCAACCTGCGGACACACCAGCGAGTTCACACTGGGGAGAGGCCGTTTACCTGCTCTCAGTGTGGAAAGCGGTTCAGTGATTCATCCACCCTGCGCAAACACCAGCGAGTCCACACTGGTGAGAGGCCATTCACCTGCTCTCAGTGTGGGGAGGGATTCACTCAGTCATCCCACCTGCGGAGGCACCAGCGAGTTCACACTGGAGAGAAACCGTTCACCTGCTCTGTGTGTGAGAAGAGATTCAGAGATTCATCCAAGCTGTTGAGACACCAACGAGTTCACGAGTGATTCCAGTGGTCGATTCTGTTGTTATTGTTTCTGCTCTCAGTTATATTGGTCAATGGGGAGGGTCGGAGGGTTTCTTTCTGCTGGACTGGTCGGTCTCACAACTTTGCCTCCAGTGGGCTGATGCTCTTTGAGTCTTGTTACGAATACCTGGTTTCAGATTTCACAAGGATCACAGAGTGACCGGGTGTTAGGAATTTCAGAGATATTTAGTCAGCATTTCTGTTTGAAACCCCCAAATGCCCATTCAATTTCCTTTGTAATTGTTTATTGTCTCCACTTCCTCCACCCTCGTCGGCAGCGAGTTCCAGATCATTACCATTCGCTGCATCAAAATATTCTTCCTCACATGGGCAGCACGATAGCACAGTGGTTAGCACTGCTGCTTCACAGCTCCAGGGACCTGGGTTCAATTCCCGGCTTGGGCCTGTGTGGAGTTTGCACATTCTCCTCGTGTCTGCGTGGGTTTATTCCAGGTGCTCTGGTTTCCTCCCACAGTCCAAAGATGTGCGGGTTAGGTTGATTGGCCATGCTAAAAATTGCCCCTTCGAGTCCTGAGATGCATAGGTTAGAGGGATTAGCGGGTAAATGTGTAGGGATATGGGGGTAGGTCCTGGGTGGGATTGTGGTCGGTGCAGACTCGATGGGCCAAGTGGCCTCTTTCTGCACTGTAGGGTTTCTCTGATTCTATGATCCCACCCAAAACTTTAAATTTGCTTGTCATCCTTATCCCATCAGCTAATGGGAACAGCTTTTCTTTGTCCACCTTATCTAAACCTGTCAGAATCTTGTCCACCTCTATCAAATCTCCCCTCAACATTCTTTGCTCCAAGGGGAACAACCCCAGCCTGACATTGACAATAAAGATCAATCCAACAGAATATGTTAATATCTGAAATCAAATGGGAATGTTTAATTTCTGTTTTAAAGATATTGTGAATATATTGTCCTGGACAATAAAGGAATTGGAATAACTCACCTTGGGAGTGGTTGAATGGAATATATCAATCTGGAACCCACTTACATTCTAGTGAAAGTCTGGAATGTGTAGCTGGAAATCCCTCCCTAAGAGCACTGTAGGTGTACCTACACCTCAGGCATTGTAGCAGTTCAGGAAGGCAGTGTTGGGGTTGACCACGGCCGAGGCAGCTACATACAGCCACATATTCCATTATCATTGATGGACTGTAGTTTGAATGTGAGGCATTATGGGACTGGACTATGGAGTCATCGAGGTTTACAGCATGGAAACAGGCTCATCAGCCCAACTTGTCCATGCTACCCTTTTTTAAAAACCCCTTAGCTAATCCCAATTGCCCGCATTTGCCATTTTATCATTAAAATTTGCAGGTATTAGTTATGGCCTTGGTTACTGGTGATGTCGTGGGTTGGGTTTCCCAGGTAAAGGGGAAGGAACCCCATGGGCAATAAACTAATAATCTCTTATTCCTGTTGACCGGTAGAATGTTATTGGCTCAGGTAATAATGTTGAATGTTGTGATTGGGCCCTCCAGTCTGAATGACGAGACTAGGTGGGATATTGAAATGTTCAGAATAATATAATAATTTTACCTTGCAATATTAGCTCTGAGAGGACAGTGAACCCTCATTGACTGTGTGTCTCTCTCCTGATGCATGCATTAGCAAATAAATTCATTTTCATTCCTTAACTATATACTGTCTTCCGCAGTTTATGTATTGGTTGCGTGAGGTTCAACAAGTACAGAGCACCCCAGGGGAAACCTCAGAGAATTCCCACTTGATATTTCCCAACTCTACCCATACAGGCTCCACGTTGTCAGAGCTAATATCCTTGCTCACTACTGTGTTAATTTCCTCTTTAACCAGCAGTGCCATTCCACCACCTTTTCCTTTATCCCTGTCCTTCCCAAATATTGAATACCCTGAGACATTCAATTCCCACCCCTGGTCACCCTGCAGCCATGTGAAGGATAAATATGGCAAGTTTAGGGAACCTTGGATAACGAGAGATATTGTGAGTCTCGTCAAAGAGAAAAGGGAAGCACTTGTCAAGGCTGGGAACACATGAAGCAAGTGTGGAATATATAAAGAGCAAGAGGGTAGCCAGGGACAGGGTTGGCCCACTCAAGGACAGGGGAGGGAATCTCTGTATGGAGCCAGAGGAAATGGGCGAGGTATTAATTGAGTACTTTGTGTCAGTATTCACCAAAGAGAAGGAGTTGGTGGATGATGAACCTGGGAAAGGATATGTAGATAGTTTGAGTCATATTGAGATCAAATAGGAGGAGATATTGGGGTTTTTGAGAAACATTAAGGTAGACAAGTCCTCAGGGCCTAATGGGGTATCAGTATTGGGACCACAATTGTTCACGATTTACATAGATGATTTGGAGTTGGGGACCAAGTGTAGTGTGTCAAAATTCGCAGATGACACTAAGATGGGTGGAAGAGCAAAGTATACAGAGGATGCTGAAAGTCTGCAAAGGGATATAGATAGTCTAAGTGAGTGGGCAAGGGTCTGGCAGATGGAGTACAATGTTGGTAAATGTGAGGTCATCCATTTTGGCAGGAATAACATCAAAATGGACTCTTATTTAAATGGTAAAAAATTGCAGCATGCTGCTGTGCAGAGGGACCTGGGTGTCCTTATGCAGGAATCTCAAGGAGTTGGTTTGCAGGTGCAGCAGGTAATTAAGAAGACAAATAGAAGTTTGTTCTTCATTGCTAGAGGGATGGAGTTTAAAAACAGCGAGATTATGTTGCAGCTGTATAAGGTGCTGGTGAGGCCACACCTGGAGTACTGTGTACAGTTTTGGTCTCCTTACTTGAGAAAGGATAGACTGGCACTGGAGGGGGTGCAGAGGAGATTCATGAGGTTGATTCCGGAGTTGAGAGGGTTGGCTTATGAGGAGAGACGAAGTAGACTGGGGCTATACTCATTGGAATTCAGAAGAATGAGGGGAGATCTTATAGAAACATATAAGATTATGAAGGGAATAGATAAGGTAGAAGCAGGGAAGTTGTTTCCACTGGCGGGTGAAACTCGAACTAGAGGGCACAGCCTCAAAATAAGGGGGAGCAGATTTAGGACTGAGTTGAGGAGGAACTTCTTCACACAAAGGGTTGTGAATCTGTAGAATTCCCTGCCCAGTGAAGCAGTTGAGGCTACCTCATTGAATGTTTTTAAGGCAAGGATAGATACATTTTTGAACAGTAAAGGAATTAAGGGTTATGGTGAGCGGGCGGGTAAGTGGAACTGAGTCCACAAAAAGATCGGCCACGATCTTATTGAATGGCAGAGCAGGCTCGAGGGGCCAAATGGCCTATTCCTGCTCCGAGTTCTTATGTTCTTATACCCCAAAGTACTGAGAGAGGCAAGGGAGGAAATTGCTGGAGCCTTGAGAGAAATCTTTGTATCCTCACTGGCTACAGGGGAAATCCAGTAAGAAGTTTAACAACACCAGGTTAAAGTCCAACAGGTTTATTTGGTAGCAAAAGCCAC
The DNA here is from genome assembly GCF_964213995.1 of Mustelus asterias. Taxonomy (NCBI): domain Eukaryota; kingdom Metazoa; phylum Chordata; class Chondrichthyes; order Carcharhiniformes; family Triakidae; genus Mustelus; species Mustelus asterias. The sequence continues at coordinate 1,419,833 of NW_027590136.1, forward strand.
ACTCAGTGTGGCAATGAGGGGATTTTCACAGTAACTTCACTGCAGTGTTAATATAAGTCTACTTGGCAAATGGAGTTTAACCCGGATAAATGTGAGGTGATTCATTCTATGTTCTAATGTGATGAGGACCATCAGAGAGTACAGCAGGATATTTCCGTTGAAATTATCCACAAAAGCTGATGAAGGACATTCATTTAACCCTGGATAGTAAATAGTGTTTTTCCTCCCACTACAGGTTTGGTGTGGCTTTTGCTACCAAATAAACCTGTTGGACTTTAACCTGGTGTTGTTAAACTTCTTACTGTGTTTACCCCAGTCCAACGCCGGCATCTCCACATCATGACTACAGGGGAAATCCCAGAGGATTAGAGAATAGCCAATGTTGTTCCTTTGTTTAAGAAGGGTAGCAAGAATAATTCAGGTAATTACAGGCCGGTGAACCTTATGTCAGTGGTAGGGCAATTATTGGAGAGGATTCTTCGAGACAGGATTTTCTCCAACTTGGAAATAAGTGGACGTATTAGCGAGAGGCAACATGGTTTTGTGAAGGGGAGGTCATGTCTGACTAATTTGATCGAGTTTTTCGAGCAAGTGACGAAGATGATTGATGAGGGTAGGGTAGTGGATGTTGTCTACATGGACATCAGTAAGGCCTTTAACAAGGTCCCTCGTGGCAGACTGGTGCAGAAGGTAAAGTTGCATGGGATCAGAGGTGAACTGGCAAGGTGGATACAGAACTGGCTCGATCATAGAAGACAGAGGGTAGCAGTGGAAGGGTGCATTTCTGAATGGAGGGCTGTGACAAGTGACGTTCCTCAGGGATGAGTGCTGGGACCTTTCTGTTTGTAATATATATCAATGATTTGGAGGAAAATGGAACTGGATTGATTAGAAAGTTTGCGGATGACACAAAGGTTGGTGGATTTGCAGAATGTTGGTGGATTTGCAGTGGATGAGGTGGAGGGCTGTTGTAGGCTGCAAGGCGACATAGATAGGATGCAAAGCTGGGCTGAAAAATGGCAAATGGAGTTTAACCCGGATAAATGTGAGGTGATTCATTCTATGTTCTAATGTGATGAGGACCATCAGAGAGTACAGCAGGATATTTCCACTGAAATGATCCACAAAAGCTGATAAAGGACATTCATTTAACCCTGGATAGTAAATAGTGTTTTTCCTCCCACTACAGATCGATGTACAATAAATACATTTGTCTCTGTTCCATTGAGTCTACAGCACAGGGCCGGGCCAGTCGGCCCAATTGGTCTGTGTCATTGCCACACTGAGGCGCCTGTTTGGGTACACCTGAGGGAGAATTTAGCATGCCCCAATGCACCTAACCTGTTCGTCTTTTTGGACTGTGGAGGAAACCGGAGCACCCGGAGGAAACCCACGCAGACACAGGGAGAACATGCAAACTCCGCACAGACAGTGACCCAAGCTGGGAATCGAACCCAGGTCCTTGGCGCTGTGAGGTAACAGTGCTAACCACTGTGCCGCCCTAGAAATCATGATTGGATTATTGAACCCCTTTATGAACGTATCAGGTCACCCTTCAGTCTTCTCTTTTCTAGAGAAAAGCAGCCCCAGCCTTTCCTGAGGGTTAAATGCTCTCAGTTCTGGGATTATTCTTGTGAATTTTTGTTGCTCCTTCTCCAGTGCCTCTATTTCCATTTCATCAATGACGATCACAAATGTTGACAGTGCTCCCAGTGCAGTCTAACCCTGGCTCCAAACAAGTTGAACAGAACCTCCCTGCTTTTCAATTCTATCTCTCTAGAATGGAACCCTGTATATGGGCCTCACACTTTAGGAAAGATGTGAAATTCTTAAGACAGGTTGCAGAGGAGCTTTACGAGAATGACTCCAGTGATGAGGGACTTCAGTGAGTTGGAGGGACTGGAACAGCTGAAATTTCTCTCTTTAGATCAGACAGGCATTAGGATTGGGAATGGGGCCATTCATCCCATTGAGTCCATGCCGACTCTCTGCAGACCAAACCGTTTCCCTGTTCTCACTGCGTATGCCTGTGGATTTATTTCCCTGAAATGCCCGTCCAATCTCCTTTTGGAAACATTCCATCATCTCTGCTTCTCCCCCACTTGTAGGAAGTGAGTTCCAGATATTTACCACTTTCTTCAAATGCAAAAGAGGGACTGAGAGCACAAAAGGAGACAGTTTGACCCATTGTGCCCATGCTGGTTCTTTGCACATTATAAGCAACAAGGTCCAGGAAGTCATGTTATATGCTAACATGTGACTGGAGCTTTATTTTAAAAATGAATGTTGTATTCACCTAATTGCTTGTGGAAGCTGCATAGCTAGCAAGAATTGTATAAATGAATAATTTATTCTATTAATTTGATTAGCTAGAGGAATTATATTCTGTCAAATCTGGCTCAAGAATAAGGTTGATTGTTCAGTTCAAGTAAGAAGGAAAGCTATTGGCTTGCAGCAAGTGTCTTTTCAAACCAGTTTATCTTGTATTAACCGTATTCAGTTGTGGGACATGGGCGTCGCTGGCTGGCCAACATTTATTGCCCATCCCTAGATGCCCTTGTTCAGAGGGCAGTTGAGAGTCAACCACATTGTCTTACTGTATTTATTAGCTACTGGTCATGAACAGATGAGTAAGTAGTGAGCCTTAATTGAGTTATAGTTAATCAATGAATAACAAATCAGTAGTTATCGTAAAAGATTGAGTTTTATTTGCTGTAAAAATTTAAAAGTTTAATTGCTGTGTATGTAAAGAATGTGCAATGAGGATAAATGTACTGGCGAGAGAGACCTTCAAGATCAGATTAGCCTCAACATTTGAAACTGTGTGAATAAGGGATTGTATCGAATCAGATAAAGGGATAGTATGAACCAGTTCTCTTGTATTCCTGTCTAAGATAATGAGCAAGGGTGGTCCAAGTAATTAGATACCAATTAAATTAATCTCGTGATCAAATTGACCAATTGTCATGTTGCAACAGGCCCAACTCTGACGTGAGGTAATGGTCACCTTGTGGATAAAAGTAGAGGTTCTGAAGGTCTTCCTTGCGAGCCAAATACTGAAAACTCCCGAGGCTGAGTTCCAAGGAAATTCCTGTCAGAGAAGGAACCAGAGAGGGTTACGCTTCTACGGACTGATCACCCACACGAAGCTGTAAAAGTCAATGTCTTGAAGTTGTTCACAAAATCTTTTCATTGAGTAAACTTCTTTTTAAATTTACTATCCAGAGAATTCTGCCTTTGTCTTAATTGGTTAAAGTCTTGTCTGAACCAAAGTGAATTTATTCAATGGTAAGTTGGGAGTGGCTGAAATCAACTCAGTTCCAGATAACAAGATCAGAGAACAGAAATCTTCAATTTAAACACTTGCATTTCTATAGCGCCTTTCACAACCACAAGATGTCCCAAAATGCTTTCCAGCCAATGAAGTACTTTTAAAGTGTAATCCCTGTTGTAATGTAGGAAACGCAGCAGCCAATTTGCACACAGCAAGATCCCACAAACAGCAATGTGATAATGAGCAGATGATGTGCTTTCAGTGATGTTGATTGAGGGATAAATATTGACCGGGACACCGGGGATAACTCCCCTGCTCTTCTTCCAAATAGTGGCTGTGGGATCCTTTACATCCACCTGAGAGGGGCAGACAGGGCCTCAGTTTAACATCTTATTTGAAAGAAGGCTGTTCTGACAGTGTAGCACTCCCTCAGTGCAACGCTCCCTCAGTGCAGTACTCCCTCAGTGCGGCGCTCCCTCAGTGCAGCGCTCCCTCAGTGCGGCGCTCCCTCAGTGCGGCGCTCCCTCAGTGCAGTACTCCCTCAGTGCAGCGCTCCCTCAGTGCAGCGCTCCCTCAGTGCCACGCTCCCTCAGTGCAGTACTCCCTCAGTGCAGCGCTCCCTCAGTGCAGCGCTCCCTCTGTGCGGCGCTCCCTCAGTGCAGTACTCCCTCAGTGCAGCGCTCCCTCTGTGCCACGCTCCCTCAGTGCAGTACTCCCTCAGTGCCATGCTCCCTCAGTGCAGTACTCCCTCAGTGCAGTACTCCCTCAGTGCGGCGCTCCCTCAGTGCGGCGCTCCCTCAGTGCGGCGCTCCCTCCGTGCGGCGCTCCCTCCGTGCGGCACTCCCACAGTGCAGCGCTCCCTCAGTCCTGGATGAGGAATGTTGGATTTGATTTTTGCCTCAGGTCCCTGGACTGGGATTTGAACCAAGAACCTTCTGACTCAGAGGTGAGAATGGTACCCACTGAACCACGGCTGATATTATAGACAACACGAAGTTCGAAAGTGAAAGTTACCCTTTAAAAACCCCCAGCCTTTGCCTCCAGTGTCTAAATCTAACAATAAAAACTTCAGTATAAATAACATGGATTTGATGACAAATGTTGAAGTGTTGGTTTAGAGCCACAAGTTTCAACTTCCCATTTGAGCCTGGGGCACCTTTCTGTCTCTCTGTTGCACGTGTCCATGACAGCCAGGCGATGGAGTTGAGGGCTGAATTTAGCTGAGAATAACAGCCTGCACCCCAATTGAGAAACTGCCATGGGTGTCGCACTAATACAGAGACAGGAAGGTGCTGGAGGACTGAGTGGGAAATGGGCCTCCAACCAATTGTTATATCGGTCACTCAGAGCTAAAGAGTAACCCATCTATTTAAATACATATACAGGGAAGAGGCTGCAATGAAATCTGTCCCTTTTAACCTGCACAAAAGCAGGAGGCTGAGATTGACAGGCTGCAGGAGGGGTCCATTCAGCCCATCATGCCCCTACTATCTCTTTGAAAGAACTCTCTGATTCATCCAACTGCTCTGTTCTTTTCCCACAGCCCTGAAAATTATTCCCTTTCAAGTCTTTACCCTTTGGAAAGATTCTATTGAATCTGCTTTCAGGCAGATCAGAACAACTCGCTGTGTCAAACAATAAAATAAAATCTCATCTCCCTCTCTGGCTCCTTTGCCAATTACCTTAGAGGGACTCACTTTCTGTTAAAGAGCCTGCCAACCCCTCTCACCCACTTTCCCTAAAGTGCATCAATCTCATCAGGAAAAGTCCAGAAAGTCAAATATTTTTACTGATAAAAGTTTATTAATGAAACAGAACATGGTTAAAAACAAACAGAAAATGACTTGAGCATCAAAGACAACCAGAGTAAAAGGATGTTCACCATGTTCTGGACCCAAATGGTTTCTCTTTGATTCATCTGTCGCCTGTTCCCTGCCCTCTTTGTGGAACACCTTCGCTCAGCCCACAAGCATGACCCTGACCTTCCGCTTGCTTGCCATTAGAATTCACCACCTTGCTCTCACGCTCACATTTCTGTCCTTGACCTGCTGCAATGTTCTGGAGACGCCCAACACAAGCTGGACAAACAGCTTTTGTGGATCATTTCAGTGGAAGTGTGCTCTCCCAGGCTCAAAGAGCATCAGCCCACTGGAAGCAAATTCATGAGACCGGCCAGTCCAGCAGAAACTCTCCCACTCTCCCACTTCATCAACTGTCAGAATGAACATGGTTCAGTCCTGGATGTGATTAACAGCAGCAATAACAACAGAACCCAACCCCTGTCATCATTCGTGAACTCGCTGGTGACTGCGCAAATTGGATAACTGAGCGAATCCCTTCCCACACACAGAGCAGGTGAATGCCCTCACTCTGCTGTGAACCCGCTGGTGTGCCTGCAGTGTGGATGATCTTCTAAATGTCTTTGTGCAGTGAGAGCAGCTAAACGGTCTCTCCTCAGTGTGAATGCGCTGGTGGATCATCAATACCTGAGAGCTTTTGAAGCTGCTCCCACAGTCAGAGCATTTAAAGGGTCTTTCATTGGTGTGAGTGACTTTGTGGTTCAGCAGGCTGGATAACTGAGCAAAACCCTTCCCACACTGAGAACATGGGAATGGGTTCTCCCCAGTGTGAACTCGCTGGTGTGCCAGAGGGTCGAAGACTCTCTGAACCTCTTTGTGCATGAGAGTGGCTGAATATTATCTCCTCAGTGTGAATGCGTTGGTGTGTCTGCAGATTGGATAACCAAGTGAAACCCTTCCCACACTCAGTGCATGTGAACGGCCTCTCCCCCGTGTGAATGCGTCGATGAGTTTCCAGTGCGGATGGGACCCTGCATGCCTTCCCACAGTTCCCACATTACCACGGTTTCTCCATGGTGTCCTTATGACTCTCGGGTTAAATCTCACACAGAACACGGGTACAGTCTCTCCCGCTGTGAATGCTGCGATGTATTTTCAGGCTGTGTAACTGGTTAAAGCTCTTTCCACACTCAGTGCACTGGAACACTGACTCGGTTGTATGTATGTGTCTCGGTACTTTTCCAGTCATACTGATGTTTATAATCTTCTCTAACAGACAGAACTGAGAAACATTTCTCCTTCTAGTTTCAAAGGCCCCGATGATATTCAGGTCCTGGTGGCTTGAGTGACTCTGTCAGATGTTGATGTGACGCTTTGTTTGAGATTTCTGTCTGTAAATCCTCACCTTCTGATCGCCTGTAAAAGGAGTTTACAAAATTCACCACGAGCAATACAGGATAGAAATTTAGAACAGACAATTCTAGTATCTATGAATATTTTTCCTCTCTCATTCCCCAAAAGCTGTAAGTCTCCATCCCACAGACACTCCCTCGATTCTCATTCTACTGTATCTAATATTTACCCTCCCAATTCTCCTGATGGTGCAGATTGAGAACAAACGAATAAAAAACAAAGAGAATTACAGCACAGGAACAGGCCCTTCGGCCCTCCAAGCCTGCACCAACCATGCTGCCCGACTTAACTAAAACCTCCGACCCTTCCGGGGACCATATCCCTCCCATCCTATTCATGTATTTGTCAAGATGCCCCTTAAAAGTCACTACCGTATCTGCTTCCACTACCTCCCCCGGCAACGATTTCCACGCACCCACTACTTTCTGTGTAAAAAATCTGCCTCATACATCTCCTTTACACCTTGCCCCTCTCACCTTAAACCTTTTCCCCCTAGTAATTGACTCTTCCACCCTGGGAAAAAGCTTCTGACTATCCACTCTGTCTATGCCTCTCATAATCTTGTAGACTTCTATCAGGTCTCCCCTCAACCTCCGTTGTTCCAGTGAGAACAAACCAAGTTTCTCCAATCTCTCCTCATCGCTAATGCCCTCCATACCAGGCAACATCCTGGTAAATCTTTTCTGCACCCTCTCCAAGCCTACACATTCTTCTGGGAGTGTGACGACCAGAATTGAACACTATATTCCAAGTGCGGCCTAACTAAGGTTCTATAAAGCTGCAACATGACTTGCCAATTTTTAAATTCAATACCCCGGCCGATGAAGGCAAGCATGCCATATGTCTTCTTGACTACATTCTCCACCTGCATTGCCACTTTCAGTGACCTGTTTTTTTTGGAGAAAAGAACAACATCTGCTCACTGGTGACTGATTTGTGTCTCAGGTTGTTTGATTTTACCTAAACACAGGGAGTGGTCTGTCTCAGGGAGGTGTCTCTTTGTGGCTGAATTAACTTCCTCAAAATCCCCACGGCATTTTCTAACTCTTCACTTGATCTGATATTTTCTGACTGTAAATCAATATCTTGTTCCAGAGTTTGGCCGAACAGCAGTAGATTTTTCTGAGCTCCACTCACCCTATCATCTGCCCCCTGTTCCCAATGTAACTGATTGTCCAGGTCAGACGTGCTCTCCTGCCAGCAATCAGCTCCATTCTGCAGCTTATCCACCAGTTCCCTCAACTCTTTATATTTTGTACTCAGCTGTGAGGCAACAGGTTTCCAATGTAACTGGAAATTAATTTATTCTGGACTTTTTCCAACTTGCTGCTTCCTTTCTGAATCTCTAGAAAATCTATCAAGGACACGCTCGCAATCATCGTCACATTCTTCTCCACCTCCCAGTGGATCAGTTGCTCCTGATGCCCTTGACTCCGTTGTCAAACTGTCAGTCACATTGTAGCAGATGCCAAAGCCATTGTTGTATTTGCTTTTTTGAGGCAGCAGTGCGAACCACTGTGCCACTGGATGGAATGCTGGCCCAGTGGAGAGATACATAGAAACTAGAAGCAGGAGTAGGCCATTCGGCCCTTCCAGTCTGCTCCACCATTCATCTTGATCATGGCTGATCATCGAATTCAATATCCTGATTCCCTCTTCCTCCCATATTCCTTGATCCTCTTACCCCGAGAGCTATATCTAATTTCTTCTTGAAATCAGTCAATGTTTTGACCTCAACTATAGGGTGGCACAGTGGCAAGCACTGCTGCCTCACAGCGTCAGGGACCTGGGTTCAATTCCGGACTTGAGTCACTGTGCGGAGTTTGCACGTTCTCCTTGTCCGCATGGGCTTCCTCCGGGTGCTCCAGTTTCCAACCACAGACCAAAGATGTGCAGGTTTGGTGGATTTGCAATGCTAAATTCCATCTTCATGTCCCAGGATGTGTAGGTTGGATGGATGAGCTGTGTTAAATGTGTGAGGTTATGGGCATAGGATGGGACAAAGAGCCTGGGGAAGGTCTCTGTAAGAGAGAGTCGGTGCAGACTTGATGGGCCAAATGGCCTCCTTCTGGACTGTAGGGATTCGATGATTTACTATCTACAATCTGGGGTATTGTTCTGCTATCAACATCTTGATAGAGCCCTGAGCTCCCCAATCAAACTCCATGGCACTCTGTTCCTCTTTCCCTGGTGACATTCTATCACTGCCCGTCTCTGTGGAGTTTGATTTTGAACCTGCATGGTTCTTATCAACTTGCTTACATGCCGTTTCTTTTAGGGGTCTGGCTATTACTTAACCGTGTCCACCCAGGCACGCCAAGTGTTGACCCTTGCACCACAATCAACTGAGGAAAAAGAGACACATGAGAAATCTGTGAGGGATTCATTTTCTGTGAAAGAACTCCTCTCACTCAGTTTACAAACATTGCATCAATCTACTCTCTTTTTTTGCCAAGCGGCGGCCTGCATCTTGTTTTCATGTTTTTTTGCTTCCAGACGGAGATGTCCTTTATTCTGCCACTAACACTTACTCTGGACCAATGCTTTGTTTCTTTACAACAACCATTACCTCTCCCTTTTGTTCCAGGACATTTTTTGTCATTTGATCTCACTCACCCTCTCACCAATCCCTAACTCAAAGAGCATCAACCTACTGAGAGCAAAGTAGTGAGACCGGCCAGTCCAGCAGAAAGAAACCTTCCGACCCTCCCACTTCACCAACTATCAGAATGAACATGGTTCAGTCCTGGATATGATTAACAGCAGCAATAACAACAGAATCCAACCTCTGTCATCACTTGTGAACTCGCTGGTGTCTCAGCAGGGCAGATGACTGAGTGAATCCCTTCCCACAGTCAGAGCAGGTGAATGGTCTCTCCCCAGTGTGAACTCGCTGGTGTGTCCGCAGGGCGGATGATGTTCTAAACCTCTTTGTGCAGTGAGAGCAGCTGTATGGTCTCTCTTCAGTATGAATGCGCTGGTGAATCATCAGTACCTGGGAGCTTTTGAATCCACGCCCACAATCGGCGCATCTAAAGGGTCTCTCATTGGTGTGAGTGACTTTGTGTCTCAGCAGGGCGGATGACTGAGCGAAACGCTGTCCACACACAAAGCAGGTGAATGGCCTCTGCCCAGTGTGAACTCGTTGGTGTGTCTGCAAGGTGGATGAATCACTGAACCCCTTCCCACAGTGAGAACAGGTGAATGGTTTCTCCCCAGTATGAATTCGCTGGTGCACCCGTAGGTTTGATGATGTTTTGAATCTCTTTGAGCAGTGATAGCAGCTGAACGGTCTCTCCTCAGTGTGAATGCGCTGGTGGGACATCAGTTCCTGAGACCTTTTGAAACCACTCCCACAGTCAGAGCATTTAAAGGGTCTCTCATTGGTTTGAGTGACTTTGTGCGTCAGCAGGTGGGATGACTGAGTGTACTCATTCCCACACTTGGTGCCGTTGAATGGCCTGACCCCAGTGTGAACCTGCTGGTGTGTCCACAGGCTGGATGACCGCGTGAAACATTTCCCACATTTGGAGCAGGTGAACGGTTTCTCACCTGTGTGAACTCGCTGGTGTCTCTGCAAGTGGGATAACTGAGTGAATCCCTTCCCACACTGAGAGCAGGTGAATGGCCTCTCCCCAGAATGAACACGCTGGTGTGTCTGCAGATTGGACAACTGAGTGAATCCCTTCCCACACATTGTGCAAGTGAACGGTCTCTCCTTGGTGTGAACTCGCTGGTGTATCCGCAGGCTGGATGAATCACTGAATCCCTTCCCACACTGAGAGCAGGTGAATGGCCTCAACCCAGTGTGACTGTGCTGATGAGTTTCCAGTCTGGATGGGTACTTAAACCCCTTCCCACAGTCCCCACATTTCCATTGTTTCGCCATGATGTGGGTGTCCTTGTGTCTCTCCAGGTCAGACAATCAGTTGAAGCCTCAGAGTGTTACAGTTTCCTTCTGCTGGTAACCGTGTGGTTTTTGTTTCATCTGCAGCCTCCCTGGATTCACTTCCTTTCCCTTCAGTTGCTGCAAGTCCCCAATTTCCCCCAGAATGAGAAAAGAAATGGAAAGGGGGAAACATTGATTTCCTCCCAGATGTTGTCCTTGAACTGGTTATAACTCTTTCCACAGTCAGTTCACTGGAACACTCGCACTCGGCGAGGGTGTGTGTCTCGGTCCTTTTCCAGTCACACTGGTGTTTAAAGCCTTCTGAAGCAAACAGAACAAACAAAGATGTTCACCTTCTAGATTCAGAGGCCATTGATATTCACTTTGCAAATGAATCAACTGCAAATGTCAGATCTTGATATGACATTTGGTTTGAGGTTTCTTGTTGAAAATTCTTCCATTCTAACATCCTGTAAAAGAGTTTACAAAAGTAATTACTGTCAGTCCAGGGTAGAAATTCAGAACAGACAATTCTAGTTTCTATGGAACATTCTTTCCTCATTCATTCTCCAAAAGCTGTGAATCTCCATCTCACACACTCTCCCTCCATTCTCACTCTGTTGTATCTAATATTCACCCTCCCAATTCACCAAAGATGCTTAGACAGCATCTTCCAAACCCAGGACCATTTCCATCTCGAAGGACAAGGGCAGCAGATACATGGGAACACCACCACCTGCAAGTTCCCCTCCAAGCCACTCACTATCCTGACTTGGAAATATATCGCCATTCCTTCTCAGTCACTGGGTCAAAATCCTGGAATTCCCTGCCTAATGGCATTGTGGGTTAACCCACAGAATATAGACTGCAGCGATTCAAGATGGCGGCTCACCACCACTTTCTCAAGGGCAACTAGGGGTGGGCAATAAATGCTGGCCAGCCAGCGATGCCCATGTCTCATGAATGAATAATTTTAAAAAATTCCCCTGAGGGTGCTGATTGAGGCTGATTGACAGATCCATGCTCACTGCTTCCTGTCCTGGACACAGAGAGCTGAAAATCTTCAAGCTCACAGCCACATTACAGTTTTACATTTGGATATAAATGAGCAGATGATGCGTGTAATACACTGTATTACTTGGTTACAGATACATGAAGAATGTGAGGAGGATTTTTATTTAGGCAGCCACTACTGACCTGGAAGTTAAAAACTGAAGTCCAGAATGAGAAAACAAATGGAAAGAGGGAGAAAAGAAAGTGTTTTACTCACAGATGCTGGAGACAGGAGGAAGTTTGAGTCTGTTTCTCTCTATGAATCACAAAAAGCGAGCAGGCAGGTCCCACACGAGTTAAGAAGGAAAATGGCATTTTGGCTTTTATTGCAAAGGGGTTGGAGTTTAAAAACAGGGAGGTTTTGTTGCAACTGTATAGTGTGTTGGTGATGCCTCACCCGGGATAATGCATACAGTTTTGATCCCCTTATCTAAACAAGGATATAGTAATATTGGACAGAGTCCAAAGGAAATTCACCAGGCTACTTCCTGGGATAGGAGGTTTGTCCTGTCACGAGGGAGTAAATTGTCAAGGTCTGTGTTCCTTGAAGTTTTGAAGACAAAGGAGTTATTGAAACATTTCAGATCCTGAGGGGGCTTGACAGGGTAGATGGTGAGATATTTTCAAACAAAATAAAGGGTCAGTCATTTAAAACTGAGGTGTGCAGAAATTTCTTCTCACAGAGGATGATGAAGCTCTGGAATTCCCCGCCCCAAAGGGTGGTGGAGGCTGGATCGTTAGAAGTATTTAAAGTGGAGGTGGATACATATTTGATAGATCGGGGAATAGAGGGCTATGGGGAAATGGCACAGTAAAGGAGATGAAACCGGCATCAGTCAGCTATGATCAGATTGAATGGCGGGACAGGCTTCAAGGGCCTGGTGGCCGCTCATGCTTCTATTTCTCGTGATCAGTTGCTGCAAGTCAACAATTTCTCCCAGAATGAGAAAATAAATGGAAAGGGGGAGAAAAGAAACTGTTTTACTGACAGATGTTGAAGACAGAAGGAAGTTTGAGTCTGTCTGAAGCTCAATCTTCATTCAAAGAGAGAGAGCAGCAGCTTTGCTGGGCCTTAATGAGCAGCTGAACAAGCTCATTGTCCACTTCCGCATTCAGACAATGGGGGGCTGTGATTGGCTGGAGGACCAGAGTCCTTCCGGTCCTCCAACTCTTCCCATTGGTCAATACCTCAACATGAGGGTCAGGGGGTGGGCACTCCCTCGCACATGCGCAGCTTCCCCACTCCCTTGGACATGCGCAGTCCCGGGCCGTGGGCAGGGGGCGATCAACGAGTTACTTCTCGCTCTGGCCGGAGCCATCAGTCGGTTGCCTGGAAACCTTGGCTCGAGGTGGTGGAGGGGGAGGGGAACAATGGGTGGGGGCGGGGCTCCCGTGTCCGCGCGCCCGGGCCTGAGCACTGGAACCCCTGTACGTCATCGCGGAAGAGACTGATTCCTACTGGCTGATTCAGGCAGGGCTGCATTGTGACGTCAAAATACGGATGTTGTCCAATGAGCTTCAGACCAAAACCTCCTCCTCTGGCATGAGGGGGTATAGCTCAGTGGTAGAGCATTTGATTGCAGATCAAGAGGTCCCCAGTTCAAATCTGGGCGCTCCCCTATCTAATCTTCATCTTAGCGAGAAAGAATCAAAGTCATAAAACCCACCCTTACACAGTACAGTGTCTGTAATTGCAGCAATGAGTAATAATAGGACCTGGCTGACCTGCGGAGGGTGCGAGAATGCCAGGCGATGTACTCCGCTGCGTCCTCTGCCAGGATCAACTGGGCCAAGTGCTCCGGACTCCTTGTCGGTCCTTGGGAGACGGACCCCCTTCCGGAGGAGCTCAGGCCTTTCACCTGGAGCAGGACCAACCTCCTCTACTTGGGGGCCCATCTCTGCCCAGCCGAGGAATCCTGGCCGGTGAACTGGCGGGAGCTGGAGGCCAAAGTCTCCGCCCGCCTGAGTCGCTGGACAGGACTGCTCCAAGTGCCGTCCTACGGCGAGTTCGCGTCATAAACCAGCTGGTCGCCTCCATGCTGTGGTACCGGCTGGTCCCTTTGACCCCTCCCCCTGGCTTTGTCGCCGATATCCAGAGAACCCTCCTGCGGTTCTTCTGGGACAATCGACTGCACTGGGTCCCTGCTGCGGTTCTGCATCTCCCGCTTGAGGAGGGCGGACAAGGTCTGGTGTGGCTCCGCACTCAGATAGCGGCCTTCCGCCTCCAGGCCCTGCAGAGGTACCTTTACGTTGAGCCCCCTCCACAATGGTGTGCCATGGTGACGTATTTCTTCCGCCAGAGGCACGGCCTCAATTATGACGTGCAGCTCCTGCATATCGAACTGGGGCGTGCTTCGATGGCGGAGGAGTTGCCCGTCTTTTACCAGGACCTCCTCACTGTCTGGAACAAGGTCGCCTCGCGACGCAGCTCTCCCCCGTCAGGAAACGACTCCTCCAGCCGTATAACTTCAGGTGGCTGGCGGAGAGGAGGGCTGCGGACACCGGGGTGACCAGAATCGGGGACGTGCTCGATGGCGGAGGGGCGGGCTGGATGAGTCCCCGTGTGCTGGCTGAGCACGCGGGGTCGTCCGTCCGGCACGCGGCCAAAGCCATCCTAGACCTTAGGACGGTCGTGCTCGGCCCCGAAACTGCACGCAAACTCGAGACGGCGCAGGCGTGCGGTGGGATCCCGCCCGAGCGTTCCCCTGTTCGGGCGGAATTCCACATTGGCCCAAAGCTTCAGCCCCCCTCCCCCCCTGGGTGAGGTGCCCCACAGCCTGAGCCGCCTCGCGGAAATGTCCTCCGTGCCTTTTTCTACTGCGCGGAGGCGTTTCCTGTGCGGGCTGCTGCTGCACACCCTCCACTACTGCCTCCTCGCCTGTCGCCCGGATACACCTTGGCGGGCCTTGTTGCCGCCGGGCGGCGGAGGTCCCCGCTGGAGGTCCCTCTATGGAGGGATCTCCCCCAATTACGTCGGGGACCTGGGGTGGAGGGTGATGCATGCAGCAGTTCCGCACAACCGTAGGATTCACTGGTTCACGGGCTCCGAAGACTGCCCTTTCTGCGGCCTTGTGGAGTCCGTGGACCATGTCTATGTTGTGTGTCTTAGGCTGCAACTCCCTTTATGTTTTCCTGAAGAACCTTTTGTTGATGTTTTGTCTGCACTTCAGTCCCACGCTCCTGATCTACGGACACCCGGTGCGGAGAGGGGAGGGTCGGGATGGCGACCTCCTTGTGAACCTGCTCCTGGGCCTGGCGAAACGCGCCATTTACCGGTCCAGGCAGCGGGCGATCGAGGGGGCCGTCCATCCTGACTGTCTTCCCCTCTACCGCGGCTACGTTCGCGGTCAGGTGTCCCTGGAGAGGGAGCATGCGGTGTCCACGGGCGCGGTTGAAGCCTTCCGCGCCCGCTGGGCACCGCAGGGGTTGGTGCGTTATTGACCCTAATAATCACATTTTAATTTGATGTTTTTAAGTTTCCTTTGGACTTTGATTTCTGTTCGGGCTGTTCCCCCTCCTTTTTGGGGAGCTGCCCCTTTTACTTTGTCCTGATTTAATCTGAGTTTGTTTATTTGGTTTGACCTAAAAAGAGGGCAACATCTGGGAGGAAAACGCTTTCTTCCCTCCACCCCCCCCCCCCCCCCCCCTTTCCATTTCTTTTCTCATTCTGGGGGAAATTGGGGACTTGCAGCAACTGAAGGGAAAGGAAGTGAATCCAGGGAGGCTGCAGACTCTGGAAAGGTTACAGATGAAGACCGGATTCAGGAACAGGACTAGGCCCAGGTATATTTTTGTTTCTCTCTCAAAGACATTGACATCTTTTAGTTCCCTCAGTTTATCTGGCTAATAGGGGAGCCTCTTACCCAATGTTCACAATTCAGTTTTCCCAGAAGAGGGCTAACATTTAAATCAACAGTAAATTTGTATGGGAGAGAGATATGTTATTTATGATCCCATATTTTTTGTCTTGAAATATACAGCAGTGTGGCTGCTTTATCAATTTCCAGTGATGCAGAGATTACAACATAGAAGGAAATGCATTTGGCAACTTAAATCCATGCTAACTCTCCGTGGTAGCCATGATGTGGAGATGCTGGCATTGGACTGGGTTGGACATAGTAAGAAGTCTCACAACACCAGGTTAAAGTCCATCAGGTGAGTGACCTGAGGAAGGAGCAGTGCTCCAAAAGCTCGTGATTCCAAATAAACCTGTTGGACTTTAACCTAGTGTTGTGAGACTTACTGAACTCTCTGTGGAGCAATTTGGTCAGTTCCATTCCCTTGAGTTCCACGTCACATTGGAATGGATGAGGGTTCCAGATGAACTGAGACTGGGGTGGAATCGGACGATATCACTGAGATGGGAATAGGCGGTTTTGATGATGATGTGGATATGTGGTTGGAAGCTCATCTTGGGGTGAAATATTTCACCCTGGTTGTGAACAGTTTGGTTCAGCCTCAGACAGTTACCAGGAAGATAGAGTTGCTGGTGAGGGAGTGGAGTTTGTAGTGGGGCCTGAAGACAATGGGTTCAGTCTTCCCAGTGTTTATATGAACGAAGTTTCAGTTCTTTTAGTACTGGATGTCAGACAAGTCAGGATTGTGTGCGAGTTGTGGGGGGAGAAACTCGGAGGTGATGGTGTTCACATCTACCTGCTACCTTGGTCCTTCTAGGTGGTGGAGGTTGAGGGTTTGGGAGATTCTGTCAACGTTCTCATTGAGTTCTAGATGTATAAAATCCCTCTCCTTCACCCCTGGCCTCTCCTACTTCTCTCTGTCTCCACTCAGTGCCCAGATTCTTATCTAGACCAGGCGCCAGATTTCCTTTCTTGACAGACATCAGCATACCACTTGGGTTTTTATGATAATCCAGCAGCTTTCCTCTGTGTGGGTTTCCTCCAGGTGCTCTGGTTTCCACCCACAGTCCAGAGATGTGCAGATTAAGTGGGTTGGCCATTTCCCCTTAGTGTCCCAAGACATGTAGGTTAGATGGATTAGCCATGGTAAATGTGTGAGGGTATGGGGATAGGGTGGGAGAGAGGCTCTGGGTAAGATACTATGTGAGAGAATTGGTGCGACTCATGGGTTGAATGGCCTCCTTCTGCACTGTAGGGACTCTATGATAATGTGGGAAAATGTGAAACAGTTCATTTTGGAAGGGAGATCGGGGAGTATTATTTAAATGGGGAAAAAACTGTAAAGCTGCAACACAACAGGACTTGGGGGACTTCTGCACAAAACACAGAAACCTAGCACACAGGTGCAGTTGGTAATCAGGAAGCCTAATAGAATGTTGGCCCTTATTTAAAGTAAAGTTTATTTATTTGTCACAAGTAGGCTTACATTAACAGTGCAATGATGTTACTGTGAAAATCCCCGAGTCGCCACACTCCGGCGCCTGTTCAGGTACACTGGGAGAATTTAGCATGGCCAATCAACCTAACCCGCACATCTTTGGACTGTGGGAGGAAACCGGAGCACCCGGAGGAAACCCACGCAGACACAGGGAGAATGTAGAAACTCTGCACAGACAGTGACCCAAGCCAGGAATTGAACCCGGGTCTCTGGCGCTGTGAAGCAGCAGTGCTAACCACAGTGCCATCGTGGTTGGAGTATATGAGTAGGGAAGTCTTGCTGCAACTGTACAAGGTACTGACGAGACCATATCTGGAGGACTGTGAGCAGTTTTGGTCTCCTTATTTAAGGAAAAATATTATTTCATTGGAGGCAGT
Organism: Mustelus asterias; assembly: GCF_964213995.1. Classification (NCBI taxonomy): domain Eukaryota; kingdom Metazoa; phylum Chordata; class Chondrichthyes; order Carcharhiniformes; family Triakidae; genus Mustelus; species Mustelus asterias. Next base: position 1,436,993 of record NW_027590136.1, read on the forward strand.
TCACAGTAGATTCACTTGGATTATCCCTGTTATGGAGGGATTGTTTTATGAGGAAAGGTTAAACAGGTTGGGCCTCTCCTCATTAGAATTGAGAAGAATGAGAGGTGATCTCATTGAAGCATATCGGATTCTTAAGGGAGTTGACAAGGTAAATGCTGAGCGGATGTTTCCTCTCATGGGAGAGTCTGGGACCAGAGGGCACAGTCTCAGAATAAAAGATGCCAATTTAAGACTGAGATCAGGAGCAATTTCTTCTCCCAGAGGGTTGAGAGTCTTTGCAACTCCTTGCCACAGAGAGCTGTGGGGGCAAAGCCCTTGTGTATATTTTTGATCAATAAGGAAATCAAGGGTTACGGGAAAAGGGCAAGAAAGTGGACATGAGGAATGTCAGATCAGCCATGATCCTATTGAATGGGTGACATTCAATCCCTTCCCTGCAGGACATCCGTGAATCACTTGGGTTTTTATGACACTCCAGAATTTTCATGGTCACTTTTTCCTGGTGCCGGCCCCACAAATGACCAGATTCATTCCGCTCAATTTCACAACCTGCCTTTGTGTTTTTGTGGGTTCTCTCTCACATTTTTTTTCTTTTAAATTCAGTGTCACAGAGTTTTAGAAGTGGAGGAGTTGCAGTCAGGAATCTTCGAACAAACATCACATCAGGATCTGACGGAGCTGCCCAGTTAACGGTAACTTGATTACCATTCGGATTTTAAACATTGAAGGAAAAAGCATTGTTCACAGGAGATGAAACTGTTCTCTGTGTGGACGCAGCTTCAGTTGATCATCTGGCCTCAGGGGCTACAAATATAAACATCCTGGGGAGGAACCATTGAAGAGTGAGGACAGTGATGAGGGATTCAGTTACCCGTCTGAGCTGTAAGCTCATCGGGCACCGGGGAGAGGCCGTTCACCGGCTCTGAGTATTGGACTGATTTCATTCCATCATCCAACCTGTTGGCTCACTGACATAGTCACACTGGGGGGAGATTGTTCAAATGCTCCAGAGATGGAAAGGGATTCATTCAGTCATCCCACCATATGACACACAAACCTGTTCACACTTGAGTGATTTTGTTAATTACCCAGATTACGAGAAGAGCTGTAAAAGTTCCAGGGAAGTGATATCCTATCGACGTGTCCACACTGACGAGAGACCGTTCAGGTGCTCTCACTTTGGGACTGAGTTCAGGCGATTATCTCACCTCACAGTGCACCAGCAAATTCACACTGGGGAGAGGTTATTCCTCTGCTCTGATTCAGTTGAAAAAAATTACAAGTAAATCACTATTTGCTATAGACCAAAGAAAGATACTTTATTGGAAGAGTAAGGGTCACAAGGTAAAACAAGCCAAGTTCCAGAATATTAAACATCCAGAGATTGTAAACATCAACAGAAACAAACCCAACAGGTATCAGGCAGGTAAGTGGAACTGATCCACTTCAGATCAGCCATGATCTTATTGAATGGCGGGGCAGGCTCGAGGGGCTAGATGGCCTACTCCTGCTCCTATTTCTTATGTTCAAACTATCAGAATGAACAGAGTTCAGTCTTGGATTAACAGCAGCAGCAACAGCAGAATCCAATCCCAGTAATCACTGCTGAACTTGCCGGTGTGTCAGCCGATTAGATGATCGATTGTATCTTTCTCACATGTGGAGCAGGAGTGTGGTCTCTCCCCAGTCTGAACTCACTGGTGTGTGTCTTGGAGGCGATGGTTTTCCTAGGCGCCAGCTGCTCTTATCTTTCCAGTGGGTGGAGTTATGGGTTTGGGAGATTCTTTCAAAATTCAAATTCAGTTGCAGATCTATGAAGTTCATCTCTTTTACCCTCTCCTTCACATCTCTCTCTCCTCCCATGGAAGCCAGAGTCTTGTGTAAGCCTCGACTGGGTGGCAGGTTCCCTTCTCTAAAGAACATTAGTGAACCAGTTGGGTTTTTATGAGAAACCAGCAGTTTTCAGGGTCACTTTTTCCTAGCGCTGGCCCCACAAATTACAAGATTAATTTTGCTCAATTTCACAACCTGCCTTTGTGTTTTTCTGGGTTCTCTTTTATATTTCCTTGATTCTGTCTTAAATTCATTTTACAGAATATTTGAAAGGTTCACGATCAGGAAAGTCAAACCAAACATCACATCAAAATCTGACAGAGTCACTCGATTCATCAGGACTTGAATATCATCGGCCTTTGAACATGGAAGCAAAAAGCACTGTTCACACCAGGGAGAAGCGGTGGAAATGTGTGGATTGTGGGAAGGGATTCAGATCCCCATCTGAGCTGGAAATTCATCGACGCAGACACACCGGGGAGAGGCCGTTCATTTGTTCCGTATGTGGGAAGAGATTCGCTCAGTTCATCTGCCTTCAGCTGCATGAGCGACTCCACACCGGGGAGAGGCCGTTCACCTGCTCGGTGTGTGGAAACGGATTCACTCGCTCATCCCACCTGCTGAAACACCAGCAAGTTCACACTGACAAGAGAGAGTTTCAATGCTCCAAGTGTGAGAAGAGCTTTAAAAGCCCACACGGACTGAGGGAGCACCAGCGCATTCACACCGAGTACACACTGTTCAGCTGCTCACAGTGTGGGAAGAGTTTCAGGACAGCAACCCACCTTCAGACACACCAACGAGTTCACACTGACAAGAGACCTTTTCAATGTCCAGAGTGTGGGAAGTGCTTTAAAAGTTCTGGTGAACTGATGTCCCATCAGCTTGTTCACACTGAGGAGAGACCGTTCCAGTGCTCTCACTGTGGGACTGGGTTCAGGCGATCATCTCATCTCACTGCACATCAGCGAGTTCACACTGGGGAGAAGCCATTCATCTGCTCCAAGTGTGGGAAGGGATTCAGTCAGTCCTCCAACCTGCTGACACACCAACAAATTCACACTGAGATGAGGCCGTTCACCTGCTCCGAGTGTGGAAAGGGATTTGCACGATCATCCCACCTGCTGACACACCAGCGCATTCACACTGGGGAGAGGCCATTCACCTGCTCCGAGTGCGGGAAGAGATTTACCGAATCATCCAATCTGGTGAAACACCAGCGAGTTCACAGATGACTGCTCTGCTCTGATTCTGCTGTTGTTCATCAGATTCAGGACTGAACCCTATTCATCATGACATTGGGAAAGTGTTGATGATGTTGCTGCAAAGTACAGTAACTGGGCTGGAGTCGACAGAATTTGCATTCATATAGCACCTTTCACAACGTCAGGACATCTCTGTGCGCAGTCAGCCTCCACAAGCAGCAATGTGATGAGGGGCAGTGACCTGTTTTCAGTGAGATTGGGTGAGGGGTAACATTGGTCTCACCAGGGTGAGCTCCCTCCTCTCCTTCCAAATAGAAGCCGTGTGATCTTTCACCTCTGCCTGAGAGAGCAGACGGGACCCTCGGGTTGACATCCTCATATCAGTGAAGTAAAGAACCTTCATTCTGAGACAATTGAAGAATCAGCACTTAATCAATAGATGTACTTGTCAGACTGGTAATATAACCTGTAACACAAAGTTTGTAATGTTTTTTTATAATAAGTAATATGATTTTACGTACACTGGTCATAAGTCATGAGAACTGTCAAATTATGTTTTCCAGCCAATCTAGAAAGATAAGGTAGAGCTCACAAAACATTTATGGCTTTGACAAGTTACGTTAAGTTGGGGAATGAATGGGACCTGACTCAAGATGTCTCATTTATTCAGTAGACCTTTGTACTCAGACATCAGGAGATGCCAGTAGGTGTCAGGGGCCAATCAGACAATTAAGTTAATCAAATATAGTTCAATACTGTGGCTAATTTGAGTTAAGCAAATGTGAGTTGAAGGGGTTAAAATAAAGGTTTTGAGTCGCCAATCTGTTAACATGTCCTTGTCTGATGATCATTTCATGTCTTTGGCCTGATCAACCGAGGAAAGTTGTGAGAAGTCTGTTTCATTGTTAAAGATGAGCTTTCTCCTCCTCCTGTCAATCACTGATTCAAACTTTGCTTTTTATCTTTCTAACTTGTTACCTTTTTACCTTCTTAATGGTTAATAAATCATCTGAATTTACCAATTAGAATGTTCATTCTGGCCAGATAGTTAAATCTTGTAGATTTAATTTAAAATTGGGGATTTATTGCAAACAACTTCTACCTGATAAATCAACTCCAAAGTGCAAATGCTGCCTGGATTTGGTGTCTTGGTGTAAGTGGTCCCTGGATTTGGTTTCTCTACATGTGGGCCCTGCACTGCTTTCAACCCAACCGTCTGTCTCAGATCTTTCATTGATTTCAATTTAATGGAAACTGGGAGTTGGGACCTGTCAACATGTGAAATATATTTACAAATGTTTGGAGGGTTTCTTACAGTTGGGACCTTTCTCTGTTCTGTCCACTCAAGATGTTGGGTAACAGACTTTCTCCTGTGAATATCCAGCTTGGGTTTTGGGCCCTGATGTGTTTCCTTGTTCATCTTGTTGACTCTAAATATTGAATCTTGTGGTTTCATACATCAGATAATCAAACTCCCAACACCAGATTGTCTTTAACTGACTTTATTACAGCACTGCAATAATAGACAGAGTATAGTTACTTGTCTGCAGAACAGAGGTAATACCCTAGATTCAGAGCTCGCTATCCTGAGCAAGCTATTCAGTTGTGTCAAATTGCTACAGAAGAGTCAATGATAAAACCAGACAGACCCCCCCGCATTGACCTAGGTTCCAGAAATGATAAACGCACACTGTTCCCAAGTTAATCCTGCAAAGAATTCCTGGCTAACAGCTGGGGGCTTGTGCCAAAGTTGGCAGAGATTTTCTGAAAGACGTGGGTTCACCTCAACTTAAATGTAAGACTTAAAGTCAATTACAATTGTTGGATTTAGTTGGGAGAGCTGATCTAAAAGGGACTTTCATTTACAACTAGCTACAGGACCATACTGGGTGCAAATATTGTTACAAGCTTTACAGAATTTACTAAGTTAATCACATAAGTACAAAATGCAAAACTTAACAAAGGCAGTGGAAGCAGTCAGTTCACTTTGTAACTCTGGCTCACAACTTCCAGCCGACTGCAGCACTGTCTCTTGTTCTGTTGACTGTTGTCTATCTTCTTCCTGCTCAGCTTCTCTGAGCTGTGAACTGGGCAGCTGAAAGCTGATGGTTATTAACCCTTTCTAGACACAGCCCCTGTGCATGATCAATGGTGTTCCTGAACTCTGGTTCACCATGATCAGTCCCTGATTTATTTAGGTGGTGTGGAATCAGTTTCTGATTGGTTTCTTCATGGTGATGGTCATCTACTGACCATTTCCTGCAATCTCCTGGCTGGCCCTCTAATGTATCAGTTACTTTCGGAGTTTGCCCCATATGCCTTTTCTGTGATTTCATTAAATTGTATGGCTTCGTACTGAGATAATGGAGACCTAAAGATATCTTCTTTGTCACTTATTTGAGAAAAGCAAGTTTATGGTGTCAAATCCTAATGGTTAACATTTGGGTTCATTGTCTCAAATGTCTCATTGATGTGTCGAACTTTTAGAGTTCTCATTGGGGCAGGTGACTATCAGTATATTTTGGTTAAAGAAAGTGCTTGCTGGTTTTTGTAGTGGTTGCCAGAGCTTGGAACACAGTTAATTAAAAGGACACAAAGTGACACACAGCCTTAAACTAATACAGAAATTACAAAGTTACTTCAGATCTGAAATCCAAAGAAAGTGGGCATCAAATCAGTGTGTAAAAGGTGAGATAGCAGGAAACACAAATACAGTATGATACATTCAATTGATAAATGTTCAAAACTAATGAGTCAGAATTACTACTGCGCTATGAAAATTAAACTGAAACCTTTAATTTTTCAAACCAATGATAGTTATATAATGTGAAAGAAAGTGACCGCTTCTTTTAAGATATTACAAGTTAAAAGGATACATTAATTTACGACACAAGGCTGAAGGTTTGAAACTTCACAGCTGGTTTCTTCACACAATATGGCCTCTAACTCAAGTATAACTGTTATTGTCAATGGCTGAGGGGTTAACAGTTCCAGCCCTTCGCTCATCCAGAGTTGATGGGATCCACAGGACTCTGTAATTAAAGTATAAAAGTGTAGCTTTACACCGGCCGAGGTCATGTGATGTATTTCACTTGTCAAATAAGAATGCAGCTACAGACAAAGCCAGTTACATGATACAATATATTACAATTCAGCAGAATATCGTATCAGGTAAATTGATTAATAAACTTCAATTACTTGATCATTACGCATAACTAAGCTACAAACTATTAAATATAACCATTCCTACAGTCGAACAGTCCAGTCAAGCAGCAGGCTGACACAGTCATACTTTGAATCATATCTTACTGCCAATGTCTCACAGGAACAAGGAGCAGGATTCGGCTATTTGGTCCCTCGATTCTGCTCCACCATTTAATCAGATCAGGGCTGATCTGATAGTAACCTCAAATCTGCATCCTGCCTGCCCCCAATAATCTATCACCCACTTGCTTGCCAGGAATCTATCTACATCTGCCTTAAAAATATTCAAAGATTCTGCTCCCACCGCCTTTTCAGAAGAGTGTTCCAGAGGTTCACGACCTCTGAAAGAAAATATTTCACCTCATCTCTGTTTTAAATGTGCGAACCCTTATTTTTAAACAGGGACCTTGAGCTCTAGATTCTCACACAAGAGGAAACATCCTCTCCACATCAACCTGTCAAGAACCTTCAGGATCTTCCATGTTTCGATCAAATTTATCTTACTCTTCTAAACTCCAGCAGACACAAACCTCGCCTGTCCAAGCTTTACCCATAATCCACACATTTCTAGCATTAGTCTGGTCAATCGACTGCTTCCAATGTATTTACATCCTTGCTTAAACAAGATGACCAATCCTGTACACCGTACTCCAGATGTGGTCTCACTGGTGCTCTGGATAACTGAAGCATAACCTCCATATTTATGTAATCAATTCCCCTCACAAATGAGAGTTTTCCTAATTACTTGCTTTACCTGCTTACTAGCTTTTTCTGATTCATGCAAAGAACAGGAACAGGCCCTTCGGCCAACGCTGATCACATTGTCCTATCGAGACCAACCGCTTATATCCCTCTATTCCCCGTCTGTTCATGTGTCTATCAAGATAAATCTTAAATGTCACGAACGTGTCTGCCTCAACCACCTCACTTGGCAGCGCATTCCAGGCCCCCACCACCCTCTGTGTAAAAAAACTTCCCCCAACATCTCCACTGAACCTTTCCCCCTTATCTTGAGCTTGTGCCCCCTTGTAATTGTCATTTCTGCCCTGGGAAAAAGCTCCCAACTGTTCACCCTATCCATACCCCTCATAATTTTATAAACGTCTATCAGGTCGAGCCTCAGCCTCGGTCTTTCCAGGGAGAACAATCCCAGTTTATTCAATCTCCAGAACACTCAGATCCCTCTGCATCTCAGAGCTCGACAATCTCTCACCATTTAGATAATCTGCTTCCCTTTTATTCTTCCTGCCAAAATGTGCTGTCCTACCAGCAGTTCAGACCTGAGTAGGGGGAGCAGCACAGAAGTGTACAGTGCAAGTGAGTCATCCTAGGAGTCCTCAACTTGAAATTCTTTTTTATTCATTCGTGGGAAATGGGCATTGCTGGATGGCCAGCATTTATGGCCCAGTCCTTGTTGCCCTTGAACTGAGTGACTTGCGAGGCCATTTCAGAGGGAGTCACATGGAGGCCAGGCCGGGTAAGGATAGCAGATTTCCTTCCCTAAAGGGCATTAGTGAACCAGATGAGTTTTTTTACGATAATCAACAATGGTTTTATGGTCATCAATAAATTCTTAATTCCAGATTTTTTTCATTGAATTCAAATTCCACCAACTGATGTGGCAGGATTCGAAGCCCGGTCCCCAAATCATTAGCTGAGTTTCTGGATTAATAGTTCAGCAATAATACCACCAGTTATCACCTTCCCTAGTTCAACATGGAGTATAGGAGAACAAGTCAGGAGCAGCACTGGGCACCCTAAAACTGAGATTCATAAGAACATAAGAAATAGGAGCAGGAGTAGGCCATCTAGCCCCTCGAGCCTGCCCCGCCATTCAATAAGATCATGGCTGATCTGACGTGGATCAGTACCACTTACCCGCCTGATCCCCATAACCCTTAATTCCCTTACCGATCAGGAATCCATCCATCCGCGCTTTAAACATATTCAGCGAGGTAGCCTCCACCACCTCAGTGGGCAGAGAATTCCAGAGATTCACCACTCTCTGGGAGAACTCTGTCTTAAACCGACCCCCCTTTATTTTGAGGCTGTGTCCTCTAGTTTTAACTTCCTTACTAAGTGGAAAGAATCTCTCCGCCTCCACCCTATCCAGCCCCCGCATTATCTTATAAGTCTCCATAAGATCCCCCCTCATCCTTCTAAACTCCAACGAGTACAAACCCAATCTCCTCAGCCTCTCCTCATAATCCAAACCCCTCATCTCCGGTATCAACCTGGTGAACCTTCTCTGCACTCCCTCCAATGCCAATATATCCTTCCAACCTGGTTACTCTGTAACATGGGACTATAAGCATGCTAAACAGCAGAAGCAGCATGTTCCAGGCAGGGCCAAGCGATCCCACAAACAACGGATCAGATCAAAGCTGCAGTCCCCCCACATCCAGTCGTGAATGGTGGGGGACAATTAAACAAATCACAGCTCCACAAACATCACCATCCTGAATGACTGGGGAAAGAAGTGGATCAGTGCAAACAACTGTGATTTGTGTTTGGTGATCGCGGATGTGTTACTGATGCCTTCCATGGATTCCAAGGCCAGGAAAGACACTCTGGAAGGTGTGGGGAGCTGGGACTTGCCCAGGAGAGTAACTGAAGGTATGAAAACTGAAATAATCCAGAGTTAGAAAGGAGAAAAGGCCACAAAAATGCAGCAATTAGTAACAAGACATTGATTAATCTTTTCTTGTCCTGGAGAAATGAAGGTCCCAGCTTTGTGTCTTAAACAATATTAGTTAATTTGACATTTATCCGGAGTAGTAAACTCCAGCCCAGTTATAGCAATCACAAACATCAGCGAAAACACACCCCAACTGTCAGAATGAACATTGTTCAGTCCTGGATGTGATTAACAGCAGCAATAACAACAGAATCCAATTCCTCCAGACACTTGTCAATTTGCTGGTGAGTTAGAAGATGGGTTGACTGAGTGAATCCCATCTCACACTCAGAGAAGGTGAATGGTCTCTCTCCATTGTGAGTGTGTTGGTGTCTCAGCAGGTGGGATGAGTGAGAAAATCCCTTCCCGCACTCAGAGCAAGTGAATCGTTTTTCCCCAGTGTGAATGTGCTGGTGTGTTCGCAGGTTGGATGAGCGAGTGAATCCCTTTCCACAGTCAGAGCAGGTGAATGGTCTCTCCCCGGAGTGAACTTGTTGGTGCCTCAGCAGAATACTGGAGGTCTTAAAGCTCTTCTCACATTCAGAACGTTTGAAAGGTTTCTTATCCGAGTGAACAAGTTGGTGTGATCTGAGGCTGGTTAAATAAATGAATCCTTTTCCACACAAGGAGCAGGTGAACGACCTCTCCCCAGTGTGAACTCGCTGATGTTTCTGGAGGCTGGATAACTGAATGAATCCCTTCCCACACACTGTACATCTGAATGGCCTCTCCTCATTGTGAACTCGCTGGTGTATCAGCAGATCACTTGTGGTTTTATAACTCTTCTCACATTCGGAACATTTGAAAGGTCTGTTATCAGTGTGAACCAGTCGGTGTGTAGCGAGGTGGGATGATCGTGTGAATCCCTTCCCACACACAGAGCAGATGAATGGCCTCTCCCCAGTGTGAGTGCGTTCATGTTCAATGAGGTTCTGTGATCGTTTAAACAGCTTCCCACAGTGAGAGCAACTGAACTGTCTCGCAATGTGAACAATCTGGTGCTTGACCAGGTCCTCAGAGCTTTTAGAGTTGTTATCGCTGTCAGAGTGGTTAAAAAGCCTCTCTTCAATGTGAACTTGCTGGTGGGTCAGCAGGTGGGATGACTGAATGAATCCCTTCCCACACACGGAGCAGGTGAATGGTCTCTCCCCAGTGTGACAGCGGCGATGTATTTCCAGCAGCGATGGGTAACTGAATCCCTTCCCACAGTCCCCACATTTCCATGGTTTCTCCATGGTGCAGGTGTCCTTGTGTCCGTCTAGGTTAAACAATCTGTTCAAGCCTTGTCCACACAAAGAATTTGTGTATTATTTCTCAGTAAGGGAATCAAGAGTCATGGGAATAAGGCAGGAAAGTGGAGTTCAGGATTATATCAGATCAGTGAATAGTGGAGCAGACTCAATGGGCCCAATGGCCGAATTCTGCTCCAAGATCTTCTCATCCTTTGGCTCTCTGCTGTGAATAGTGAGATTTTTTTTAAAATCAGGCTGTGTAACCGGTTAAAGCTCTTTCCACAGTCAGTTCACTTGAACACTCTCACTCGGGTGTGTTTGTATGTCTCGGTGCTTTTCTAGTCACACTGATGTTTGAAATCTTTCCCCACCGCCAGAACAGACAAACATTTCTCCTTCCACATTTAAAGGTCAATAATATTCAGGTTCTGATGAATTGAGTAACTCTGTCAGCTCTTGATGTGATGTTTGGTTTCAGTTTCCCATCTGCAATTCATCGCACTCGTGGCCTTTGTAAAATACTTTGACAGAGTCAGTATCATTGTCAGCACAGGATAGAAAGTCAGAACAGACAATTCTAGTTTCCATGGAATATTATTTTCTCTTTTGTTTCCCCAATCTTGTGGTCCAATCAAACTTCCATCTCAAGTAAACCAGAACTTTGTTTCCAGTGTCTATGACACATTCAGGGTACACCCTGAGTTGTGGAAGGTATCGTGTGTTCCAGTCAACACTGCACACTTTTTCAGGACCACACAAGCATGGACAAGACCATGGAAGAGAGGCCAACAGCCTAGTTACCCCATGCTGATCTACAAATCACTGTTTTAATCAGTCCCAAGAGCAGGTCCAGGAAAAGACCCTCTGACCTCCCAAGCCTCCTCCACATGGGCAGCCAATCATTAGGCGCATGGGGCAGAATAGAAGTGTAACTAAAAGTGGAGAAGCAGCTCCTTCAGGAACTGCAACCTCTCACACTGAATATGTACATGGTTCATGGACTCCTGTAAACATCAGCTGCAGGCTGGGAGTGGGTGAAACTGTTTAGACACCTGTTGCCCAGTTTAGTGGGAGGCACAGTGACACAGTGGTTAGACCTGGCTTCAAGTCCCGGATTGGGACACTCTCTGTGTAGAGTTTGCACATTATCCCTGTGTCTGTGTGGGTTTCCTCCGGGTGCTCAGGGATCCTCCCACAGTCTGAAAGACGTGCTGGTTAGGTGCACTGGCCGTGCTAAATTCTCTCTGTGTACCTGAACAGGCGCCTGAGTGTGGCGACTAGGGGATTTTCGCAGTAATTTCATTGTAGTGTCAATATAAACCTACTTCTGACACTAATCAATAATATGTACTCTGATGTGCTGGAAACTGGGACCCGGTGGGAACTGTAAAACCTAAGCCTCGCCCTCACTGTAAAACCTAACCCTGTTCCGTCACGAAGACCTTGGCGCATGCGCCTCTCGCTGATCCAAGATGGCGGCTATTAGTCTGGACTTGGGCCTCGGGGGGGAAAAGATCCGGAGCTGCAAACACGGAAGCGCGGAGTCTCATCGGGTTTGAGGCGTCCACCAGGTGTTTAGAAACTCTTCTTATCCAGAGCCGGCTCCATCGCTCCCTCAGAGTTTCCGCTTCCTTTCCCGTGGCAAAGAGACAAAAAGAGAGACTCACCCATCGCCATGACTGACAGTGCGCATGCTCCAATACTGGGCGATACTGCGGCTGCGCAGTACCTTCCTCTGGTGTTAATAGGGGACATTCACCACCGCGGCGAATGCTGGGTAAACCCTCCGTCATTGAAAGTAGTTATTATTGTCTGGTGATCTTTTTGCTGTGATGTGGAGAGTGGGAGGAGGGTCGAAAAAACTGTGCACAGATCCTTCATTCATCAGAAAGAACCGAAGTGGGAACTGGTGGATAATTTTGATTTATTATTGTCACATGTTATGGTTTACAGTGAAAATTATTATTTCTTGCGCACTGTACAGACAAAGCATTCCATTCATAGAGCAGATAGGAGAGAAGGAAAGAAAGGGGTGCAGAATGTAGTGTTACAGTCATATCTAGGGTGTAGCAAAAGATCAACTTAATATAAGGCAGCTCCATTCAAAAGTCTGATAGCAGCAGGGATTAAGCTGTTTTTGAGTCAGTTGGTACTTGATCTCAAACTTTTATATCCTTTTTCCTGATGGAAGAAGGTGGAAGAGAGTGTGTGGGGTTCTTTTTTGATTTGATTTATTATTGTCACATGTATTAGTGTACAGTGAAAAGTATTATTCCTTGTGCACTATACAGAAAAAGCATACTGTACATAGGGAAGGAAAGGAGAGAGTGCAGAACGTAGTATTACAGTCACAGTTAGGCTGTAGAGAAAGATCAAATTAATGAGAAGTAGGTCTATTCAAAAGTCTGATGGTAGCAGGGAAGAAGGTGTTCTTGAATCGGTTGGTACATGATCTCAGACTTTTGTACCTTTTTCTGGGTGGAAGAAGGTTGAAGAGAGTATGTCCGGGGTGTGTGACATTCTCGATTATGTTGGCTGCTTTTCCGAGGCAGCGGGAAGTGTAGATGGAGTCAGTGGATGGGAGGCTAGTTTGCGTAATGGACTGGGCAAATGCCCCAAAGTTTTCCACAAACAGCAGCAAAATCCAACCACTTCAGTCAAATGTAAACTCAGAAGCTGGTGTGACTGAGTGAAGTATTTATTTGAGTAACTGTCAGGATTGATTTCTCATGGATATTCCAAGTCATTTTCAAAATCGTTCAATTGATTCTAGTCGTTGGCTAGACTAGCATTTATTGCCCATACTTAATTGCCCTTGAAAAGGTGGTGGTGAGCTGCCTTCAGAACTATTGCGTACAGTTCTGGTCGCCGTATTATAGGAAAGATGTGGAAGTGTTGGAAAGGGTGCAGAGGAGATTTACCAGGATGTTGCCTGGTATGGTGGGAAAATCGTATGAGGAAAGGCTGAGGGGCTTGAGGTTGTTTTCGTTAGAGAGAAGAAGGTTAAGAGGTGACTTAATAGAGGCATACAAATGATCAGAGGATTAGATAGGGTGGATAGTGAGAGCCTTTTTCCTCGGATGGTGTTGGCTAGCACGAGGGGACATAGCTTTAAATTGAGGGGTGAGAGATATAGGACAGATGTTAGAGGTAGGTTCTTTACTTAGAGAGTAGTAAGGGTGTGGAATGCCCTGCCTGCAGCAGTGGTGGACTCCTCAATGTTGAGAGCGTTCAAGTGGTTATTGGATAAACATATGGATGATATTGGAATAGTGTAGATTAGAGGGGCTTTAGATTGGTACCACTGGTCGGCGCAACATCGAAGGCTGAAGGGCCTGTACTGCGCTGTAATGTTCTATGTTCTGTGTTCTTGAATCGCTGCAGTCTATGTGGCGTAGGTACATCCACAGTGTTGTTAGGGAGGGAATTCCAGGATTTTGATCCAATGACATTGAAGGAACAGTGACATATTTCAAAGTCAAGATGCTGAGTGGCTTGGAGGGGGACTTCCAGGTGGTGGTTTTCCCATCTGTCCACTGTCCTTGTCCTCCTAGATTGTAGCGGTCATTGGTTTTGTTTCCTTGTTTTCCTTTCATCTGTGGAATTTGCTACCCCAAAGTGCGGTGGATGCTGGGCAGTGAGTAATTTAAGGAGGAGTTGGACAGATTTTTAATTGGTTATGGGTTGAAAGGTTATGGGGAAAAGGCAGGAAAATGGGGATGAGAAGCATATCAGCCATGATTGAATGGCGGAGCGGACTCGAGGGGCCGAATGGCCTAATTCTGCTCCTATATTTTATGAAATTGCAGGTTTCATACAGATTTGCAAAAGAACAAAAAAGGCCCAGGTATCTGTCCTGAAGTACTATCACAGACAGTGATATGTTACCAATCACCAATTGTCCTTTGTGATGGTGATAGTTGGCCTTCTTCTTCTTGAACCTCTGCAGTCCATATAGTAAAGGTGCTCCCACAATGCAAGAGTATTAGAATTTTAACCCAGTCACGTTGAAGGGACAGTGATATTTGTCCAAGTCAGGAAGTTGTGTGGTTTTCCCATGTCCCAGCTGCTCTGGTACTTCCAGGTGGGGAAGATTGTGGGTTTAGGAGATTCTGCCAAAATCCTGGTTGAGTTGCTGATGTATAAAGTCTCTCTCCGTCACCCTCCTCCCGACCTCTCCCTCTTCACGCATAAAGGCTGGATTCTTGTAGGCTCTGAAGAGGTGGAGGGTTCCTTTCCCTCAGTGCACTGGTAAACAGTTTGAGGCTTTGTCACAATCCAGCAGCTTTCATATCCACTATGTCCTAGTCCGAATCCCACAATTTACCAGATTAGTTCAACTCAGTTTCACATTTTGTCTTTGTATATTTATGGCTTGTCTCTCATGTTTCCCTCTTTCTGTTTCCAATTCATTTTTCAGGGGATTAGAAGGTGAGGAATTACAGAAAATTGTAAATCAAGGATCACATCAAGATCAGACAGAGAGCTTTGATTCATCAGGATCTAAATATCATAGGCCATTAAACATGGAAGAAAAAAGCACCATTCACAGTGGGGAGAAACCATACACATGTTCTGTGTGTGGACAAGGCTTCAATCGATCATCTGGCCTGTCGAGACACAAGCGCAGTCACACCAGGGAGAGACCGTATAAATGTGGAGACTGTGGGAAAGGATTCAATTATCCAGTTGACCTGAAAAATCACCAATGCACTCACACTGGAGAGAGACCTTTTATCTGCCCTGTGTGTGGGAAGGGATTCACTCAGACAGCTGGCCTGTTGATTCACCAGCGCATTCACAGCAGGGAGAGGCAGTTCACCTGCTCCGAATGTGGAAAAGGATTTACTCAGTCATCAGCCCTGCTGATACATCGGCACATTCACACAGGGGAGAGGCCATTCACCTGCTCTGAGTGTGGGAAGGGATTCACAGATTTCTCTGCCCTGCAGAGACACCAGCGGGTTCACACCGACAGGAGAGAGTTTAAATACCCTGAGTGTGGAAAGAGTTTTAAAACTCCACGCACACTGCGGGAGCACCAGTACATTCACACCGGTTCCACACCGTTCAGCTGCTCCCACTGCCAGAAGGGGTTCAGGACATCATTCCATCTTGTGGAACATGAGCGCATTCACACTGGAGAGAGGCCATTCACCTGCTCTGAATGTGGGAAGGGATTTAACCGATCATCCAACCTGCAGAAACACCAATGAGTTCACAGTGAAGAGAGACCGTTTAAATGTCCAGACTGTGGGAAGGGCTATAAAAGTTCTGAGGAACTACGTCACCATCAACGAGTTCACAGTGAACAGAGACCATCCACATGTTCTCACTGCGGGACTGGCTTCAGGCGATCAGGCGACCTCACTGTACACCAGCGAATTCACACTGGGGAGAGGCCGTTCACCTGCCCTGTGTGTGGGAAGGGATTCACCTGTTTATCCTCTCTCACTTCACACCAACTTGTTCACACAAATGAGAGACCGTTCAAATGTTCTGACTGTGAGAAGAGCTTTAAAAGCAGAAAACTTCTGCTCGCACACCAGCGAAATCACTCTGAGGACAAACCGTTCACCTGCACTGAGTGTGGGAAAGGATTCACCCGGTCATCCATTCTGCTGAGGCACCAACAAGTTCACAGTGAGGAGAAGCCGTTCACTTGTTCAATGTGTGGAAAGGGATTCACCCAGTCATACAACCTGGTGAGACACCAGCGAGTTCACCAGTGATCACAGGGGTGTGATTCTGCTGTTATTGCTGCTGTTAATTACATCCCAGACTGAATTATGTTTATTCTGATAGTTGGAGTTTATCTGATGTAAATCAGCCCTGTTGGACTTGTAGAATGCCCCACAGCATCTCTCATTCATGTGTCAATAAATCTTCACGCCTGCAGACCTTGTTTTAAATTTAAATCACTCAGAAACTGTATTGAACTAAAGATGAACAATAAACAGATCACAGTCCAATCCACCCCTGTGTGAATGTGCTGATGTATCAGCAGGCCGAGGACTAAAGTCTGTTTTGTAACTTCAGGATAAGGATTTGAAAGCTCTGAATGTTGGTTCTCTCATATGTAGGCTGGAGCTATTTGATAGGCAGGATGTTAATAGCTGTAAACTTGTCAGATGTCGAAGGAATTACTATTGGAGTAAACTCACCCATTTATAACCTCAGACTCTGGTCCCTATTGTGATGAACAGGTAACACAGTGGAATAGCAGGTGGGTTCGGGCCGTCCAGGGAGGGACGGGCCCAAGGGAGGGTTGGGAGAACACCCCCAGTTAGCGGCGTCTCCGTCGTGTGTAGCACACCACGAGGCGGTGGGGTTACCGATCATGGTGGGAGAACCGGAGGCCATAGTGTCAGAGGGGCATCAGCCCCAGGTAGGGCAGATGTGCCCGGTAAGGCAGCGCAAGTATGGTCCCCCAGTGGGACAGGCAGAAAGGGGACCGATAGAGGGGGATATAACAATTCCCCATGGGGCACACGCGCTCAGGGGGATGGTGACCCACATTCCAAGGTTGACCAGGGCGGGAGACCCGTCATTACATTTTATGGAGGTGCAGCAGGCAGCTGACATAAATGACTGTGAGGAGGTGGAAAGAGTAAAACTATTACTGATGACCCTCGACTCATATCTATGTAAGGCAGTGACCTCCAGGGAAGGGGGAAGACCTGCAACATGGGTAGCGGCACAGACAGCGGTTCTGGAGGCCATGGGGTTAAACCAGGGTAGTCCCTTCACGAGGGTGTGGGAGACAAAGCAGCAAGTCACAGAGTCCCCGGACATGTTCGCAGACAGGCTGTGGATGGTGTATGAGGGACTGTGTGGAACTCCTTTAGACAGGCAGAATTTGGATGAGGGAACAGCCCACTGGCTGAAAACACTTGTAGCAAACTGTCTCCCGCGAGTTAGGGCAAAGGCCGAGCATTGGTTCGACCCAATGGACCCGAACCTTAAAGAGGTGGAGGTAATTAGAAAACTCACCCTTGCATACCGCAATGGGGAGAAGGGTGAGGAGAAGCCTTCTCAGGGCAAGGTGCACGAAATTGCACCAGCACTCCTCAAGAGAAGGGAGTGGAAGCAGGAAGGCAGTCGGATTCAGACAAGAGACCGGTGTGCTACGGGTGTGGGAAGCCCGGGCACGACAGGAGGGAGTGCAGAAACCCGAATAGGTCAGTGGGGGAAAGGGCCCCGGTAGCAGCCAACCCAGCCCCGCTGGTAGGTGTACCTGGGCAGGGGACTATAGATGTTAAAGATCTGCTGGCATATTTACAATCCAAAGCAGCAGAACCCGGACAGGCGGCCATGGCAACCGGCCAGAGAGCACCCGTGTCCGAAACCCAAGCACCCCTATGACTACCAACGAAGCAGCCCACCTTTTTATGCCCACTAGAGTATGGCCCATGCGGGAGACCCTGGGTCAGGATGAGAGTAAGAAGTTTAACAACACCAGGTTAAAGTCCAACAGGTTTATTTGGTAGCAAAAGCCACACAAGCTTTTGCTACCAAATAAACCTGTTGGACTTTAACCTGGTGTTGTTAAACTTCTTACTGTGTTTACCCCAGTCCAACGCCGGCATCTCCACATCAGGATGAGAGTCCAGGATGTAGTCGGAAGTTACCTGCTGGACACAGGTGCTTCCAGTACTATTGTCCACACGGACAACCCCCGAACATCCCCCCTATCCAGCGGGGCGCCCTACAGTCTTGTTGGCTTTACGGGGAACGAGAAGGCTGGTGTTTTCTCGATTCCTTTGTCCATCAGGTTAGGGCCACTCCAGGTGCAGTGGAAATGCGTCCTGATGAGCTGGGAACAAGAGGGTGAAGGGATTTTGGGCGCTGATTTTATAGTGGCACACCAGGTCCTGGTGGATCTGAGAAACCACTGTCTGTGGGGCATAACAGGGGAGGGGGCTGGGAAGGAGGTCATGGTGATAGAGGAAGCACACGAGAAGGGGGCCCTGTGTGTGGTAAAGCCCAAGGAGGGGTATGATTTAGAGGCCCTAGTAAGAAATACCCCGGAGGAATATCAAGGGTATGTAAAAGGAAATCTAGCCGCCTTCGCGACCCATAAGCATGATTGTGGGAGGGTCACCGGGACAGAGTAAGGATAGACGGGGATCCCATGACCCGACCCCAAAAACAGTATAACTTCCCCCGGGAAGCGGAGGCTGATTTAGAAATCGCCCTAAGTTCGCTGGCCAGGCAAGGCATTTTGAGGCCAATCGCCACCCACGTGAACTCGCCACTCTGGCCAGTAAGGAAGCCAGATAATTCATGGAGGGCAACTGTGGATTATAGGGTCCTCAATAAAAACATTCCGGCTTGCGCCCCAACGGTGGCAGCCGTAGCAGACCTGTTAGGAGAGATCCCAGCGTCAGCATCTGTATTTACAGTGCTGGACATTTCTAATGGCT
The DNA here is from genome assembly GCF_964213995.1 of Mustelus asterias. NCBI lineage: Eukaryota > Metazoa > Chordata > Chondrichthyes > Carcharhiniformes > Triakidae > Mustelus > Mustelus asterias. Next base: position 1,455,570 of record NW_027590136.1, read on the forward strand.
TCTGGTCCATCCCAGTCAGGCAGGAGGACCAATATAGGTTTGCGTTTATGTTTAAGGGGCAGCAGTATACGTGGAGCTGCCTCCCACAAGGGTTCCACAACAGCCCCAGCATTTTCCACCAATGCATGGTGGAATGTCTGAAAGGATTTAGTGAGCCCCACAGACTCAACCAGTATGTGGATGACATTTTACTGTTTCCGGACAGTAGTGAGGAACATGGCCCCCTGGTCGACGAGCTGTTGCAGTTGCTCTGTAGGAGCGGGTTGAAAGTCAACCCAAAGAAAGCACAGATCGGGTTGCGGGAGGTCAAGTTCCTGGGATTGACCCTCAGGGCCGGGGAAAGGGAGGTAAATAGGGACAAGTTTGCCAAAAAGCTGTTAGAGCAGCTTAAGCAGGTGCACTGGCAGGCAGTCAGTAACATGGGGGCCCAGCACCACAGGAACAGACTGCTGCTGGAGCCCCGCATGAATCACGAGTGGGCCATAGGGGACCAGGTGATGGTCCGCAATTTTGCAAGGGTAGGGGCATTTGAACCCTCGTACGCTGGCACATATAGTATTGTGGATAAAGCCAGCCCCCTGGTATACGCTTTCCAGCTCTCCCGCAGAGTCAAGTGGTTCCATGTGAACCACTGCAAACTGTTCGACCCCAATAGGGCAGGCAAGAGCAAGAGGGGGCCGAGAGCTAGGGAGTTGATGGGTGAACAGGCCCCGGTGAATATAGAGACGGTAGGGGAGATGACCGACCCCCCCATTAGTCAGCCTGTTGCAATGTGCTGTCCCTGCCCAACAGTACAAGAGGTAGTGTCCACCATGAGGCCAACGGTGATACAGGCACCCAGCCCGTGCAGTGAGGGACATTCCGAGCACCCGCTCACAGGTCGGGCGAACTGTCTCAGAGAGGCGGAGGTCATAGAAACCGAGGAAATGGAGGTATCACCATTAGCATGGGAACCGCCGGGGGGACGTAGGAGCTGTCGGGTCTCCAAGCCCCCGGTAAGGTGGCCCCATCGTACCTAACACCCGGGACCCGGGCCCAAAGTAGAAGGGCCAGGGAAGAGAGTGGTGGGAACAGGGCACTGCAGAGCACTGCTGGAGTGAACCCAGTCCCCGCAGGGAGAGTAGAGGGATCCCAGAACCCCTTAGCAGAAGGGGAGACAAGGGGCAGTCAGGCCCGTCGACAGGAGGAAGTCTGGCCTGGGCCGTTGGGCCAAACAGATGGACGGCCCCAGCTTAGCGGGGACCAGTTTTGAATTGGCCACCCGGAGACCGGTGGCGTTGTATATAGCATTGTGTTCTGTTTGAGTTTAATTCGTGTTTGGGAGTGTGTAGATTCTATCAGGGTATGGGATCACAGGAGTGTCTAATCCGGGAACTTCGGCTGTATCAATGGACACCGGGCACTAGGACCCTGAGGAGTCGGGCTGCGTAAAACAGGATCACAGCCGGCAATTTCAAAACACATATTGCAATTTCAAAGCGGTCGCCGCTACCATCGGCCGAATGGCTCCTTTCCATTTTTTGATGGATTGCAGGAAGGGTGGATAGCGAGGTGAAGGCGAGGAGGTGTTTCTGTTTTGTCTTGCAGGTGGGTCACCCAGCTGTACGGGTGATGGCGATGATGTGCCTCAGGATGGGCATGGCGCGTCGTGGGGATACGAAGGAATCCATGGTGTACGGGTGCTCTGGGGGCAGGGCACCCCTCGTAACGACCGGGCAAGGGAACCAGTAGTGGATAGCCAGGCCGGATACTCCCATAAGGGGAGATGGCCTGGATGGCTGGGGTCAAACTCGACCAGGTTCTCCAGCCACAGGAGCTTCAAATACGGGGAAGCTTCCGTACCCTGTGCAGAGATACAGGTGGCAACCGACCGGGTTAGGGTGACTGAGGGCAGGCGGGTGTGCTTGGCCTGTGAGGGGAATGTTCCTTTGGGGAGATGGTGGTGGCTCAGGAAACTGAGTCTGGACATGAGGAATCGATCCTCGGACTGGGAAAGACTGGACAATGACACCTACCGGATCATCACGGGGTCACCAGGAGAGATCACTGTATGGTGGGAGAAGTGGTGGGCTTACAACCAGAGACTGTATTTGTGCCTATGGGGGTCTGCCAAGGTATGTCCAGTAGGGGCATCGACCACCTTCATGAGGTGGTGGCAGGACTCCGGAAGCGGGATGAATTGGGACCGCAGGGGGCAAGCGTGTGTGACTCCCAGGTCAGGGATGACAGTGAAAGCTACCGAACTGCCGGTTCAGGTAAAGAAGCCTACCCAGTACCGGTGAATTGTGGGAAGTCGAACCATACAATTTTGGGGGTGGTCGTGAGAATCCCAGTCATGGGAACCTCGGCACAACCAGCCCCACTGTACCGAGTGGAGAATGTGGGAGTCGTTCGTGGTGGGGGGGGGGGGGGGGGGGGTACATGTTCACTATGGGAAGGTCCCACCCTATGTCATAGTGCGGGAGCAGACTGTGACAGGCATTGACCTTTTGGGTTGCCGGAGCCGGGGAGCACAAGTAATCCGGTGTCCCCAGCACATGGACGCCGAGGCTAGGCCTCAGTGTGGGTTCAGGACTGTTGGGGCAGAGCCTATAAATTGCACCATGGAGACGATGGCCGCAGGCCACGTCCCTCCACAGGTGGCATATACAGGAAGTGGGACGTACGGTGTCACCACCAGTGCCCAGCGGTATCAGCACGGACCACGGCAGTGGTGCCCGGTACCGCACAGCAGCTTCTGCTTTAAACCCAGGGCAGACGTCCATGTGACACAACAGCGAATATTGCCCAACCCGGAACCTTCCTCGGTTCACCTCTCAGTACGTGAAAACGTAACAAATTTACATCAATTTGTGGCCGATTTTTGGTCTGATATTCCCCCAGTCAAAGAGAAATGAAAGAAGTTGCTGGCAGCAGGGGAGCTGTCACATAAACACTTCTTCTCCCTGGAGCAGAAGACGCTGGATATCGCCAGGGAAATTGAGAACATTAAATCTCCAAATTGGTGGGACCTGGAATCCTGGATTGTAGTTCCAGCCTGGGGTCCGCATCATTTCCCATTTACTTATTGTCTGCCAGATGATAATTGTCGTGAACTTGTTGTTCACAAATTGTAAGTTTAGAAGATGGAGAAGGACGGCCAAACTCCAACAACTGATGAATCGAGCGGCCAGACGCCGCCAGAACGAAGTCCCGTTATTGTGACACAGCCGTATCCCATGATCTTTTGTCTATAAGTTATGTTCCCTTCGTTTTAAGGAACTGTTGTTATGTATCAATGCGTGATTTTTTTTGTTCTTGTCTGTATACTGTTTTTATCTGTAATTGATGTGCTTTAAGGGTTTAGTTTAATGATTAAGGGGACCTTCGGGGTTCATAACTTCGCAGGTTGGCAAAGGGGTGCTTACAGTCCTGGAGGCTGCAGGAGTTGCCCATGTTTTAAATCGACACAGTCCGAGCGAGTCCCGATGTATCGTAGGAGCATCTGTAAGTTTCAGGGCAATCCTCCATATTATAAAAGGACTCAGGAGAAACCTGACAGTTTAAAAGTGGCCAACTCTGGCTGCTGGCTGATAAAAACCCCCAGAAGGCTCGGCAGGACAAACATAACCTGTCGGTGGACTGTGCTAAGAGAAAAAAAGGTGTGAGCCCCCTGAATATGTAAGTGGCCAAAAAGGCAGATCCACCAGTGATCGAATCATCAGAAGGACAAAGGACAGTAAACAGACCAGCAGGGAGTCCATGACCACAGAAATCGGCCCATCCACAGAAGAGATTGAAATAACGACCCACGAGGGAGGGGGGGAGGGGGGGGGGGGGTCAAGGCAGTTCCAGCCTTTTGTGTGTGGGCTTGACTAAATTAAACTGAAACTGCCGGTGATCGAAAGCCCCATTGTCCTTGAAAATCACCTATTGGGGCAGGGAAGGTGTTTTTGTTAAATTGAGCTGAGAGTCAAACAAGCAGAACCAAGCTCTCTTCCAGAATCACAAGCAGGGAGACAGACAAGCAGAACCAAGCTCTCTTCCAGAATCACAAGCAGGGAGACAGACAAGCAGAACCAAGCTCTCTTCCAGAATCACAAGCAGGGAGACAGACAAGCAGAACCAAGCTCTCTTCCAGAATCACAAGCAGGGAGACAGACAAGCAGAACCAAGCTCTCTTCCAGAATCGCAAGCAGGGACACAGACAAGCAGAACCAAGCTCTCTTCCAGAATCGCAAGCAGTGACACAGACAAGCAGGACCAAGCTCTCTTCCAGAATCACAAGCAGTGACACAGACAAGCAGAACCAAGCTCTCTTCCAGAATCGCAAGCAGGGACACAGACAAGCAGGACCGAGCTCTCTTCAGTTCCGACCCTGCACTAAGACATTCGAGCCGACCACAAAGGAACTCCTTTTAGAATTGTGAGTATCCCAGCCAAACTTGCGAAGCTCCCGAGGATAGGATAGAGGTTGAGGCAAGGGGAGGGGTGGTGTATTGTAATTTTAAACTTCAGTAATACGTTGTACCCATTAGCATTTCTCCCATAGTGTAGTATAAAGTATAAGTTTTATTCACGTGTGGTGGGGTATTGAAGAGGTTGATTTTATTGTTAAATAAATCACTGTCAGTTTTGAAACTCATTTGGAGTTTGTCTTGCCTCTTGTTCTCTCATCAGTGCACTCTGACGAGGTCACAGTTTCAATATCCCTTACCATAAATCCGGAGTCTGGAACCGAGGGTGATCTGAGCGATTCGAACCCACTCACTCAAGGGAGACTGCTGGTCAGGAGATAAAGAACAGAGTCTCTCTGTTCTCTCTCTTGGAGACCTACTCGAGTGGAGTGGGTGCAGGGTGGCCGTTGTCCCACCGACAAGGGAGAGAATCACTCAGGCCTTGGTGGCGGTTTTGGGATGGCTGTGTGATATAAGTATCAGGTTACCGGTCAGGTATAAACGGTGAGCCTGGTTCAGCGCTCTCTCCTGTGGACTTGCCCCAGTGCAGCATTCCCCGGCCTTTGAAATTTCAAGGCCTGTAAGAGAGAGACACTCACAGCTATCGGCAGACCCTCAAACATCGGCCTGTAAGTGGAGTAACAAGGAAGATCCCGCTACATCCCTCCCTCCAATAAGAACCATTCACTGAGCACAGCAGTTTCAGCCTCATTCCCACAGTCTGTATTCCAGCCTTTATCACAACCACTCTGCTCCCAGATATTTTACACCATTCGATATTACAATTCAAACTTTATAATCTCTACAATTTACTATTTGTTCAAGGAGATGAGGGCAGCATGGTGGCACAGTGGTTAGCACTACTGCCTCACAGCGCCAGGGACCTGAGTTTAATTCCTGGCTTGGGTCACTGTCTGTGCGGAGTCTGCACATTCTCCATGTGTCTGCGTGGGTTTCCTCCGGGTGCTCCGGTTTCCTCCCACAGTCCAAAGATGTGCTGCTTAGGTTGACTGGCCATGCAAAATTGACCCTAGTGTCAGGAGGATTAGCAGGTTAAATATGTGGAGTTACGGGGGTAGGGCCTGGGTGGGATTGTGGTTGGTGCAGACTCGATGGGCTGAATGGCCTCCTTCTGCACTGTAAGATTCTACGATTCTATGAGTTCACAAAATTAAAGTTAAAAGTTAAATTTATTTATTAGTCACAAGTAAGGCTTACATTAACACTGCAATGAAGTTACTGTGAAATTCCCCTAGTCGCCACACTCCAGCACCTGTTTGGGTCAATGCACCTAAATAGCGCATCTTTCAGACGGTGGGAGGAAACTGGAGCACCCGGAGGGAACCCACACAGACACGGGGAGAACGTGCAGACTCCATACAGACAGTGACCCAAGCTGGGAATTGAACCCGGGTCCCTGGCACTGTGAGGCAGCAGTGCAGACAGACAGTCAAGAAATCATCAATTCCACTCCCACCCGGAGCTATGGGGATATATTTAGAGTAACAGTTTTAACAACACCAGGTTAAAGTCCAACAGGTTTATTTGGTAGCAAATACCATTAGCTTTTGGAGCGCTGCTCCTTCGTCAGATGGAGTGGAAATCTGCTCTCAAACAGGGCACAGAGACACAAAATCAAGTTACAGAATACTGATTAGAATGCAAATCTCAACAGCCAACCAGTTCTTAAACATACAGACAATGTGAGTGGAGGGAGCATTAAGCACAGGTTAAAGAGATGTGTATTGTCTCCAGACAGGACAGCCAGCAAGTCCAGGAGGCAAGCTGTGGGGGTTACTGATAGTGTGATATAAAGCCAACATCCCGGTTTAGGCCGTCCTCATGTGTGCGGAACTTGGCTATCAGTTTCTGCTCAGCGACTCTGCGCTGTTGTGTGTCGTGAAGGCCGCCTTGGAGAATGCTTACCCAAAGATCAGAGGCTGAATGCCCATGACGCACTTCAGCGGTCACGGGCATTTGTCAAGAGAGAAAAGTGCTGACGTTTCGAGTCCAGATGACCCTTTGTCAAAGACTGACCTCTGAAGAATTGAGAGAGGGAGGTGGAGAAGAACAAAATGAAAGATCTGCAAACTGACAAAATGTTTCACGGCCCAAGACCAAAACGAGTGGTAATTGAACAAGTAAAGACACAAAAGATATTCTGGATGAGGTGTGAATAGCCGGTGAGCGATAGTCTGAATGTAAAGTAAAGAAAACAAGAGGGAAATGAGGTGAAAAAAGCAGCAACGAAACACAGATCACAATGGGGGGAGAAATTGGGGTGTAAAATTGTTGAGCTCAGTTTTGTTCTGAAGGCTGTAAAGTGTCTCTTTCAGTTGCGAGAAATAATAATATATTTCCCAGTTCCGATGACAGGTCACATTCAGTCTGTTTCTCTCTCCACAGAGGCTGCCTGACTTGTTGAGTATTTCCAGCCTAAAGAGAAAACGCTGGAAAATCTCAGCAGGTCTGGCAGCATCTGTAAGGAGACAAAAAGAGCTGAGGTTTCGAGTCCAAGTGACCCTTTTGACAAAAGCAGCAATTTGCTGTGAACTGGGCGGCGTTGAGGTTTTGAGTGACAGTCCTGGGGCGATATCAGGACAGGAACAGCCACAGATTCCCCCTTTTCCCTGGGACATTTCACTGGAGCTGCGTTGGTGAGTGTTTGTAATCTCTGTCTCACTATCTCGGTAATGGGGGCAATTTCCAGCATTTCCCGTTTGATGTCAACCAGAGAATGTGTAAGAATTGTCACACCCGAAACAGATGTCTCTTACTCAGGACACCCCAGCTCGGGTCTGGTTGGGGGGGCGGGGGGAGGAGTGGGGGGGGGGGGGAGTTGGGGGCGGGGGGGGGAGGGGGGGGCGCGGGGGGGTAACGTTCACAATTTTGTGTTTGTGTCTGGTGCGAATAATACTTTGGATTAAACGGAGAAGTTTTTTAAACTGAGGAGAGTAACTGCATTTGGGCGCTGACTTTAAACAACATTAACAAGCCCGGGCTGCTGGAGAAACATTTAGGGATTTGTGGGCAGTCAGTTCCGGCTGGTTTGAAGTGAAATCCTGTCGGTGCTGCGGCAAATCTGAACTCAAACCAGACAAACTGGAACCGCTGGGTTAGAGATTCCGGGTGTTGGGATGTGGGAGCTGGGGGAGGGGGAGATGGCGGGAAAACTCTGAGCCTGAGTTTCGAGCGGGATGTGAGCGGGATAAAGGGAAGGAATGACAGTTAATGTGGGAGTCAGGGACAATAGCAGAAGGTGGGAAGCTCTGGAAAGGAGCACGGAGGGTAAAGGCCATCAAAGAATGTTTGTTTAAATGAAGATAAAAGCAAAATACTGCGGATGCTGGAATCTGAAACAGAAACAGAAAATGCTGGAAAATCTTAGCAGGTCTGACAGCATCTGTGGAGAGAGAATGGAGTTAATGCTTCCAGTCTGGATGATCACAGATGCGATCAGACCTGCTGAGGTTTTCCATGACTTTCTGTTTTTGATTAACTGAAGGTTCAGCAGGGAAAGAAGCAGCGAACTGAACACACTGAACCCAGGGGGAGGGGGTGACCCAGGATAAGTTCAGTGAGGCTCTGCAATGTCCATCAACACATCCACATTCAGACCTTAGAGAGCCAAGGGGGAGGGGAAGGAGAAACTATTTGGGGCACAGCAGGTGGTCACCCCTCCCCCCACTCTGTGGTTCCACATCCCTCCCACACCTGGACAGGGTTGGCTCAAGGTGCAGGAAGCTGCAAGCTGAGAGGCTGAGCTGTGAACTGGGCCGGGTTGGGGGTTTGAGTGACAGTCCTGGGGCTATATCAGGACAGGAACTGCCACAGATTCCCTCTTTTTCCTGGGACGTTTCACTGGAGCTGTGTTGGTGAGTGTTTGTAATCTCTGTCTCGGTAATGGGGGTGGGTTGTCGATTGCTGTGAGTGTTAGACTAAATAACCTCTCCTCATGCTGCCAGTTCCAGTCTGCAGACTCCATTTCTCAGTCCAGTTTGCTGCTCTGTCTCTGTGTACTTTGCTGCAGTGCTCCACATTCTGAGCAGCATCCAGTCCATTGTTATCACCCGAAATTTGCGGCAAACTCCCTTCACTGTGACACAGTGGTTAGCACTGCTGCCTCACTGAGTCTGGGTTCGATTCCAGCGGTGGGTGACTGTCTCTGTGGAGTTTGCACAGTAAGAAGTCTCAGAACACCAGGTTAAAGTCCAATAAGTTTATTTGGAATCAAAGCAAATTACTGCGGATGCTGGAATTTGAAACTATGTTCTGTGGAACATCGTTTCCTCACTTGTTCCTGTGCAGCAGTAAATCCTCATCCTGAACACTTTACCTCCTCCCTGTCCTGCAACCAACTCCCACATTGACCAATCAGCTCATATTTCAATGGATTGTCCCATGACTCCACTGTGCCAGGCTGCATGGCGTATGGGCGCTGTTTCACCCATAAGATGGATGTGTGCAGCACCCTCTTCCAACTGTTCTGGCTGCCAACCAGCCCGTCCACCCACACAGTTCCAGCAGCACCACACACAATACTGCTCACCTGCTTCGACAGACTCATGAAGGATGTCCTTTCATTTTCTCAGAGAGTTGGTCAGCCTGGCAAACCCAGTGTGAAATATCTTCACAAACCTTTTCTCCCACCCTCTATTCTGGCTGGGTTCAATTCTCTTTTGTACAGATTGAAAATAAAATCAATTATTTTCTTTCCCGGTCACTGCAGGGAGCTGCAGCTTCTTATTGGGGGTGTTGGGGTCTCCAGCGGGTGTTTGTGAATCCTCCCCGCCCACCTCCCAGGGTTTCCTTCCTTCCCAGAGATCAGAGTCCTCATTGTTTTGAAGCCAAAGTGTAACCTCTTATTTATTGTCCCCCTCCCCCACCCTCTGATGTGAACCATCCTCCAGTGGCTGAGCCAGGATGGGGCCGTTAACCTGGGCCTGTTCCCGGGAGGGAGAAGCCCCGCAGCTGCAAACCAGGGAGCTGACAATGATTCTGAACGGTTTGCGGATCCACAAAGTGTTTCCAAATCCTCCCAGCCACCGCCTAACGCTGACTCCGCTTCTCCGGGACAAACAAGCGCCAAGAACAGCAATGACACTGCGCATGCTCCACATCATAATGCCCGGGGACTGATTGACGGCAACTCCGGACCAATAGGAAGAGGGGAGCGGGGCTGGAGGTCCGAGCGGGAGCGGCTGGTCCTCCAACCAATCGGAGTGAATGAGGGGCGGGACCTGAAGCATGCGCAGTGCGGGGAATGGCGACAGACGGTTTAGAAAATTGAACAACATCAACGATCTCCCTCTGTTCAGACCCGAGAATGAAGCCCAGCAGGACCCGGGAATGAAGCCCAGCAGGACCTGAGAATGAAGCCCAGCAGGACCCGAGAATGAAGCCCAGCAGGACCCGAGGACTCATCAGCCCAGCAGGACCCGAGAATGAAGCCCAGCAGGACCCGAGGACCCATCAGCCCACAGCTCCAACAGTTTGCTGAGGACCACTTCCCTGGGAATTGTGCTTTTTCAGAGTTCATCCCACACTTCTGTTTTCTGATTTCCAGCTGTTTCTGAGTTTTAACTGTATCCTCTATTGTGAACACCGAGGCAAAATACTTGTTCAATTCATCTCCCAGCTCCTCATTTTTCATCATCAATTCCTGGACTCACTTTCTATTAGACAGTTAAGAAATGAGGTCGAGCAAGTGACTGAAGTGTCAGTCAGGGAGCACTATTGGGAGCACCAATAGTTTCAAAATAGTTCAGGAAAAAGATAGGACAGGTCCACAGGTCAAGGCCCTAAACTGGAGCAGGGCCACTTTTATGTGCATTAGGCAGAATCGAGCAGATGTCGATTAGGTGAGTTTGTTTGAAGGGAAAGGAATGACTGGGAAATAGGAGGTTTTAAAAAAGTGTGATATCAAGAATCCAGGGGCAGTATATTCCTGTTAAGATGCAGGGAAAGAATGGTGAATTTAGGGATCTCTGGCAGACAAGGGACATTGAGGCTCTGGTCAGGTAAAAGAAGGAAGCATACATTGGGTTTAGGCAATCGGGGACAAGTGAATCACTCTGACGATAAAAAGTGTAAGAAAATACTGAAGAGGGAAATCAGGAGGACAGAAAGAGGGTATGATATGGATCTGGCAGGTAAGATTAAAGAAAATTCCAAGAGGTTCTATAGCTATATTAAGAGTAAAAGGGTGGCTAGAGAGAGAATAGATCCCCTTAAAAATCAGTATGGCCATCTGTGTGTGGAGCCGCAGGAGATGGGTGAGATTTTCAATGAATACTTCTCCTCTGTGTTTACTGCGGAGAGCACCATGGGTGCGAAAGAAATAAGGGAAACAAGTGGTGATGTCTTGGGCACACGCATGTTACTTGGGAGGAGGTATCTGCAGCCTTATAAAAGCAAATTACTGCGGATGCTGGAATCTGAAACCAAGAGAGAAAATGCTGGAAAATTTCAGCAGGTCTGGCAGCATCTGTAAGGAGAGAAAAGAGCTGATGTTTCTTGTCTCGATGACCCTTTGTCAAAGCTCTGAAACATCAGTTCTTTTCTCTCCATGCAGATGCTGCCAGACCTGCTGAGAATGGGGAGAGAGTGTGTGGGATGGAGATTTACAGCTTTTGGGGAATGAGAGAGGAAAGAATGTTCCATAGAAATTGTCTGTTCTGAATTTCTATCCTGTACTGACACTGATGACTTTTGTAAACTCATTTTACAGGATATTGAAAGAGGAATCACAGGCCGAAATCTCAGACGTCACGTCTCGATCTGACAGAGTCATATCCCTTGGGACCTCAATATCATCGGACTTTGAATCCAGAAGGAGAAATGATTGTGCAGCCTGTCGATTTGAAAAGATTTGAAATGTCTGTGTGAGTGAAAAAGCATCAACACACTGCCACACTTGAGTGAGTGTGTTCCAATGCACTGACTAAAGAGCTTTAACCAGTTACACAGTCTGAATAAATATCACACCATTCACAGCGGGTAGAGACTGTAATCTTGTTCTGTGTGTGGACGAAGTTTCAACTAATTGTTCACCCAAGAGAGAGGTAAGGACACCTGCACCATGGAGAAACCATGGAAATGTGTGGACTGTGGGAAGAGATACAGAGCCCCATCTCTGCTGGAAGCTCATCGGCGCAGCCACACTGGGGAGAGACCATTCACCTGCTCTCAGTGTGAGAAGGGATTCATTCAGTTATCTACCCTGCGGACACACGAGCGAGTTCACACTGGGGAGAAGCCATTCACCTGCTCTCAGTGTGGGAAGGGATTCACTTGTTTATCCACCCTGCGGACACACCAGCGAGTTCACACTGGGGAGAGGCCATTCACCTGCTCTCAGTGTGGGAAGGGATTCACTTGTTCATCCAACCTGCGGACACACCAGCGAGTTCACACTGGGGAGAGGCCGTTCACCTGCTCTCAATGTGGGAAGGGATTCACTTGTTTATCCACCCTGCGGACACACCAGCAAGTTCACACTGGGGAGAGACCATTCACCTGCTCTCAGTGTGGGAAGGGATTCACTCGGTTATCCAACCTGCAGACACACCAGCGAGTTCACACTGGGGAGAGACCGTTCACCTGCTCTCAGTGTGGGAAGGGATTCACTCAGTTATCCCACCTGCAGAGACACCAGCAAGTTCACACTGGGGAGAGACCGTTCACCTGCTCTCAGTGTGGGAAGGGATTCACTCGGTTATTCCACCTGCAGGCACAGCAGCGAGTTCACACTGGGGAGAGACCATTCACCTGCTCTCAGTGTGGGGAGGGATTCACTCAGTCATCCAGCCTGCGGGCACACCAGCGAGTTCACACTGGGGAGAGGCCGTTTACCTGCTCTCAGTGTGGGAAGGGATTCAGAGTTTCATCCCGGCTGCTGAGACCCCAGCGAGTTCACGAGTGATTCCAGGGGTTGGATTCTGCTGTTATTGTTTCTGCTCTCAGTTGCATCCAGGATTGCATTTTGTTCATTCTCACAGTTGGTCAATGGGAAGGGTCAGAGGGTTTCTTTGTGCTGGACTGGCTAGTCTCAGCCTCCAGTGGGCTGATGCTCTTTGAGTCTTTTTGCAAATACCTGGTTTCAAATGTCACAAGGATCACAGAGTGACAGGGTGTTAGGAGGTTTCGAGATATTTCGAGGAAAACAGAGGTTGGCATTGCAAAGGTACATTTCTGAATGGAGGGCTGTGACAAGTGACATTCCTCAGGGATCAGTGCTGGGACTTTTGCTGTTTGTAATATATATATAAATGATTTGGAGGAAAATGTAACTGGTTTGATTGGTCAGTTTGCGGATGACACAAAGGTTGGTGGAATTGCGGATAGCGATGGGGACCGGCGGAGGATACAGCAGGATATAGATCAGTTGGAGACTTGGGCGTAGAGATGGCAGATGGAGTTTAATTCAGACAAATGTGAGGTAATGCATTTTGGAAGGTCTAATACAGATGGGAAATATACAGTTATCGGCAGAACCCTTCAGAGTATTCATAGGCAGAGGGATCTGGGTGTACAGGTACACAGGTCATTGAAAGTGGCAATGCAGGTGGAGAAGTTAATCAAGAAGGCATATGGCATGCTTGCCTTCATCGGCCGGGGCATTGAGTTTAAAAATTGGTAAGTCATGTTGCAGCTTTATAGAACCTTAGTTAGACGGCACTTGGAATCTAGTGTTCAATTCTGGTCACCACACTACCAGAAGGATGTGGAGGCTTTGGAGAGGGTACGGAAAATATTTATCAGGATGTTGCCTGGTGTGGAGGGCATTAGCTATGAGGAGAGGTTGGAGAAACTTGGTTTGTTCTCACTGGAACAACGGAGGTTGAGGAGGGCAACCTGATAGAAGTCTACAAGATTATGAGGGGCATGGACAGAGTGGATAGTCAGAAGCTTTTTCCCAGGGTGGAAGAGTCAATTACTAGGGGCATAGGTTTCAGGTGTGAAGGGCAAGGTTTAAAGGAGATGTACGAGGCAGGTTCTTTACACAGAGGTTGGTGGGTGCCTGGAACTCGTTGCCGGGGAAGGTAGTGGAAGCAGATACGATAGTGACGTTAAGATGTGTCTTGACAAATATATGAATAGCATAGGAATAGAGGGATATGGTCCCCGTAAAGGTAGGGGATTTTAGTTCAGACGGGCAGCATGGTTGCTACAGGCTTGGAGGGCCAAAGGGCTTGTTTCTGTGCTGTAATTTTATAGAGAATATAATAGAATCCCTACAGTACAGAAGGAGGCCATTCAGCCCATCGAGCCTGTTCCGACCACAATCCCACCCAGGCCCTACTCCCGTAAACTCACATTTACCCTGCTAATCCCCCTGACACTCGGATCAATTTAGTATGGCCAATCAACCTAACCTGCACATCTTTGGACATTTATTGGTGAAACTAACAATGCAATAACACGAAGGGCCGATAGTTAACAGTGCTATAAAACAGGTGGATGTGATCGTCAACAGAGCCCAATTCCCTAAACCTTTCTCATATAGACTTTCACCCGTGTCCTCCTGGCGACCCCACAACATCTCCATCTCCCGTGGTCCAGCGCCACATCAACGCGTCCCCCCAGGATGCACATCAGAACTGGAGGCAGCCAGCTGCACTCCGCACCCATTTGCCTGTGATGCCCCTGGCAGGCGTCTGCTGGAGAGCTGGGACCTAGAGGGGTCCAGCCGTCTTCCTGGTGATATAGATGTATCCTTGCCTTGCTGTTCACCCTGCTGCTCTTGAGATGCACCGGTGTCAGGAAAGGGGGAGTCGGAAAGCCCTGCATCCCATCGGCCGGAATCCCCCGGGTGGAAGGCCCCAGCACCGTCCCCAGGCCCCCCTCCTCCCTCGAGGCGCCAATGGACCCCTGGGTCACTCCGTGGGACGGTGAAGCTGACTAGGGGGAGGGAGTGGTGATTGGGAAATTCTGCAGGGGTGGTGATTGAGGAGGGGGCTCGGGCCGGGGGGGAGCTCTGCAGGAGTCCTGATGGGGGAGAGAGCTGGTGATTGGGGAAACTCTGCAGGGGTGGTGATTGAGGAGGGGGTTAGCGGGGGGAGCTCTGCAGGAGTCCTGATGGGGGAGGGAGCTGGTGATTGGGGAAACTCTGCAGGGGTGGCGATCGGGGAGGGGGCGAGAGGGGGAACTCTGCAGGGATGCTGATTGCGGGGAGGGGTTGGTGATTTGGGGGAAACGCTACAGATGAGGAGATTGGTGGGGCGATTTCTGTGGGGAGGGGGGGATGTCCACTGAAGCTGGAAACTGGGAGGATGGAGCGCATGAACAATGACACCCCTCCAGATCAGCAGCTGGCTTCCCCAGCAAGTTTAGGTTCCTCCCCTTCCTCCTGCAGTGAGGATTATATTGTGACTGTTTTTGACTCAGTGCCACAAGATTTTTTTTTTAATTTGCCCAAGAAACGAGTTTGAAACTTTTCTCACTCATTCAGCACTTCGAATTTTTTTCATGAAATTCCACCCGATGTCTTTTGGTTAAAAACCAGTGGAAACAGACATGCATTTTATCAAAACCTCTCAAAAGTTTGAATATCTCTATTAAATCTTTCCTTAACCTTTCCTGCTCTATAGAGTGCAATTCCAGCTTCTCTAATCTCTCCATATGGATTATCCATTCTGAGGTCCCTCATATCACAGATGCCCATCTTCAGCCAATTCGATTCACTTCAAGGGATATCAATAAACAGCTGAAGGCGATGGATAAGGAAAAATCCAAACAGGCCAACTGCCCTCCAATGTCTCTCGTCTCGATCATCAGCAAAATGATGGAAGATGTTGCCAACGGTGCGATCAAGCAGCATTTATACAGCAATA
Source organism: Mustelus asterias (assembly GCF_964213995.1). NCBI lineage: Eukaryota > Metazoa > Chordata > Chondrichthyes > Carcharhiniformes > Triakidae > Mustelus > Mustelus asterias. The sequence continues at coordinate 1,470,841 of NW_027590136.1, forward strand.
ACCTGCTCACTGATGCTCATTTTGGGTTCCACCGAGGACCACTCACCTCCTGCCTCATTTACAGCCTTTGTCCAAACATGGACAAAAGAGTTGAACTGGGTGATGTTGGAGTGATTGCCATTGACATCAAGGCAGCATTTGACCCTGCGTAGCATCAAGCAACCCGATTAACATTGAAGTCAATGGGAATCAGGGGGAAACTCTCCACCGGCGAGAGCCACATCCCGCACAGAGGAGGATGATCGCGGTTGTTGGAGGCCAATCATCTCAGCCCTAGGGTAGTGTCCGAGGCCCATCCACCCTCAGTTGCTCCACCAATGACCCTCCCCCCCATCATAAAGTCGAAAGCGGAGCTGTTCATTGATAATTGCAGTCCTCATGACTGAGAATGATACCAGGGATGAGGATTTTGTTTTATTCTTTCAGGGGATGTGAATGTGGCTGGCAAGGCCAACATTCATTGTGCATCACTATTTGCCCTTGTGAAGAAAGTGAGCCACTTTCTTGAATTGCTGCAATCCATCTGGTGTAGGTATACCCACAACGCTGTTAGGGAGTTCCAGGAATTTGATGCAGTGACAGAGAAGGAATGGTGATTGATTTTCAAGTCAGAATGGTGTGTGATGTGGAGTACAATTTACAGATGGTGGCATTCCCAAACGCTGGCTGCACTTGTTTTTCAAGTGGTAGAAGTTAGGGTTTGGAACATGCTGTGAAAACAGCCTTGGTGATTTCTTGCAGTGCATCTAATCTGTGGGATACACTGCCACCATTATGGGCTAATGGTGGAGAGTGAATGTTTAAGGTGGTATTTGAGATGCTGATCAGGCGAGCTACTTTGTCCTGGATAGGATCTACAAAATTGTTGCAGATACACTCATCCAGGTAGGGAATATTCCACCTTACTCCTGATTTATACCTTGTGAATCATGGCAAGCCTTTGGGGAGTCATTAAGTGAGTAACCTGCCACAAAACTCCCAACCTCTGATCTGCTCCTGTAACCTCAGTATTTAAATGACTGGTCAATGGTAACCCCAAAGTTATTGCTGGTGGGACATTCACTGATGGTAATGCCATTGAATATCAAGGGAAGATGGTTAGATTTTCTTGCTAGAAATAGATATTTCCTGATAATTATGTGGTGTCAGTATGAATTGACAATCAGCTCCAACCTGAATGTTGTCCTGGTCCTGCGCTGCATGCAGGCAGCTTCAGTATTCAGAGTTGTGAATGGTCATATACACTGCAATCATCAGTGAACATCCCCGTTTCCCACCCTACGGTGGGGAGACGGTAATTAATGAAGCCGCTGAAAATGATTAGGCCCAGGAGACATGAGGAACAACAAAATATATTTATATAGCGCCTTAAAGTAATAAAACATCCAAGGAGCATTGTAAAGTAAAGCATGATATTGAGCCACAAAGAAGATATTAGGTTAGATGACCAAACGTTGGGTCAAAGTGGTAGATTTTAAGGGGTGTGTTAAAGGAGTAAAGCGAGGTGGAGAGTTGGAGACGTGTAGGGATGGTATTCCAGAGGTTGGAGCCTCAGCAACTGAAGGTAGAGCTAGCAATGGTGAAGCAAGGTCAGGGACAAACTAAAGACCAGAATTAGAGCAGTGTCATATATTGAGGGTTGTGGGGCTTATCGGAGATTATAGATATTGGGACAGGCAAGGTCATGGAGTGATTTGAAACCAAGGATGAGAATTTTAATATTAAGTTGTTGATTTACTGGGTGGATCATCGTGCACGAGGGTGATAGTGGAATAACACTTAATGTGAGTTTAAACATGGCCAGCAGAGTTTTAGATGAACCCTGCAGTGACCCTTGCAGGGATGACTGACCTCCAACAACCACAGCCATCCTCGTCTGTACCTGGTATATCCCCAACCGGTGGAGAGATCCCCCCCCCCCGCCAAATCCCACCGATTCCAACCCTGTGTAGGTCCCTTTCTGCCACACTCAATCAAATGATGTCTTGATGGATTTTCTTTGTTTTTTTTTGTTTAAAGAAAACAAAATTTTCTTTGCTCTTTGTTCTGTTTGGAACATCCCAAATGCCCATCCAATTTCCTTTTTAATTGTTTATTGTCTCCATTTCCTCCACCCTTGTAGGCAGCGAGTTCCAGGTCATTACCATTCGCTGCATCAGAATATTCTTCCTCACATCTCCCCCCCCCCCCGCCACCCCCCCCCCCCACCCCTTGCATCTCTGACCCAAAACAAGAAATCTGTGTCTCCCCTCGTCCTTGTCTGTTCAGCTACTGGGAACAGCTTTTCTTTGTCCACCTTATCTAAACCTGTCAGAATCTTGTCCACCTCTATCAAATCTCCCCTCAACCTCCTTTGCTCCAAGGAGAACAACCCGAGCCTGACATTGACAAAGAACAAACTAACAGAATATGTTACTGTCTGGAATCAAATGGGAATGTTTAATTTCTGTTTTAAAGATATTGTGAATATATTGTCCTGGACAATAAAGGAATCAGCTATAACAGAGCTAGAAGAAGACAGTTTCAATGTGGAATTGAGTGGAATATTCTCTCTGGATTTAAACAATGGAGGAACTACAAACATGGAAGAAAATAAATTTCAAAATGTGAACTCTGGACAGACTGTTTTCAAAATAGAACTTGAAAATTCACAAATGAACAGCAATGAAGACTCTCCTTTTGCAGGAGGAACTTTGGACTATAATTATTGTAAAAAGAAAACTTTCAGAAAAGACTGCAAGCAGTAATTTCCACCTTCAGTGGACTGAGATTCCTGGACATGGAACCCAGCAGTGTGCTGTTATCAAGCTGGACTTGTGACTGTGAAGTGGACAATGGAGGGATTATTATGTCTATTGCAGGTTATAAGATAGATCAACACAGGAAAACAGTGGATTTAGGAACAGGAGTTGGCCATTTGGCCCTTCGAGCCTGCTCCGCCATTCAATAAGATCATGGCTGTTGTTAAGATAGTAAGAAGTCTCACAACACCAGGTTAAAGTCCAACAGGTTTATTTGGTAGTAAATACCATAAGCTTTCGGAGCACTGCTCCTTCGTCAGATGGAGTTGTTAAGATATACAGCATGTTGTACATTGTAATATTCTAACTGGGATATTATGAAGGTGATACATTTCCATTTTTTCCTGTTTTTGTTCCAAAAATCTAATTTCATAATTCCTATGTTTTAGAAATAAGAATTAGTTGCAAGAATTGCTTTTAAAAAATGGAAAACCTGGATTGAGAATCTGATGAAAACACCCTCAGGGAATTCGCAGTCACAAAGCATGGTCCATGTTGGTTTAAGAAGTCAAAACTCGAGAGGTAAGAACTGTAAAAGGTCAGCTGGATCTTTTAGCTGGAGACATTGGGTCTGACAATTATTATACTGTTTTTGTTCGGTGAATTCTTCATGCAGACCTCAGGGAAAAAGGGTTTAGTTTTGAAGCGAAATATCTGTCGGACATTCCACCTGGTCTCTGTTACCATGGGGATATGTGATTCAGGGTGGAGCCTTGGTTAGAATTAGACCATAAGATATAGGAGCAGAATTAGGCTATTCGGCCCATCGAATCTGCTGTGCCATTCGATCATGGCTGATAAATCTCAATCCCATTCTCCTGCCTTTTCCCCGTAACCTTTTGAGTCCTTTCCAATTAATGACCTGGTTCCACAGATAGACAGCGGACAGTCTGCAGTTCGCTTGGAAGCCACCAGTTGTGGGACCAGGAGCTGTGGGACTAGAAGCCTCGAGGACCATTAGAAACCAGGGGTGTTTCCAACATTTAAATCCCTCAGCAAGAATGCAGTGAAGCTCATGTTTGGACTGAGGAGTCCACAGTTTGAGAGCTTAAAGGAAAATTGGAGGCTTGTTTAATGAAAAGATAATGGATGGACTCCCATAAACTCTTGGAGCTTGGAGAATATCTGGAGTACTGGGGAGAATTAAAGTGAATTGTGGAGAGCTTTGGGATGGTCCTAGGAACAGAAGTGAATGAACCTTCAAGATATCATTAAGTATAAAGAAACTCTTGGGGTGAGGTAAAAAAATAGAACTAGGTTTATATCATAAATCTTTATTGAGTGTAGTATTCAATTTGTAGTGTTGTGTTTTTAAATTTATTTAAACATACAGTAAAGTTTGTTTTTGTTTAAAAATGTGGAATCTTGTGATGTAATTCTTTCAGTTAATCACTGGGTGTTCGAATTTCTCTGCAAACGTTAACAGTCCTGACCGGGATCGCAAAAATTCACACAAACAGTGTTTCAAAACAAATCGAAGAAAAAGATGGTTTTTCTCCTTCTGTCCAAACGTTACACATGAAGAAACCCTCTTCTGGTTTCTCCAATAATTTGTTGCTTCGAGCAATTCTTTTCATGGAACAATCAGATAATTGATGACTGAAAATGGAACTAATTGTATCCCTTTAAAGCAGGAGGGCGATCGCCCGGCACAGAGGGGAATTAGGGATTTCTCCCATAGACCAATTGACAGGGATTCTACCCTCCAACCACCTGAAGTGAATTCTTTACATGAATCATCCGTGCCAGTGCAGTTATCAACTTGCAGTTTGGCTGATCAGAAAATGCTTTGTTGCTGATTTTCCTTGTGTTAGGAAGTGACAATGCCAAGGCCAGATCTTGTTTCCTCCTTGAACGGGATGTAACCCGTGTCCACATCTTCATTCTTCCACTGGTTGTATGGTTCAGACTCCGAGAACATCAGCAGGTAATCAGACCCTGACAATTCCCACTGCCTTTCAGTCATTTCTCACAAAAGCTGCTGGGATTGTAAACTTCTGTCTGAAATATACTTTCTTTTAGTTTCCAACCTTCACCATTAGACAAGCATTTTCTGTGACCATGTTATAATCCTGACAGCCTTGGGGTGGAGTCAATCTTTATTTGGTCTAGATTTGTTCACAGAATCAAACATTACAGGTTCAACTCCGACTCCAAGTTATATTAGTGAGTCCCACTTTTTACCCACTCATTATAACTATCTAATCAGTGCCCTCCATCTGAATAAACTTCACCTCTATTGATACAATTAACAGCCACAGTCAGACCATCCAAAAGGTCACTAATGGGTGTGACTGCCATGGTGTCTCAGCAGCTTGGGTGAACAAGTGAATCCTTTCCCACACACTGAGCAGGTGAATGGTCTCAGTTTGGAAACTAAGGGAAAATAAAATTTCAGGCAGAAGCTTCCAATCTGGTAGGTTTTATGAGAAATTGCTGAAAGTGAGTGGGAATGATCAGGGTCTCTCCCCAGTGTGAATTCCCTGATGTTTCAGTAGGTCAGATGATGTTCTAAACCTCTTTGCACAGTGAGAGTGCCTGAACGGGGTCTCCTCAGTGTGAATGCGCTGGTCGACCCTCAGGTCGGCTGAGGTTTTAAAGCAGCTCCCACAGTCAGAGCATTGAACAGGTTTCTTATTGGGGGAGGTGCCTCAGTATTCCAGCAGACTGGATGATTGACTGAGTCACTTCCCACACACACATCAGATGAATGGCCTTTCCCCAGTGTGTAATCGTTTGTGTCTCAGCAGACTAGATAATTGAGTGAATCCCTTCCCACACTCGGAGCAAATGAATGGCCTCGGCCCAGTGTGAATGCGTTGGTTTGTCAGCAGGAGGGATGAGTGAGTGAATCCCTTCCCACGCTCTGAGCAGGGGAACAGTCCCTCACCCGTGTGAAATCGCTGGTGGTTCTGCAGGGTAGATGACTGAGTGAATCCCTTTCCACACACACAACAGGTGAATGGTCTCTCCCCATTGTGAACCCGCTGGTGTGTCAGCAGGGCAGACGAATCGCTGAATTTCTTCCCACACTCAGAGCAGGTGAATGGCCTCTCCCTGATGTGAAGTCGCTGGTGATTCCTCAGGGTGGATGAATCACGAAATCCCCTTCCAAACTCAGAGCAGGTGAACGGTGTCTCCACAGTGTGGCTGCATCGAAGGGTTTCCAGCTTCGAGGGACAATTGAATCCCTCCCCACAGTCCCTACATTTCCATGGTCTGAGTGTCTTTGTACATCTCCAGGTTCAGATGAAGGTTTGACCCCACAGATAACACATACATGGTCTCTCTCCTCACTGTGAATCCTTCAATCTTTTCCAGGCTGTGTAACTGGTTAAAGCTCTTTCCACAGTCAGTTCACTGGAATACTCTCACTCGAGTGGATGTGTCTCAGTGATTTTCCAGTCACACTGATGTTTAAACAGTTTGAAGGGACAGACAAACATTTTCCATTCTAGTTTCAAATGCCGATGGTATTCAGATCCTGAATAATTGGGTGACTCTGTCAGATCCTAACGTCATGTTTGTTGAGATTTGTGTCTGTAAATTCTCCCCTTCTAATAGCCTGTGAAAGAAATTCACAAAAATCATTGCTGCCAGTCCAGGATAAAAACTCAGAACAGACAATTCTAGTTTCTGTGGAACATTCTTTCCTCTCATTCTTGAAAATTTGTAAATCTCCATCCCAAACACTCTCCCTCCATTCTCACCTTTGTCTATTTGAGGTCTAGCATTGTCCTGAGGGTGCTGATTCATCCTAATCGACAGATCCATGCTGACTGTTTCATGTACAGGACACATATTCCTGAAATCTTCACACAGGCTTGTGTCTAAGCATATCAAAAATTTGCATATTTAGTGAACTAAAAATGTATGCAATATTCAGAACTCTATTACATGATTAGAGATACAGATGGGTGTGGAAGAACTTGACTTGGGGAGCAAGCAATCATGTTCTGGAACTCATTGACGATGAGAGTGGTGGAAGTGGAGACGACCAGTGATTTCAAAATAAAATTGGTCGGGCACTTGAAGGAATGAAACGTACTGGGGAACAGGGATATCGAGGACAAATGGCACTGAGTGGATTCCCCGACAGAGACTTGGCATGGACTCAAGTTGCTGAATTAATTTATCTTGTGCTCTGATGACTCTTTGACTGGAAAATATACAGTGTAGTTACAATACTATTCTGGAATTAAACAAAATCAACTGTAATACCGATCCATAAATAATACTTATTATGCACCATATAGTAAGAAGTCTCACAACACGAGGTTAAAGTCCAACAGGTTTATTTGGAATCACAAGCTTTCAGAGCACTGCCCCTTCATCAGGTGAGAAGGAGCAGCGCTCTGAAAGCTCGTGATTCCAAATAAACCCGTTGGACTTTAACCAGGTGTTGTGAGACTTCTTACTGTGTTTACCCCAGTCCAACACCGGCATCTCCACATCATATGCACCAACACCAGACGTATCAATGTTGTTACGATCCGCATGGTCACCTTATAATAAACACATTCCCACAAATCCCAATGGAATAAACTGAAAGACAATGTTTCATTTTTAAACATTTTTACTTTAAAAATTAATCTAAAATTGTCACTGAATCATGCATTAAGAAACAGTATTTGAATAGACAGGATAAATTACACTTTAAAAAGCTCAGACAATAAAAACAGGTTCCACAAAATCACAAACATTTTCCCCTCAGTATATTTGGCTCTAATTCCAGTTCCAGAGAATTTCTCTGTCTCTGTATTTCCCAGGGGGAGAAAGAAAGTGTTTTCCTCACAGATGTTGTCCAGAGGATGAAGTTGGAGTCTGTGTGTGAAGTTTGAGTCTGTGTGTGAAGTTTGAGTCTGTGGTGAAGCTACAAACAGAAGCTGTTCTGTTTCAAATCAAACTGCGGGACTTGGAAGAAAATGATGGGAAGAGATTTTGCAAAGTCTCCTCCCCCACTCCCTCAGCTGGCAGCCCAGCACGCAGGCGCAGAGCACCGAGCGGCTTCTCGCTCTGGCCGGAGCCGTCAGCCAGTTGCCTGGAAACCTTGGCTGGATCTGGTGCAGGGGGAAGGGAACAATGGGTGGGGGCGGGGCTCCCGTGGACGCGCGCCCGGGCCTGCGCACTGGAACCACAGGACGTCACATGGGAACAGCTTATTCCTATTGGCTAATTCAGGCGATGTTCCATTGTGCCGTCACAATGCGGAAGTTGGCCAATGATTGAAACTTCCTCCTCTGGGCAACATCTGGGAGGAAATCAATGTTTCCCCCTTTCCATTTCTTTTCTCATTCTGGGGGAAATTGGGGACTTGCAGCAACTGAAGGGAATGAAGTGAATCCAGTCTGTATATTCCACACATTTTTAGTCCAGTTATATCAGCTCTCTGGGTCCAGGACAGGAAGCAGTGAGCATGGATCTGTCAATCAGCACCTTCAGGAGAATTGGGAGGGTGAATATTAGATACAGCAGAGTGAGAATGGAGGGAGAGTGTGTGGGATGGAGATTTACAGCTTTTGGGGAATGAGAGAGAAAGAATGTTCCATAGAAACTGGAATTGTCTGTTCTGAATTTCGATCCTGTACTGACACTGATGACTTGTGTCAACTTGTTTTGCAGGATATTGAAAGAGGAATCACAGGCTAAAATCTCGAACGTCACGTCTAGATCTGGCAGAGTCATATTCCTTGGGACCTGAATATCATCGGCCATTGAATCTGGAAGATTTGAAAAGATTTCAAACATTAGTGTGACTGGAAAAGCACCAACACACTTCCACATTCAAGTGAGAGTGTTCCAGTGCACTGACTGAAGAGCTTTAACCAGTTACACAGCCTGAATAAATATCACACCATTCACAGCGGGGAGAGACTGTACCCGTGTTCTGTGTGTGGACAAGGCTTCAACTGATTGACCACCCAAGGGAGAGGCAAGGACACCTGCACCATGGAGAAACCATGGAAATGTGCAGACTGTGGGAAGAGATACAGATACCCCTCTCTGCTGGATGCTCATCGGCGCAACCACACTGGGGAGAGGCCATTCATCTGCTCTGAGTGTGGGGAGGGATTCATTCGGTTCCCCCACCTGCAGACACACAAGCGAGTTCACACTGGAGAGAGACCGTTCACCTGCTCTCAGTGTGGAAAGGGATTCACTGTGTCATCCACTTTGCAGAGACACCAGCGAATTCACACTGGGGAGAGGCCGTTCACCTGCCCTCAGTGTGGGAAGGGATTCAACCAGTTATCCATTCTATGGACACACCAGCGAATTCACACTGGGGAGAGGCCATTCACCTGCTCTCAGTGTGGAAAGGGATTCACTCGGTTATCCGACCTGCAGACACATCAACGCGTTCATACTGGGGAGAGGCCGTACACCTGCTCTCAGTGTGGAAAGGGATTCACCGTGTCATCCACTTTGCAGAGACACCAGCGAATTCACACTGGGGAGAGACCATTCACCTGCTCTCAGTGTGGGAAGGGATTCACTCGGTCATCCGTCCTGCGGACACATCAGCGCATACACAGCGGGGAGAGGCCGTTTACCTGCTCTCAGTGTGGGAAGGGTTTCGCTCGTTCATCCAACCTGCAGAGACACCAGCGAGTTCACATGGGGAGAGGCCATTCACCTGCTCTCAGTGTGGGAAGGGATTCACTCAGTTATCCCACCTGTTGAGACATCAGTGAGGTTACACTGGGGAGAAACCGTCCACCTGCTCAGTGTATAAAAAGGGTTCAGAATTTCATCACAGCTGCTGAGGCACCAACAAGTTCACAGGGGTTGGATTCTGCTGTTATTGTTTCTGCTCTCAATTACATCCAGGACTGCATTTTGTTCATTCTCACAGTTAGTCAATGCGGAGGGTCGGAGGGTTTCTTTCTGCTGGACTGGCCGGTCTCACAACTTTGCCTCCAATGGGCTGATGCTCTTTGAGTCTTGTTGCGAATACCTGGTTTTAAATTTCACAAGGATCACAGAGTGACAGGGTGTGAGGAAGTTCAGAGATATTTAGTCAGCATTTCTGTTTGAAACTCCCCCAGAAGCCCATCCAATTTCCTTTGTAATTGTTTATTGTCTCCACTTCCTCCACCCTCATAGGCAGCGAGTTCCAGGTCATTACCATTCGCTGCATCAGAATATTCTTCCTCACATCTCCCCCCCCCCGCCCCGCCTCTTGCATCTCTGACCCAAAACAAGAAATCTGTGTCCCCCTCGTCCTTGTCCCTTCAGCTAATGGGAACAGCTTTTTTTTGTCTACCTTATCTAAACCTGTCAGAATCTTGTCCACCTCTATCAAATCTCCCCTCAACCTCCTTTGCTCCAAGGGGAACAACCCAGCCTGACATTGACAATAAAGAACAAACTAACAGAATATGTTAATACCTGAAATCAAATGGGAATGTTTAATTTCTATTTTAAAGATATTGTGAATCTATTGTCCTGGACAATAAAGGAATTGGAATCACTCACCTTCGGTGTGGTTGAATGGAATATATCAATCTGATATCCACCTACAGTCTAGTGAAAGTCTGGAATGTGTAGCTGGAAATCCCTCCCTAACAGCACTGTGGGTGTACGTATACCTCAGGCATTGTAGCAGTTCAGGAAGGCAGTTTTGGCGCTGATCGTGGCCGAGGCAGCTACATACAGCCACATATTCTGTTATAATTGAAGGACTGCAGATTGAATGTGAGGCATTATGGGACTGGACTATCTTGACCACATTCCTGTGACTGCTCAGTTTCTGCAATCACGGACCATTAAAGCTGCTTAGCAGGGCCCCAACAGAGGACCTGGTGAGAATATTTACTCAGAATGAGTTAGAATTAAACTTATTCCAGGACTGGCTGGTGTTCAGCGGCTGAGATTCCCGAATCTGTGAAGAGGAGGTCTGACCAATCAACAAACAGTGGCAGATAGTTGGTTAAGAAGTTAAAAAGCGTTCTCAGGCATTGTTTAAATTATTTTATCCCAAATTTGTGATAAGAACTGTGAGGGACATGTGACCCATTAGTCGGTGCAGTGACGGTATACTCCAAATAGCACTGGACTGAAAAGCAGACCTCAGAGTAGATTCTAATGGTTATAAACTGACCCAAGCATGGCCAGTGAAAAAATCAGAGCTCAAGTGAGGACTGGGCAGGTCTCTTACCTGCTGTTTGGAAACTAAGAACAAGAAACTTATCGATAAAATTATTAGAGAATACAGCCAACGTTTCAAGTCTGGAAGACACTTCATAACAGCTCTTATGAAGGGTCATCCATACCTGAAACATTGGCTCTATTCTGTCCCCACAGAAGCTGTCAGACCTGCTGAGCTTTTCCAGCATTTTCTGTTGTTGTTTCAGATTCCAGCATCCGCAGTATTTAACTTTTATGATAAAATGATTCGGTCTGATTGGAATCCCCACGACCCTCCCGCAAAACAGAGGGAGTGGTGGCAAAAGGGGAAAAAGCATAAGGATGATAAAGTCTGGGTTCTGATTCTCCGAGCCCATGTAGAATAAACAAAATGAGTGAAGCAGTTTATAAAGAACAGAAGTTACCCATCCCTAACAAAAACTGATCAAATTAAATAGATTGAGGAATATAACAAAAACAATAATAGATGAAGTTTAAAACCATTTGTTTTGTTTTAAACTTGTGTAAAGTGATGTAATTGTGTGCCAAGTGTTTGCTGCTCACTCCCCATCCCTTTAGGTTCTGTAGAAAAGTTAACCCTTTCAGCAGACAGTTCATTTGTTTTTAAATCGCCCGGAAACTCGTGTCTATTTTAGTTTATAATTGAAGATTTATTGGAATTGGCTAAGATGGGCTTTCGACATTTTTAAAGTATAAAAAAGTGGTCTTGAGAAGCCAACTTGGTAGAGAGAGGTGGAGGGAGAGATGTTTACAGAGAGGTGTGGAGAGCTGTTGGTTTTACAAGTTATCCACGTTTTTGGAGCGGTCACTTCATGTCCTGGTCTGAGAGGGATGGAGAGAAGTCTGTTCAATTGTTAATGTTAAGCTTTCTCTATTAACTGTTAATCGACACTCTGTTTTTTTATCTTTCTGACTTGTTACATTTTTAATGATTAATAAACTTTCTGAATTCACAATTTAAAGTATTCTTTCTTGTGACATGGTCAAGACACTGGAACCTGGTGTGATTTACGATTAGGGAGGTTATTGTAAACAAGAGAACCCCCATAAATCTTAGTTCAAATAAATAAAAGTTCTGACAAATGGAATGTGATCCTTTATTATTCCGGACAAATGTGAGGTAATGCATTTTGGAAGGTCTAATACAGATAGGAGATATACAGTAAATGGCAGAACCCTTAAGAGTATTGATAGGCAAAGGGATCTGGGTGTACAGCTACACAGGTTACTGAAAGTGGCAATGCAGGTGGAGAAGGTAGTCAAGAAGGCATACGGCATGCGTGCCTTCATCGGCCGGGGTATTGAGTTTAAAAATTGGCAAGTCATGTTGCAGCTTTATAGAAGCTTAGTTAGGCTACACTTAGAATATAGTGTTCAATTCTGGTCGCCACACCACCAGAAGGATGTGGAGGCTTTGGAGAGGGTACAGAAAGGATTTACCAGGATGTTGCCTGGTATGGAGGGCATTAGCTATGAGGAGTGGTTGGAGCAACTTGGTTTGTTCTCACTGGAGCGACGGAGGGTGAGGGGAGACCTGATAGAAGTCTACAAGATTATGAGGGCATGGACAGAGCTTATCATAGAATCCCTACAGTGCAGAAAGAGGCCATTTGGCCCATCGAGTCTGCACCGACCACAATCCCACCCAGGCCCTACCCCCTTATCCCTACATATTTACCCACTAATCCCTCTAACCTACGCATCTCAGAACTCTAAGGGGCAATTTTTAGCATGGCCAATCAACCTAACCCGCACATCTTTGGACTGTGGGAGGAAACCGGAGCACCCGGAGGAAACCCACGCAGACACGAGGAGAACGTGCAAACTCCACACAGACAGTGACCCAAGCCGGGAATCAAACCCAGATCCCTGGAGCTGTGAAGCAGCAGTGCTAACCACTGTGCTACCGTGCTGCCCTAAGAGCGGATAGTCAGAAGCTTTTTCCCAGGGTGGAAGAGTCAATTACTAGGGGGCATAGGTTTAAGGTGCGAGGTGGAAGATTTAAAGGAGATGTACAAGGCACTTTTTTACAGAGAGAATAGTGAGTGCCTGGAACTCGTTGTCGGGGGAGGTAGTGGAAGCGGATACGGTAGTGACTTTTAAGGGGCGTCTTGACAAGGACATGATTAGGATGGGAATAGAGGGATATGGTCTCCGGAAGGGTAGGGGTTTTTAGTTAAGTCGGGCAGCATGGTCGGTGCAGGCTTGGAGGGCCGAAGGGCCTGTTCCTGTGCTGTAATTTTCTTTGTTCTATTACGAGAGAGATTGACCACAGGAGTAAAGATGTTCTGCTTCAGTTATACAGGGCGTTGCTGAAACTGCATCTTGAACACTGGGTGCAGCTTTGTCTCCTATTTAAGAAATGATACGAATGCATTGAAAGTGGTTCAGAGGAGGTTAAATCGATTGCTTCCCAATTCTTGACCCTCACAGGATAAATTTTGTCCGATTTTTCTTGTCTTCATCTCTGACAAAGAGTCATCCTGACTCAAGATGTTGTCACTATTCTCTCTTTACAGATGCTGTCAGACTTGCTGAGATTGTCCAGCATTTTCTGTTTTTGTTTCAGATTCCAAAAACTGCAGAACATCAGTCATTAGGAAGTGACACCACACGTCCTTTTATTACAAGGAAGCAGACACACAAATGACCTTGTGCTGCCTTGTTTTCTCAGTGGAAAAGCTTTGAACTTACTACAGCAGCAGAGAAAAGCAATAAAGAAAAGGATGTTGCTGCAAGTGACTGAGATCCTGGATTAACTCAGTTAGGAGTTAATGGGAAGTGATGTCAGCAAGGTGACCGGGGCAGCACGGTGACACAGTGGTTCACACTGCTGCCACACAGTGCCAGGAACCCGGGTTCAATTCCGGCCTTGAGCAACTGTGTGGAGTCTGTACATTCTCCCCGTGTCTGCGTGGGTTTTCGTCAGGTGCTCCGGTTTCTTCCCACACTCCAAAGATGTGCAGGTTAGATTGAATGGCTGTGTTAAATTGCCTCTTAGTGTCAGGGGAATTAGTTGGGTAAATACGTGGGGTTGCGGGGATAGGTCCTGGGTGGGATTGTGGTCAGTGCAGACTCGATGGGCCAAATGGCCTCCTTCTGCACTGTAGGGATTCTATGAGTTAATAGGAAGTGACATCAGCAAGATGACCAATATCCTTCAGGGACCAATCAAACATTAATCATGCACCATTTTATCAATCAGGGACTGATCATGTGCTGCTTGGGCCACTCAGAACCACAGGAGACGAGTGACAAAGCTGAATGAGCGAATACCGCACAGAGATAGTTGTGAGCGAGGGTTAATGAGTGACAATTTTCCGGAGCTCGGTGCGCAACACAACACAACATGAAGTAAGAAGATAGACTTTGGTCAACAGAACAGCCGACAGCCACAGTCAACCAGAAGCCGAGAGCTGGTGTTCCAGAGTGAGTGGACTGATCCACTGTGTTTAAATATTGTGATTTTATACTTACTACAATTAATAAATTCTGTGACAACATTCTTGTACCTGGAATGGTCTGTAACTAGTCAGGAGCTGCAGATTCCTTTCACAACTTATTCCAATGGGTAACTGACCTGACTGTTACAATTGAGATTGGAGCCAAACCCAGATCTTACAAAAGGATAGAATTTCACATTCTGTTTGAAGGGGAGAAATGTGGGTCTAAGACCAGTGTTTTGAATCTAAATAAATGGTCTGAAAGCAGAGCTGGCTAAGCCATACAAAGTAAGGGATATTATATTTTTTCATCTTTGATTTGTTTTGAAATATTTTCTGTGAATATCGTTATAATCCTGGTTGGGGCCGTTAATGTTTGAAGAAAAATTCAAATAGCCAGTGATTAACTGGAAGAATAATGTCACAAGAATCTTTAAACAAAAACATACTTTAATGGATATATAAAACAAAAGAAAATTAAAAACCAACACTACAAACTTAACACTGTCGGTTAAAAAGACTTATGTTAGAAACAGTTCTACGTTTTAACTTCTACCCAAAATTTCCCTGACACTTAATGTCTTGAAGGTTCATTCACTTCTGTTCCTGTGAACATATGGAAGGTACGTCAAAGCTCACCAGAATTCACTTTAATCCTCCTCAGTGTTCCAGCGATTCTCCAAGCTTTTATGAGGTCCTTCCATTCGCTTCCCACTAAACAACCCTTCAACTATCCTCTATGATCTCAAAACTGTGGACTCCTCAAAGCCTGAGCTTCACTGTCTTCTTGCTGAGGGATTTAAACATGAGGAACAGCCCTGGTTCCTCATGGCCCTCCAGCCTTCCAGTCCCACAGCTGGTTCACAGCTCCCGGTCCCACAGCTGGTTCACAGCTCCTGCTCCCACAGCTGGTTCACAGCTCCTGCTTGCACAGCTTCTGGTCCCACAGCTGGTTCACAGCTGCTGGTCCCGCAGCTCCTGGTCCCACAGCTCGTTCACAGCTCCTGGATCCACAGCTGGATCACAGCTCCTGGTCCCACAGCTGGTTCACAGCTCCTGGTCCCACAGCTGGTTCACAGCTCCTGGTCCCACAGCTGGTTAACAGCTCCAGCTCCCACAGCTGGTTCACAGCTCCCGGTCCCACAGCTGGTTCACAGCTCCTGGATCCACAGCTGACGGCTTCCAGGCTAACTTCAGACTGCCTGCTTTCTGTGAAAGGTCAAAGCCTTTCTCTTTTCTCCTTCCCGTTTAACTAAGGGTCTGTGGAGTATTCCATTCAGGGGGAGGTGGTGGGATAGTGGGAATGTCCCTGGCCGAGTAATGCAGAGAGCCAGCAAAGGATCCGGGGACAGGCAGCTGGTGGGATTTGAATTCAGTGAATCAATCTGGAATTATATAAAGTTAGTCTCAGAAACGGTGACCATGAAACTGTCATCGATTGTTGTGAAAACCTGTCCGGTTCACCCTATTAATACCCCCTATCAGGGAAGGAAATCTGCCATCCTGACCCGGTCAGGCCTACATGTGAATCCAGACCCACACAGCGATGTGGGTGACTCTTAACTGCCCCTCTGAAATGGCCGAGCAAGTCACTCCGTTCAGGGGCAATTAGGAGCTGAGCAACGTGTGCTGGGGCTTTGCCAGCAGTGTCCACATCCCAGGGAAGAATAAAGAATATTCCACGGAAAGTGATGGGTGATTTGAAATGAATTGAAAGTAGGTCAGGAGGTGCTCGTATCATCCAGAGCTGCTTTTCAATGGATCCTCCTGTTTAAAATAAAAACACATCAGTGTGTCCCTTTCCCAGACACAGTTGACCTTGGAATATCACAATGCTGTTTTTAAACATTCCTTTGTTAAAGAATCAGTCATTTAGAATTGTGAAACAAACAGTAATTAAATGTTCCCTTTTTACCTGGGATCCTCCTGTGCCTGGCACCGGTGTCCTGAACAAGGTTATTAACATTCTCTGGGTTAAAGGTTCCTCCTGGTTCTTGCTGTCTGTTGTGTCCTTTGTCACAGTCGGTACCAGGACATTTCTATTGAAAGGTTGTTAAGAAATTCCAGTGAATTCCAGCCCCTTGTGTAACGTTCCATTTGGTGTGTGTCAGATTCAGAGATGTCCACGTGTGTGTGAAAAGGGTTCTGGGTAAGGGTTTTAACCCTTCTTTCCCCGTTAGTAACAATGAACCCTGTATTCAATTCTAAAGTATAAAGTCCTCATTAGATATCAATTCTACCTGTTATCTACATTTCACCAACCAGTCTATATTTTCATCACAGGACTGCAGTGGGAGCACCGTCAACATCTTACTGACTGGATCGATTTTATCGAGGAGGTGACGAAGGTGATCGATGAGGGTAGGGCAGTGGATGTTGTGTACATGGATTTTAGTGAGGCTTTCGACAAGGTCCCTCATGGTCGGCTCATCCAGAAGATTAAGATGCATGGGATTCACGGTGACTTGGCCGCTTGGATTCAGAATTGACTTGCCCATAGAAGTTAGGGAGTAGTGGTGGAGGGTGTTTTTCTGGCTAGAGGTCCATGACTAGTGGTGTTCTGCAGGGATCCGTACTGGGACCTGCGCTATTTGTGATATATATAAATGACTTGGATGAAAACGTGGATGGGTGGGTTAGTAAGCTTGCAGACGACACAAAACTAGATGGAGTTGTAGATAGTGTCGAAGGTTGTCAAAGGATACAGTGGGATGTAGATCAGCTACAGATATGAGCGGAGAAATGGCAGATGGATTTTAATTCGGGCAAGTGTGAGGTGCTGCACTTTGGGAGATCAAATATTAAGGATAAGTATACAGTTAATGTACAGAGGGATCTTGGGGTTCAAGTCCATAGCTTCCTGAAATTAGCCACACAAATATTTAGTCGGTAAAGAAGGCATATGGCATGCTTGCCTTTATTGAGTACAAGAGTCAGCATGCCATGTTGCAGCTTTATAAAACTTTGTTTGGGCTGCACTTAGAATATTGCGTTCAATTCTGGTCGCCACATTACAGAAAGGATGCAGAGGCTTTGATGAAGGTGCAGAAGAGGTTTTTCAGGATGCTGCCTGGATTGGAGGGTGTGAGCGACTGACAAACGAGGGTTGTTTTCTCGATAGCGGCGGAGGGTGAGGGGAGACCTGATAGCAGTCTATAAAATGAGACATAGAATCTTTTCCCCCAGAGTTGATACGTCTAATACCAGGGAGCATGCACTTAAGGTGAGATGGGCAAAGTTCAAAGGAGATGTGAGAGGTAAGTTTTTTTACACAGAGAGTGGTAGGTGTCTGGGATGCGCTGCTCGGAGTGGTGGTGGAGGCAGATACGATAGGGGCGTTTAAGGGGGTTTTAAATAAGCACATGAATATGCAAGGAATAGAGGAATATGGACCAAGGGCAGGCAGAAAGGAATAGTTTAATTTGGCATCATGTTCGACACAACATGGTGGGCTGAAGGGTCTGTTCCTGTGCTGTACTGTTCTACGTTCTATTTGTGATCTCCATTGAGAAAAAGGAAACAGAGGCACTGGAGAAGGGGCAAGAAAGATTCACAAGAATAATCCCAAAACTGTAATCACTTGTGAACTCACTAGTGTTTCACCAAGTTTGCTGACTGAGTGAATCCCTTCCCAGTCAGAGCAGGTGACCAGCCTCTGCCTGGTGTGAACTCACTGGTGGGACATTAGTTCCCGAGAGCTTGTGAAGCCACGCCCACATTTAAAGGGTCTCTCCTGGGTGTGAGTGAGATTGTGTTTCAGCAGGCTGGATAATTGAGTGAATCCCTTCCCACACACAGAGCAGGTGAACGGTCTCTCCCCAGTGTGAACTCGCTGGTGTGTCTGCAGGTTGTATGATGTTCTAAACCTCTTTGAGCAGTGAGAGCAGCTGAACGGTCTCTCCTCAGTGTGAATGCGCTGGTGGGACACCAGTTCTCCAGAGCTTTTGAAACCACTCCCACAGTCAGAGCATTTAAACGGTCTCTCATTGGTGTGAGTGAGATTGTGTCTGCTGAGGTGGGATGAATGAGTGAATCCCTTCCCACACACAGAGCAGGTGAACGGTCTCTCCCCAGTGTGAACTCGCTGGTGTCTCCGCAGGTTGAATAATGTTCTAAATCTCTTTGAGCAGTGAGAGCAGGTGAACGGTCTCTCCTCAGTGTGAATTCGCTGGTGGGACACCAGATACTGAGAGCTTTTGAAACCACTCCCACAGTCAGAGCATTTAAAGGGTCTCTCCTGGGTGAGAGTGACATTGTGCTTCAGCAGGTAGGATAACTGACTGAATCCCTTCCCACACACACAGCAGGTGAATGGTCTCTCCCCAGTGTGGCTGCGTCGATGAATTTCCAGCTCAGATGGGATTCTGTATCTCTTCCCACAATCCCCACATTTCCACGGTTTCCCCATGGTGCGGGTGTCCTTGTGACTCTCCAGGTTAAACAATCAGTTAAATCTCACACAGAACACGGGTACAGTCTCTCCCTGCTGTGAATGCTGCGATGTATTTTCAGGCAGTGTAACTGGTTAAAGCTCTTTCCACACTCAGTGCACTGGAACACTCTCACTCGGGTGTGTGTATCTCAGTGCATTTCTCGTCACAGCGATGTTTACAATCTTTTGAAGCCAAGAGGCCAAACAAACATTTCTCCTGTTAGATTCAAAGGCCGATGATATTCAGGTCCCAAGAAATCGAGTCACTCGGTCAGATCTCGATGTGATGTTGGAGATTTCTGTCTGATTTCTCCTTGTCTAATATCCTGTAAGTCAATTTAGAAAAAAACATCGCAATTCAGAATACGATCGAAATTCAAATCTACATTTCTAGTTTCCATGGAGCATTCATTAAAGACACAGTCATGGAGCATTAAACCTGCCCAGCAGGGCCTCCCGTATCAGCACACAGGCAGCTGCTTTGTGAGACTGCCAGCAGTACGGACAAGTCAGAGATAAGGGTGTCCTCAGAAGTGGGATTCATTGTGAAAGCTCAGGGACGGTTGATAAGATGCAGCAATTCTATGATTCTAATGAATGTTCTTTCCTCTCTCGTTCCCCAAAAGCTGTAAATCTCCATCCCACACACTCTCCCTCCATTCTCACTCTGCTGTATCTAATATTCACCCTCCCAATTCTCCTGAAGGTGCTGATTGAGGCTGATTGACAGATCCATGCTCACTGCTTCCTGTCCAGCACAGAAATCAGAACAAATAGGAGCTGCAGTCAGCATTCGGCCCATCGGGTCTGCTCAACCATTCATTCAGATTATTGGTTGATCTACCTCTGCATTATTTTCCCCACACTGTCCCCCATATCCATCGATATCTTCAATATCTAGAAACCTATCAATCCCTCCCTTGAAAATTCTTGATGACTGAGGCTCTATAGTCCTCTGGGGTAGAGAATCCAAAACATCACCACATCCTTGAGTGAAGAAATCCTTCCTCATCTGAGCTTTCTCCCCATTTTCCAGCCTGTTCCCAATAATTATTGACTCCCTTGTCATTCAAAAACTGTCTAACTCATCCTTGAATATATTCAATCCCTCCACTGGTCCCTATGGAAGAGAAATCTAGATACTAACAATTCTCTGGGGGAAGAGATTGTTAGAAATATATAATATAGCTGCAGTCCAAAATTATACAGCCAGATATAATAAGTGTATTTTATTACAGAGCGATAAATAATATGTCGAATCTGTACCATCTAACAACAGGGGAGTTGATAGCCTCGTGGTATTATCGCTAGACTATTAATCCAGAAAGTTAGCTAATGTTCTGGGGACCCAGGTTTGAATCCTGCCACGGCAGATGGTGGAATTTGAATTTAAAAACAAAATCTAGAATTAAGAATCTACTGATGACCATGAAACCATTGTCGATTGACCAAAAACCCATCTGGTTCATTAATGTGCTTTAGGGAAGGAAATCTGCCGTCCTTACCCAGTCTGGCCTACATGTGACTCCAGAGCCACAGCAATGTGGTTGACTCTCAACTAGCTTCTGAAATGGCCCAGCGAGCCATTCAGTTCAAGGGCAATTAGGGATGGGCAATAAATGCTGGCCCAGCCGGCAATGCCCGTGTCCCAAGGATGAATTAAAAACAACATCAGACACGTCTCTGTCCGATATTAGTTTCCTGGCCCCTTTAATATATTTCAGAAATTAGATGGGCACATGAAGGAAATAAAGTTGCAGGGGAAAGGGAATATAGAAAGGGAATGGAACTGACTGGATTGTTCTACAGAGAGTCGGCATGGATTCGAGTTACTGAATGGACTCCTTCTGCGCTGTAATGACTCGATGAGTGGAAATATATAACATAGCTTCAGTGCTACATTACAAAACGAGAAATAATAATAAATGTACTTTGTTACAGAACCATAAATAATATATCAAATCTACAATATAACAACACTAGGCATATCTCTGTCCTATATTAATTTATTGTTCTCTTAAATGTCAGCCATCTCCTGGGGAAACCAGCCCTTTAATTGTGAACATTAGGAAAGGGACCATCCTTTTAGCCAGACAAATCAATGTGTCAAGCTGAGGGAGCAAAGGATGTCAATGTCTTTAAGAGAGAGAGAGAGAAACCTGGGCCAACCTTTCCAGAGTCTGCAGCCTCCCTGGATTCACTTCCTTTTCCTTCAGTTGCTGCAAGTCCCCAATTTCCCCCAGAATGAGAAAAGAATTGGAAAGGGGGATAAAAGAAAGTGTTTTACTCACAGATGTGGGAGACAGAAGGAAGTTTGAGTCTGTCTGTCGCTCAATCTTCATTCAGAGACCTCTTTTTAGGTCAAACCAAGTAAACAAACTCAAATTAAATCAGGACAAAGTAAAAGGGGCAGCTCCCCAAAAAGGAGGGGGAACAGCCCGAACAGAAATCAAAATGCAAAGGAAACTTAAAAACATCAAATTAAAATGTGATTATTAGGGTCAATAATGCACCCCAACCCCTGCGGTGCCCAGCGGGCGCGGAAAGCGTCAACCTCGCCCGTGGACACCGCATGCTCCCTCTCCAGGGACACCTGGCCGCGAACGTAGCCGCGGTAGAGGGGAAGACAGTCAGGATGGACGGCCCCCTCGATCGCCCGCTGCCTGGACCGGTAAATGGCGCGTTTCGCCAGGCCCAGGAGCAGGTTCACGAGGAGGTCGCCATCCCGACCCTCCCCTCTCCGCACCGGGTGTCTGTAGATCAGGAGCGTGGGACTGAAGTGCAAACAAAACATCAATAAAAGGTTCTTCAGGAAAACATAAAGGGAGTGCAGCCTAAGACACTCAACATAGACATGGTCCACGGACTCCACAAGGCCACAGAAAGGGCAGTCTTCGGAGCCCGTGAACCAGTGAATCCTACGGTTGTGCGGAACTGCTGCATGCATCACCCTCCACCCCAGGTCCCCGACGTAATTGGGGGAGATCCCTCCGTAGAGGGACCTCCAGCGGGGACCTCCGCCGCCCGGCGGCAACAAGGCCCGCCAAGGTGTATCCGGGCGACAGGCGAGGAGGCGGTAGTGGAGGGTGTGCAGCAGCAGCCCGCACAGGAAACGCCTCCGCGCGGTAGAAAAAGGCACGGAGGGCATTTCCGCGAGGCGGCTCAGGCTGTGGGGCACCTCACCCAGGGGAGGGGGCTGAGGCTTTGGGCCAATGTGGAATTCCGCCCGAACAGGGGAACGCTCGGGCGGGATCCCACCGCACGCCTGCGCCGTCTCAAGTTTGCGTGCAGTTTCGGGGCCGAGCACGACCGTCCTAAGGTCTAGGATGGCTTTGGCCGCGCGCCGGACGGACGTCCCCGCGCGCTCAGCCAGCACGCGGGGACTCATCCAGCCCGCTCCTCCGCCATCGAGCACGTCCCCGATTCTGGTCACCCCGGCGTCCACAGCCCCCCTCTCCGCCAGCCACCTGAAGTTATACGGCTGGAGGAGCGGATTCCTGAGCAGCGGCTCTCGCACGAGAGCCGCTACTCCTGACGGGGGAGAGCTGCGTCGCGAGGCGACCTTGTTCCAGACAGTGAGGAGGTCCTGGTAAAAGACGGGCAACTCCTGCAGGGTGGTCGAAGCACGCCCCAGTTCGATATGCAGGAGCTGCACGTCATAATTGAGGCCGTGCCACTGGCGGAAGAAATACGTCGCCATGGCACACCACTGTGGAGGGGGCTCAACGTAAAGGTACCTCTGCAGGGCCTGGAGGCGGAAGGTCGCTATCTGAGTGCGGAGGCACACCAGACCTTGTCCGCCCTCCTCAAGCGGGAGATACAGGACCGCAGCAGGGACCCAGTGCAGTCGATTGCCCCAGAAGAACCGCACGAGGGTTCTCTGGATATCGGTGACAAAGCCAGGGGGAGGGGTCAAAGGGACCAGCCGGTACCACAGCATGGAGGCGACCAGCTGGTTTATGACGCGAGCTCGCGCCCCGTAGGACAGCACTCGGAGCAGTCCTGTCCAGCGACCCAGGCGGGCGGAGACTTTGGCCTCCAGCTCCCGCCAGTTCGCCGGCCAGGATTCCTCGGCTGGGCAGAGATGGGCCCCCAAGTAGAGGAGGTCGGTCCTGCTCCAGGTGAAAGGCCTGAGCTCCTCCGGGAGGGGGTCCGTCTCCCAAGGACCGACAAGGAGTCCGGAGCACTTGGCCCAGTTGATCCTGGCGGAGGACGCGGCGGAGTACACCGCCTGGCATTCTCGCATCCTCCGCAGGTCAGCCGGGTCCGTGAACATGAGGAGCACGTCGTCGGCGTAAGCTGACAGGACCACCCCTACGTCCGGTCCGCGCAGGACCAAACCTGACAACCTCCTCCGCAAGAGGCGCAGGAATGGCTCCACGCATACGGAATACAGTTGGCCGGACAAGGGGCAGCCCTGCCGTACTCCTCTCCCGAAGCGAAGGGGTGCCGTCAGGGACCCGTTAACCTTAATCAGACACTCTGCGGCAGAGTACAGTAATCGGATCCGGGCGACAAAATGCGTCCCGAACCCGAATGCCCGCAGAGTCCCGAGTAAATACTCGTGCTCCACCCTGTCGAACGCCTTCTCCTGATCTAATGACAAGAAGGCGCCCGACAGACCAGCCCTCTGGGTGTGATGGATTAGGTCCCGGACCAGGTGGAGATTGTCATGTATGCAACGGCCCGGGACCGTGTAGGACTGGTCAGGGTGGATCAAGTGGTCCAGCACGGATCCAAGGCGTGAAGCCATAGCCCTGGCAAAGATTTTATAATCCGTGCTGAGGAGGGAGACCGGGCGCCAGTTCTTGAGCAGGTGGAGATCCCCCTTCTTGGGCAGCAGGGCAATGACGGCCCTGCGCCACGAAAGGGGCATCTCCCCGGTAGCGACGCTCTCCCCCAGGACCCCCGCGTAGTCGCTCCCCAGGACGTCCCAGAACGCCCTGAAGAACTCTACTGTCAGCCCGTCCAGCCCAGGGGCCTTGCCCCGGCTGAGGCCATTTAGGGCGCCGGTCAGCTCGGCCATGGTGGTAGGGGCCTCGAGCCTGCCGACGCCCTCCGGGCCGACCTGCGGCAGGTCCTCCCACAGAAGTCTGCGGGCATCCTCGCTGGACGGATCCGGAGAGAAGAGCGAGGTGTAATACTCCCGGGCAATGGCCCGGATGCCCTCCGGATCCGAGACGGGGGAACCGTCGTCGGCCAGCAGCGTAAGGAGCTGCTGACGGTTAGCCCGCCCTCTTTCCAGCGAGTAGAAGAAGGGGGAGCCGCGGTCCATGTCCACCTGGAACTGGAGCCGCGACCTCACGTACGCGCCGCGAGACCTGGCAAGCTGCAGGTCCCGCAGCGCGTCCTTCTTCTCCCTGTACTCCGAACGCAGGGCCGGGTCCGCGTCAGGCCGACTGAGACGTGCCTCCAGGTCGAGCACCTCCTTCTCCAACTCCTCGAGCCTGGATTTCCGCCTCTTTGTCGACCCCCTCGCGTACCCCTGACAGAAGGTACGGACGTGAGTCTTGCCCACATCCCACCAGAGCCTCAAGGAGGGGAAGCCTCCCTGCTTCCTTCTCCAGCCGGCCCAGAATCGACGGAACGAGTCCAGGAAGCCCTCGTCCTCCAGCAGCGTGTTGTTAAAGTGCCAGTACGCGGACCCCCGCCGGATGCGAGACGGCGCAAAGTCCGCCCACACCAGGCTGTGGTCCGTGCTCGACACCGACCGCATGGAGACCGAGGACACGCCGGACACGTGCGCCTTCGAAATGTAAAGGCGGTCGAGCCTGGACGCTCCGACTCCAGGCCTCACGAAAGTGAAGGCGCTGGAGCCAGGATGGAGATGTCTCCAGACGTCCACCAAGTCGTGGGACCCGATCAGGTCCCGCAACTTCACCACCGCCGGAGTGCGCAGCCAGGGGCCGGTGCGGTCCCGTGCCTCGAGGAGGCAGTTGAAATCTCCCCCGAGGATGCAGTTGAAATCTCCCCCGAGGATAATGCATTCGCCCCCCGCGATGGTGTCGATGTGAGCGGACACTTTCTCGTAGAAAGTCGTTTGCTGCGGTCCAGCGGTCGGGGCGTAGACATTCAGCAAGTGAATGACCACGCCCCCCTCACGGACCGTCAAGTGCAGCAACCGGCCTGGCACCGGCTCCTTGACCCCCAAGATCTCCGGCTTATAACGCGGGGCCAACAAGATAGCCACCCCGCAAGAAGCGAGCGTGAGGTGGCTCATGTAGACCCCCCCTCGCCACTCCAGGAGCCATTGGGCTTCGTCTCCCGGAACGGTGTGGGTTTCCTGCAGGAAACACACCGCATACTTCCCGTCACGGAGGACCGAGAAGTTCTGGAACCTGCGGTGTGGCCCACTGTTGCCGTTGATGTTGAGGCTGGCTATGGTCACCTTCATGTCAGCAGCTTTGTGCCACCGTCACCACTTAACTAGGTGTGTGGGGGGGCGCTGGCGCAATTCTCACCAGTCCACCCCCCACCTTTTCGAGCCTGTGGAGGAACCGCAGTACCCAGCGCCGCTCTATTTTCTCCAGGCCCGCGGAGGCATGCGAGCATGCCTTCACGGACCGGACGAGCTGCGCCAGGTCCGGCCAGTGGCCGAGGGCTAGCCGGATTATGTCGGAGCGACCGGAATGGTTACGGATAAAGACCCTGAGGTCCTTGGAGGGGATGAGGGACAACTCGGTGGGGGGCACGAGGGAGTCCCCCGCCTCGCTCTGGGCAGACTCTGAAAGTGTCCCCGTGCCCTCATTATTTTCAATGTTTGATTAAATCAGCCCCCAACTTAAATTCCAGCGGTTAAGAATAATGTTTAATCTGCACTGTTCATCAAATGTTCCCAACACAAATACTGGAATGGGCTAAATACAGAGTAAAATTCCCTCTGCTCTGTCCAAGGAATGTTTCATCACAGATTTTTATTTTGAAGTTTAGGAAAAACAGGAATCAAATTGCTCAGCATCCCAGTGTGGCCTCCTGTTTATTTCAATCAGCCCTTCACATTCAAACATGAAGTTGAAGCTTCGAATACTGTCTGTGGCAGCGTTTGTGGATTCAGTTGTTCTCCTGCTTTTTCACTTGTCTGAAGGATTTGAATTATAGACATTGTTTAATCATTCCTTTCTCTCAGCACATGGAACTTGTGAATCTTCAAGGCAGACAATCTCATGTAATTAACAACAAACTGCATCTTTATTCATCCGTCCATTTCCTATCTCTGAATGGATCACACACATTTCCAGAATGCAGGAAGCTCTCAATGGAAACTGCTTCCAATTATTCCCCAATACAATTGTTCACACTTGACTGTGAACTACATTCCACTGACATTCCCAAAGCAGCCACAGAAAAGTGACTGGTTATTTTAAACATTGAACCTGAACTATTTGAGCTGATGATTCACTCACATTGTACAGAAATGTTGACCCTGTTTTGATGAGAGTGATCAGATTAACATTGTAACATGAAGACAGCCTCCGTACTGAGATTAACCACATTTACAACAATTCCACAATATCAGATCCATTGCTGTGTGTTTTGTGCGAATTCAGCTGTGAAATATCTGGACATTTGGAGCTTCCACTGTTTCTGTCATTTCATCATTTATTAAAGTACGTTGTTCTATCCCTTTTAAATCTAAGTTGTGTCAGTTTACATTTCCCTGCAGCACTGAAACCTCTCCACCAGCTTTGTCCATGTACAAAATATGAATAACTCTTTGCAATGTAATGTTTCCAGCTACGCTGCTTACAATGCTGTCTAATGTTTTGTGTCATCGGCAAACCAGGATGTGTAGCATTCAGTCACATTAAATGGTCAATAAATATGTCAATACTGTGTGTGTGTGTGTGTGTGTGTGTGTGTGTGTGTGTGTGTGTGTGTGTCCACTCAAACAGTTCATGACAAACACACACACACACTCATAGACACACACACAGACGCACTCACAGAGATACAGACACACACACAAAGAGAGAGACACACAGACACTCACAAACACACACGCAGAGAGACACACACATGCACAGACACAGACACACACTCACTCACAGACACACGCAGAGAAACACAATCACACACACAGAAACACACAATGAAATAGACACTTGCACACACTTAGAAACTGTCTCTCTCTCTCTCACACACACAAAGAAATACAAAACCATAAGCGCACCGACACTCTCATTCCTATTTCTGTTTTACTCCTCAATGCCCCAACTAAAAAGTACTGGGATCTGAACTTGAAATGCTGGAACTGATCATGGAGGAACGAGTGGGGCCTAATAGACACTGAGAAGTTAACTTGTGTGTGAATCATAGAACGGTGACAGCACAGGAGGCCATTCAGCCCGTCAAGCCTGGATCGACACACTGCAAGAGCAGTTTCACTATTCCCAATCCACCACCCTCTCCCCGTAACCCTGTCAATATTTTCCCTTCAGCTTCCCATTCAATTTCCTCTTGATGGAATCTTCTCCCACCTCTGACTCAGGCAGAACATGATGTGGAGATGCCGGCGTTGGACTGGGGTAAACACAGTAAGAAGTTTAACAACACCAGCTTAAAGTCCAACAGCTTTATTTGGTAGCAAAAGCCACACAAGCTTTCGGAGCTCCAAGCCCCTTCTTCAGGTGAGTGAGAATTCTGTTCACAAACAGGGCATATAAAGACAGGGCAAACAGGGCATATAAAGAGGTTTGAAGACTGAGTGAATCTCTTCACACACACACAGCAAGTGAACGGCCTCTCTCCAGTGTGGATTCGCCCATGTTTCAGCAGATGGGATGAGGTAATGAATCCCTTTCCACACTGGGAGCAGGTGAAAGGCCTCTCCTCAGTGTGAGTTCTCTGGTGTATATGTAAGCTGTTTGACTGAGTGAATCCCCTCCCACACTGGGAGCAGGTGAATGACCTCTCCTCAGTGTGAGTTCTCTGGTGTATATGTAAGCTGTTTGACTGAGTGAATCCCTTCCCACACTGGGAGCAGGTGAATGGTCTCTCCCCACTGTGACTGCCCCGATGAATCTCCAGCTGGGGTGGGTAATCGAATCCCTTCCCACAGTCCCCACATTTCCACAGCTTCTCCCTGTTGTGACTGCAATTATGTTCTGAAAGGCTGGATGATTGGCTGAAGTCTTGTCCACACACAGACCATGTGTACAGGTTCTCTCCCCTAAAAACGGTGCTTTTTCCGTCCACGTTCAAAACACAATGATATTCAGGTTACAATAAATTGGCTAACTCCAGCAGGTTTCGATATCATATTTGGTTTCAGTTTCCAAACTGCAAATCCTCCTCTTCTAAAACCCTGGGAAATTGAGTTCGAACAGAAAAAAGGAAGTGAGAGAGAACCCACAAAAACACAAAGGCAGATTGTGAAATTGAGCTGAATGAATCTGATCATTTGTGGGGCCGCCACTCGGAAAAAGTGATCATGAAAACTACTGGATTGTCACAATAATCTGACAGGTTCGGTAATGTCCTTCAGGAAACAGAACCTGCCACCGGCCTGCACCTTCACAAGACTCTGGACACAATGGGTAAAGAGAGATAGAGAGTGAGAGATGGATTCATATCTATACATGATGAGAGAGAGAGAGAGATTGCCCCAATACAAACATCACTCCCCAACCTCTCTATCCCCCTCCCCAGCAACTATCTGAAGCTAAATTAATGTCACAACATTACTGCCATCTTTTACCCAAAACTTAGCTTCAGACCCTGTCCCTCTATATTTAACCACCCCGTCTCTGACATCTCCTCCAGTCACACAACCCTGTGAGATGTCTGCACCGCTCTAATTGTGGCATCATGAGCGTTCCACATGCAACATGACTTGCATCGATAAACTCTCATCTCCAACATTTCAATTGAAGTTTCAAAGCTCAATGGCTTTGAAGCCGAATGGTCCAGATTGCCATGGCCTTCAATGTGAACAAGTTGTTTGTGATGTGACTACAGAGGTTGTCTAGGAAACAATGACTGAACACAGGGGGTGAATGTGAGAAGCTGAAGTTTCCACTTGAAGACATTCCCAGTGTCTCTGAGCAGCTGAACTGGGGAAGCCTTTGGGCAGAGACTGTGCTGCTGCTATTGCCCTTCCTGGCCACCAGGCGTCGCTGTGACGCTGCCGGGGGCTGCCTGTGCGCATGTGCGGGACGGGAATGCACCCAGAGGTCAGCGCGCGGGACGCCGCCGCATCGATGCCGTCTCCCCTGGCAACGCAAGATGGTCGCCGCCATCTCCGTTGGCAACGGAATATGGCCGCTGGCCGTCTCCCTTGGCAACGCAAAATGGCCGCCGGCGGTGGGTGTCATTGCCTCGCATGCGCAGTGAGGTCTGTCTGCAGCCATTGTCCAGGTTGCCCCCAGTGGATGGGGTTGGGATTGTGCAGCAGATGGAGCAACAATCCCAGTTTCAATAGGGGGACAGAAGCTGCAATGCTGCCCCCTGTTGGTCACTTCTCCCAGTCTCAGCATTGCAGAGTGTTTAAACAAGAGTGCATTGTCACAGCAGCAACTTGACCTTCAGTTTCAGTTTATTTATTAGTCTCAGAAGTAGGCTTACATTAACACTACAATGAAGTTACTGTGAGAATCCCCTAGTCGCCCACACTCCGGTGTGTGTGTCAATGTATTTAAAACTCAAAGGAAAATAGGAGCAGGTGTAGGCCATTTGGCCCATCGATCCTGCGCCAGCATTCAAACAGATCATGGGGCACGTACGCACACAAAACACGCACACACCAACACACACAAAACACGCACACACACAAAACACGCACACACACAAAGCACGCACACACAAACACGCATGCACACACACACACACACAAACATACACACGCACAAACACGCATGCACACACACACAAACACACACACACAAACACACACACATGCATGCACACAGACACACACAAACACACACACACACAAACACACACACACACACACAGACACACAAACACACACAAACACGCATGCACACACACAAACACACACACACAAACACGCATACACACACAAACACAAACACACACACATGCATGCACACAGACACACACAAACAGACACACACAAACACATCTTATGTTATGTTATCTCAGTCTTCAATTGTCTGCCCCTGATTCTGAGATTGTGTCCCCTGGTTCTAGTCTCACCAGCCAGGGGAAACATCCAATCTACATCCACCCTGTCACTCCCTGTAAGAATTTTAAGTCTGTTTCAATGGGATCGCCTCTCATTCTTCAAGGGTTCAAGGCCGACTTCCGGACTTGATGGCCATGGAAGGTGTGCTCATAACGGGGCCAAACAGCTGGATTATCAAACAGTAAATCCTGCCGGATCATGTATCAGTAAACTCTGCCCGAAACCTCTCTCAGTTATTACAATATGGGCCTTGTATCAGTAATCTCTGCCCGAAACCTCTCTCAGTTATTACAATCTGGGCCTTGTATCAGTAATCTCTGCCCGAAACCTCTCTCAGTTATTACAATCTGGGCCTGGTATCAGTAAACTCTGCCCGAAACCTCTCAGTTATTACAATCTGGGCCTGTTATTAGTAATCTCTGCCCGAAACCTCCCTCAGTTATTACAATCTGGGCTTTGTATCAGTAATCTCTGCCCGAAACCTCCCTCAGTTATTACAATCTGGGCCTTGTATCAGTAATCTCTGCCCGAAACCTCCCTCAGTTATTACAATCTGGGTCTTGTATCAGTAAATGCTGCCCTTCAGCTGATTGGAGAATATCATTGTGAATATTACTGAGTTTGGGATGTAATATTTTCCTGCTGTTGCCAATGTGGCTATTTTTAACATAGTTTCTGGGATCCTCCAGTCTCCCCTCAGCAGCTTTCTGGGCAGTGAGAGGTGACACACCGTTCACTAGCAGAGGGAGTTTTTGGTCCTGTCGCTGTCAATGGGATTTCCCATTGAAGTCACCTCACGCTAGCAGGAAACCAGAGGCAGGGGTACGAGAGCAGAGAATTCCCCACGAGTGAACAGCCGGAGAATCCCGGACATTCGCTCCTTTCCCAGTTATCACTGCACTCAACCCAGTCGCTGTTTATACGCTCAGTTGTCTCAGTGAATACTACATTACACCATGCTGCTGAGGACACTACAATCAACCCTTTTTGAGTTCTCACTGTATTAATACCATGTATGGATTGATATTTCATTGGACAATGTGCTGGGTTAGATGAATATTTATTGATTCTTGTGATGTGGGTGTCACTGGCTAGGTCAGCATTTATTGCCCATTCCTAGTTGCCCTGGAGAAGGTGGTGGTGAGCTGCCGTCTTGAACCCGCTGCTGTCTATGTGGTGTAGGTACACCCACAGTGCTGTTAGGGAGGGGACCTGCTTAAATTATCACTGCATTTAACCATGTCACTCTTTATAAAAAATAAACTAGACCATGTCTGGGTAATGAATGTGGAGCATGTCTCCATTTCTCTTTACCTCAGCACTGTATCTGTGTATATAACACTTCATACAGTTTCAATGTTATTTATTAGTGTCACAAGTAGGCTTACATTAACACTGCAATGAAGTTGCTGTGAAAATCCCCTAGTTGCCACACTCCGGCACTGTTCGGCTTCACTGAGGGAGAATTTAGCATGGCCAATCCACCGAACAGCATGTCTTTCAGACTGTGGGAGGAAACCGGAGCACTCGGAGGAAACCCAGACACGGGGAGAACATGCAGACTCCACACAGACAGTGACGCAAGTCGGGAATCGAACCCGGGTCCCTGGCGCTGAGAGGCTGCAGTGCTAACCACTGTGCCACCCCTACAAACTAGATACAGTTTCTCTTCTTAATGCATGGGGCTATCCCTCTGTATATACTACAATTGGTCTTTACCAGGTTTACCAGGATGTTGCCTGAGGTTTACCAGGATGTTGCCTGGTATGGAGGGGCTTGGTTATGAGGAGAGATTGGGGAAACTGGGGTTGTTCTCCTTGGAAAGACGGAGGATGAGGGGAGACTTAATAGAGGTGTATAAAATTATGAAAGGCATAGATAGGGTGAACGGTGGGAAGCTTTTCCCCGGGTCGGTGGTGACGTTCACGAGGGGTCATAGGTTCAAGGTGAAGGGGGGGAGGTTTAACACAGATATCAGAAGGACATATTTCACACAGAGGGTCGTGGGGGCCTGGAATGTGTTGCCGGGCAAGGTGGTGGAGGCGGACACACTGGGAACGTTTAAGACTTATCTCGACAGCTATATGAACGGAGTGGGAATGGAGGGATACAAAAGAGTGGTCTAGTTTGGACCAGGGAGCAGCACGGGCTAATTGTTCCTTGTTTCTCGTTTCAATTCATATGGTGTTCGTGGAAGTGGAAATGACTAGGGTTGGGAAGCATTTTCCGATCGGGGCCATTGTGATCTCCTGGACTCGTTTCGATCGCCTCAGGGGGTCGGAGAGGAATTTCCCAGATTCTTTTTCCCCATATTGGCCCTGGGGTTTTTCACTCTGGGTTTTCGCCTCTCCCTGGAGATCACATGGTCTGGAATGGGGGGGTGGGGGTGAGTTAATAGGTTGTAATGAACAAAGCATCGTAGCTGTGTGGGACAGCTCGGTGGATAGGATATTGGTATGTAGATAGGCTGGAAAAATGGGCGGGGGTCCTGGATTCAGGATTCAATCCTGGACCGGGGAGCGGCGCGGGCTTGGAGGGCCGAAGGGCCTGTTCCTGTGCTGTATTGTTCTTTGTTTACTTAGTTATTGCTTCACTCAACTATGTCACTGTTTCCAATGCACTCAGTGAAGTCACAGTTATTGACGCACGCAGCCATGCCTCTATCTACACCACACCCGACAATTTCTAAGCTGTTGCTGCACTTCCCCAGGAATAGATTTGATCTGTTTCTCTTACATTCAGCATCATCGGAGATACTGCTGTGTTCGGCCTTGTTTCATTCATTACTCAACTCACCTGTGCCTCAGTTTTATTTTACACAAGTTCCTGTCTTTCTTATTCCTACATTCTACCCTGTTTCAGTTGTTACTGCACTGAAAAATCTCTCTGTTAGATAGACAGAGAAAGAGAGTCAGCTGGATGGATAGACAAACATTCCTTTAAAGTTATATATTTGTGTGGGTCAGCTGGTGCCACCACTCTTGTTTGGAACAGTTTTTGTTTGGTCTTGTTACCAGCTATTGGGTGTTGTGTGAAATGTCCAATTGCTCCAGTATTGTGTGTGTAATATTGGTGTTGAAAGATTGGGTGAATTTCGCTCGAGTCTCTTGCAGATGAGCAGAAATTGAGGAAGGGAAATAAAGTTGAACATCGGTAAAGGGAAAGTGACCACAGTCCCAGATGACGATCTGCTGCTCTCCCCTTTGAGGGGGAGAACTCACTGGCGGTGATTTACCACACCTCAGGCCAGGGGAAAGGTTGAAAGGGTTGGGCTTTCATGACGTGTTGGAGACTTTGTGCATCTCAAACCAGCTGTCCAGCCAACTGAGTGAACCAACTTCCATATTGCCACATTTCAATGCATGTTGCACAACCTGGTCACAAACTATTGCATTGGAGATTACTCACTGATATTGGGATTGATCTGTGACAATTCTCACAGTCGCATATGGAGCAGCAAGTTGCCTGGGATGGAGTATTTGAGCTATAAGGAGAGGCTGGAAAGGTTTGGATTGTTTTCTTTAGAGCAGAGAAGGCTGATTGAGGTGTGTAAGATTATGAGGGGTATGGACAGGGTGAATAGGAAACAGCTGTTCCCCTTGGTTGAGGGGTCAATCATGAGGGGACATAGTTTTAGGGCAAAGGGCAGGAGATTCAGAAGAGAGTTGAGAAAAACATTCACTCAGAGGGTGATGGGAATCAGGAATGTACTGCCTGGGAAGGCAGTGGAGGTCGGAAACCTTACAACCTTCCAAAAGCATTTGGATGAGCACTTGAAACATCACAACATTCAAAGATATGGTACAAGAGATGGAAAATTGGATTAGCACAACTTTAGTGGAAGTTACTGTTGGTGCAGACTCAATGGGTCGAAGGGCCTTTTCTTCACTGTACCACTCTATGACTCTGAGGGAAGAAATTCCTCCTCACAGGAAGCAGAGAGTCGGAATAAATGGGTGCTTGTCTGGTTGGCGGATGGTAACTAGTGGCGTGCCGCAGGGATCGGTACTGGGGCCTCAACTATTTACCTTTTATATAGACGATCTGGAGGAGGGGACAGAGTGTAGGGTAACAAAGTTTGCAGACGACACAAAGATAAGTGGAAAAGTGAATCGTGCGGAGGGCGTAGAAGGTCTGCAGAGAGATTTGGACAGGCTGAGTGAGTGGGCGAGGAACTGGCAGATGGAGTATAACGTTGACAAATGCGAGTTTATTCACTTTGGAGAAAATAATAGCAAATTGGATTATTATCTAAATGGAAAGAAATTACAACATGCTGCTGTGCAAAGGGACCTGGGGGTCCTTGTGCATGAGACGCAAAAACCCAGTCTGCAGGTGCAACAGGTGATCAGGAAGGCAAATGGGATGTTGGCCTATATCGCAAGGGGGATAGAATATAAAAGCAGAGATGTCTTGCTGCATCTGTACAGGGTATTGGTGAGGCCGCAGCTGGAATACTGTGTGCAGTATTGGTCCCCTTATTTGCGGAAGGATATATTGGCCTTGGAGGGAGTGCAGAGAAGGTTCACCAGGTTGATACCAGAGATGAGGGGTGTTGATTATCAGGAGAGACTGAGCAGATTGGGTTTGTACTCGTTGGAATTTAGAAGGCTGAGGGGGGGATCTTATGGAGACCTATAAGATAATGAAGGGGCTGGATAGGGTAGAGGTGGAGAGATTCTTTCCACTTAGAAAGGAAGCTAGAACTAGAGGGCACAGCCTCAAAATAAAGGGGGGTCAGTTTAGGACAGAGTTGAGGAGGAACTTCTTCTCTCAGAGGGTGGTGAATCTCTGGAATTCTCTGCCCACTGAAGTGGTGTAGGCTACCTCGTTGAATATGTTTAAATCACGGATAGATGGATTCCTGATCGGTAAGGGAATTAGGGGTTATGGGGATCAGGCGGGTAAGTGGAACTGATCCACTTCAGATCAGCCATGATCTTATTGAATGGCGGGGCAGGCTCGAGGGGCTAGATGGCCTACTCCTGCTCCTATTTCTTATGTTCTTATCTCAGTCCTAAATGTCCTGCCCCCTTACTCTGTGACTATGCCATGGTTCTAGACACCACCAGCCCCCCGCCGCCCCCCCGCCCCCAGCCGGGGGAAACATTCTTCCTGTATCTACTCAGCTAACGTTTGGGGGTTGGGGAGAGTTATAGAACAAAGAGATCTCGGGGTACAGGTTCATAGCTTCTTGACAGTGGAGTCACAGGGACAGAGTGGTGAAGAAGGCATTCAGCATGCTTGGTTTCATTGGTCAGAACATTGAATACAGGAGTTGGGATGTCTTGTTGAAGTTGTACAAGACATTGTTAAGGCCACGCTTGGAATACTGTGTACAGTTCTGGTCACCCTATTTTAGAATGGATATTATTAAACTAGAAAGAGTGCAAAAAAGATTTACTAGGATGCTACCGGGACATGATGGTTTGGGTTTTAAGGAGAGGTTGTACAGACTGGGACTTTTTTCCCTGTAGCGTAGAAGACTGAGGGGTGATTTTATAGAGGTCTATAAAATAATGAGGGGCATAGATCAGCTAGATAGTCAATATCTTCTCCCAAAGGTAGGGGAGTCTAAAACTAGAGGGCATAGGTTTAAGGTGAGAGGGGAGAGATACAAAAGGGTCCAGAGGGCAATTCTTTTCACACAGAGGGTGGTGAGTGTCTGGAATGAGCTGCCAGGGGCAGTAGTAGGGGCGGGTACAATTTTATGTTTTAAAAAGCATTTAGACAGTTACATGGGTAAGATTGGTATAGAGGGACATGGGCGAAACACAGGCAATTGTGATTAGCTTAATGGTAAAAACTGGGCGGCATGGACAATTTGGGCCAAAGCGCGTTTCCATGCTGTAAACCTCTATGACTCGACCCTGCTGAGCCCTGTAAGAATTGTCCAAGTTTGAATGAGGTCACCTCTCATGCTTCTCAAGTGCATAAAGTAAAAGTCCATTTTCTTTCCTCAGAGGACAATCCCTCCATCCCAGGAATTAATGCAGTGAAATGTCATTGAAGTCCCTCTCGGACAAGAATATCTTTCCTTAGGTAAGAGGATAAAACTGTCCACAACACTCCGTGTGTGGTTTCACCACCTAATTCAGCCTCTCCCACATCCCCTTGAAGAGTCTACATCCTCCTCACAACTCACACTTCCAAATGCTTTCATGTCATCTGCAAACTCGGAAATATTACATTTGATCCCAAACGTCCAAATCAATGATATGGATTGTGAATAGCTGGGCTCCCGAGTACTGATCCTTGTGATAAGCCGCTGGTCACAGCCTGCCACCCTGAAAATGACCCATTTGTGCCTAAGCTCTGTTTTCTGTCCGTTAACCATTTCTCAATTCATGCCAGTATTATCAGGGTAAATACGTTGCATCACGGGGATAGGGCCTGGGTGGGAATGTTGTCAGCGCAGGCTCGATGGGCTGTATGGCCTCCTTCTGCACTGTAGGGATTCCATGATTCTAATATGTACATACGTCAGTGAAGGTGGCAGGGCACTTTGAGAGAGCAGTAAATGAAGTATATGGTATCCCAGCTTTTATTAATGGAGGGATTGAGGACAAGAGTAAGGGGTTCATATTGAATTTGTATAAGACACTTGTTAGGCCTCATCTGGAGATTGCGCCCAGTTCTGGGCACCGCACTTGAGGAGGGATGTGAAGACATTGGAGAGAGTGCAGAGGAGATTCACAAGAATGATTCCAGGGAATAAGATCCGTAGCCACGAGGGTAGATTGGAGAGGTTGGGACTGTTTTCCTTGGAGAAAAGAAGGCTGAGGGGAGACTTGAGAGAGAGAGATTCAAGATCCTAAGGGGTATCAACAGGTTAAAGAGTGAGAAACTCTTCCCTCTCAAGAGATGGTCATGAACTAGAGGGCACAGATTCTAAATGATGGGGAAATGGATCAGAAGTGAAGTGAGGAAAAGCACTTCATCAAGAGGGTGTTTGGAATCTGGAACAATCTTCCTGAAAGCCTGTTCCAATATTCAATAAGATCCTGGCTGATCTGTGATCTAACTCTCTGTCTCTTAACCCCTTGGACTAAGGAAAATCTATCAACCCCAGATTTAAAATAATAACAAGTGACTGAGCATCAATAGCCATTTGCAGAAGATTGTTTCAAACTAACTCCACACCACATCTGGCAATGTTTCCATTTCGACAATTCTAAACTGAGGCTAACATTCAAATATTCCCAAATCCTGGAGTTCCCAGCCAGCAGAAAAACTTGTTCCTTATCAGCCTCTCCCTTTCCCTCATTATTTTCAATGTTTGATTAAATCAGCCCCCAACTTAAATTCCAGCGGTTAAGAATAATGTTTAATCTGCACTGTTCATCAAATGTTCCCAACACAAATACTGTAATGGGCTAAATACAGAGTAAAATTCCCTCTGCTCTGTCCAAGGAATGTTTCATCACAGATTTTTATTTTGAAGTTTAGGAAAAACAGGAATCAAATTGCTCAGCATCCCAGTGTGGCCTCCTGTTTATTTCAATCAGCCCTTCACATTCAAACATGAAGTTGAAGCTTCGAATACTGTCTGTGGCAGCGTTTGTGGATTCAGTTGTTCTCCTGCTTTTTCACTTGTCTGAAGGATTTGAATTATAGACATTGTTTAATCATTCCTTTCTCTCAGCACATGGAACTTGTGAATCTTCAAGGCAGACAATCTCATGTAATTCACAACAAACTGCATCTTTATTCATCCGTCCATTTCCTATCTCTGAATGGATCACACACATTTCCAGAATGCAGGAAGCTCTCAATGGAAACTGCTTCCAATTATTCCCCAATACAATTGTTCGCACTTTACTGTGAACTACATTCCACTGACATTCCCAAAGCAGCCACAGAAAAGTGACTGGTTATTTTAAACATTGAACCTGAACTATTTGAGCTGATGATTCACTCACATTGTACAGAAATGTTGACCCTGTTTTGATGAGAGTGATCAGATTAACATTGTAACATGAAGACAGCCTCCGTACTGAGATTAACCACATTTACAACAATTCCGCAATATCAGATCCATTGCTGTGTGTTTTGTGCGAATTCAGCTGTGAAATATCTGGACATTTGGAGCTTCCACTGTTTCTGTCATTTCATCATTTATTAAAGTACGTTGTTCTATCCCTTTTAAATCTAAGTTGTGTCAGTTTACATTTCCCTGCAGCACTGAAACCTCTCCACCAGTTTTGTCCATGTACAAAATATGAATAACTCTTTGCAATGTGATGTTTCCAGCTACGCTGCTTACAATGCTGACTAATGTTTTGTGTCATCGGCAAACCAGGATGTGTAGCATTCAGTCACATTAAATGGTCAATAAATATGTCAATACTGTGTATATATTTCTCTCTGTGTGTGTCTGTGTGTGTGTGTGTGTCTGTGTCTGTGTCTGTGTGTGTGTGTGTCTGTGTGTGTGTGTGAGTGTCAGCATGCATGTGTGTCAATGTATTTGAATCTCAAATATGTGCAGTTGGAGGCCATTTGACCCATTGAGCCTGCTCCCCCACTCAAACAGATCATGACAAACACACACACACAGACACACAGACGCACACGCACTCACAGAGATACAGACACACACACACAGACGCACACGCACTCAGAGATACAGACACATACACACACTCATAGACACACACACACAGACAAAGAGAGAGACACACAGACACTCACAGACACACACGCAGAGAGACACAAACACACACTCACAGACACACATGCACAAAGACACAGAGACACACACACAGACACACACTCACTCACAGACACACGCAGAGAAACACAATCACACACACAGAAACACACATTGAAATAGACACTTGCACACACTTAGAAACTGTCTCTCTCTCTCTCACACACACACACACACACACACACACACACACACACACACACACACACACACACACACACACAGAAATACAAAAACATAAGCGCACCGACACTCTCATTCCTATTTCTGTTTTACTCCTCAATCCCCCAACTAAAAAGTACTGGGATCTGAACTTGAAATGCTGGAACTGATCATGGAGGAACGAGTGGGGCCTAATAGACACTGAGAAGTTAACTTGTGTGTGAATCATAGAATGGTGACAGCACAGGAGGCAATTCAGCCCGTCAAGCCTGGATCGACACACTGCAAGAGCAGTTTCACTATTCCCAATCCTCCACCCTCTCCCCGTAACCCTGTCAATATTTTCCCTTCAGCTTCCCATTCAATTTCCTCTTGATGGAATCTTCTCCCACCTCTGACTCAGGCAGAACATGATGTGGAGATGCCGGCGTTGGACTGGGGTAAACACAGTAAGAAGTTTAACAACACCAGCTTAAAGTCCAACAGCTTTATTTGGTAGCAAAAGCCACACAAGCTTTCGGAGCCCCAAGCCCCTTCTTCAGGTGAGTGGGAATTCTGTTCACAAACAGAGCATATAAAGACACAGACTCAATTTACATGAATAATGGTTGGAATGCGAGTCCTTACAGCGAATCAAGGCAGAACATTCCAGATACCAGCAGTCACTACGTTAAAAACATTTCCTCATCACAGATTCATACAGTGCAGAAGAGACCCTTCGGCCCATCGAGTCTGCACCGACACGTGAGGACCACCTAACATACCGACCTCACCCCATTTACCAGCACTTGGCCCATAGCCCTGAATGTGATGATGTGCCAAGTGCTTATCCAGCTACTTTTTGAAGGATGTGAGGCAACTTGCCTCGTCCAACCTCCCAGGCAGCGCATTCCAGACTGTCACCACCCTGTGGGTAAAACAGATTTTCCTCACATCCCCCCTAAACCTCCTGCCCCTCACCTTGAACCTATGTCCCCTCGTGACTGACCCTTCAACTAAGGGGAACAGCTGCTCCCGATCCACACTCTTCATGTCTCTCATAGTCTTGTCCACCTCAATCAGGTCGCCCCCCCAGTCTTCTCTGCTCCAATGAATACAACACAAGCCGACTCAACTTCTAATTTTTAATTTTGTTTATTAGTGTCACAAGGAGGCTTGCATTAACACTGTGAAGTTACTGTGAAAATTCCCCAGATGCCACACTCTGGTGTTCGGTTACACTGAGAGAAAATTTACCACGGCCAATGCACCCTAACCAGCACATCATTCACACTGTGGGAGGAAACCGCAGCACCCAGAGGAAAGCCACGCAGACTTCCGGGATCGGGGCAGACATGATGGGCCGAATGGCCTCCTGCTGTTCTGTGATT
The DNA here is from genome assembly GCF_964213995.1 of Mustelus asterias. Lineage (NCBI taxonomy): Eukaryota > Metazoa > Chordata > Chondrichthyes > Carcharhiniformes > Triakidae > Mustelus > Mustelus asterias. The sequence continues at coordinate 1,511,056 of NW_027590136.1, forward strand.
CGAGAACACCCTTTGTGTGAAGACGTGTTCCTTAATTTCACTTTGAAAGGGTTTCAGAATATTTTTAATATTTCAGACAATGATCCCAGTCCCAGACTCCACAACCAGTAAGAAACATTTCTCTTTCTCTCTCCTATCAGTTTCCATTATTCTCCTGACAACGTTGATCAAATTATCCCTGACACTCCAAACTTCCCGGGAATACAACCCTCGTTTGTGTCTCCACAGCTGCGTCTCTGTCACATTTAAAATACTGATGTTACCTCAGCGAGGAGACAACTCTGTCAGAAATATCTCAGTGCTGCGCTCACATCAAATGGCCGCTGGGAAGAAAGGCCAAATGGCTGACTGATATTTGTGGATATTTTTCACAGATTCCCAGGGAGGGAGAGGGAGAGATGGAGAGAGGGACAGAAGACACAGACATAGAGAGTGAGAAAAAGAAATAAACAGAATTACCTTGGGCCCATTTAGTTTCTATTTTCTCTGCTCTCCTCAACTTCTTGTCTGAACTCCACTTGCCTCCTTCTGCCCTGTAACAATTCTGTGATCCTGTGATGGGATAAACAGACCGAGGGAGGAAATATGAAGGTCCGCAGCATCTTTGAGAGTGGATTAATTGCGGGAATGAGGGATGTGAGCTCCAGGGTGAGGTTGGAGAAACGGGGCTTGTTCCCCTTGAGGGGAGATTTGCTCGAGATGTACAAGATTAGGACAGGTTTCGATAAAGTCGATAAAGGAAAGCTGTTGCCGTGAGCTGATTGGGTTCAGGGATGACGGGGAGACACAATTTAAAGTTTCAGGAGAGACGCAGTGAGGAAAAACATCTTTCACATACACACAGAGCCTGGGAATGTGTTTGGACGCACGGCCTATGAGGATGGTGGAAGCGGAGATGATGAGTGAATGACAGGGATGGAGAGGTGACACTAGGAGAGGCAATGGCCTAGTGCTATTATCTCCAGACTATTAATCCAGAAACTCAGCGAATGTTCTGGGGACCTGGGTTTGAATCCCACCAATTGGAATTCAATAAAAAGATCTGGAATTAAGAATCTACTGGTGACCATGAAACTATTGTCGATTGTCGGAAAAACCCGTCTGGTTCACTAATGTCTTTTAGGGAAGGAAATCTGCCGTCCTTACGTGGTCTGGGCTACGTGTGACTCCAGAGCCACAGCAATGCGGTTAACTCTCAACTGCCCGCGAAGAGCAACTCGATGCAATAAATTCTGTTCAGCCAGCGATGCCCATGTCCCACGAAAGAATTAAAGAAAACTTCAATCAACTCACTCCTGAACCTTCTAAATCCCAGGGATACAGAATAAATCTCCATCGAAACTGTCCTGTGACAAAATACACCACAGAGTTAGAAACACAGTCAATGCCTCTACTTTCTCAGAAGATGAAGGAAATTGGGCATGTCAGCTATAACTCTCACTAACTCATTCTTTCTGGTTGTATCACAGCTTGGTCTGGCTCCTGTTCTGCCCAAGACCGCAAGGATCTACAAAAGGTCATGAATGTAGCCCAATCCATCACGCAAACCGGCCTCCCATCCACTGACTCTGTCTACACTTCCCGCTGCCTCGGAAAAGCAGCCAGCATAATGAAGGACCTCACCCACCCCGGACATTCTCTCTTCCACCTTCTTCCGTCGGGAAAAAGATACAAACGTCTGAGGTCACGGACCGACCGACTCAAGAACAGCTTCTTCCTGCTGCTGTCAGACTTTTGAATGGACCTACCCTGCATTAAATTGATCTTTCTCTCCACCCGAGCTATGACTGTAACACTACATTCTGCACTCTCTCGCTTCCTTCTCTATGAACAGTATGCTTTGTACGTATAGCGCGCAAGAAACAAGACTTTTCACTGTATACTAATATGATAATAATAAATCAAATCAAAATAATTAATCAAGTCAAAGTATTTACCCTGCTAATCCCCCTAAGACTATGGGGAAATTTAGCATGGCCAATCCACCGAACCCGCACATCTTTGGGCTGAGAGAAGGAAGAGCGGCACTCGGAGGAAACCCATGCAGATAGTGACCCGAGGCTGGATATGAACTTGTGTCCCTGGTGCTGTGATACAGCAGTGCTAACCACTGGTGCCCCCGTGCTGCCCGCTCCTGTTTGGGAGCTTCACCAGGTTGACAGCTCATTTTTAAGGGATGCCAGGTTGACCCCGTGGCTTGATGGTAATGGTTGAGTGGGGAATGAATCATTCTCTGTTACCTGCAGTGTCCTGGACATTGAGTGAAACTGACACTCAGACACATAAAACAACAACCTGCATTGATATAGCACCTTGAACAGAAACGTCCTCAGATGCTTCACAGGAGCCTGGAGTGAAAAATTAGAAGCCGAGTCACAGGCGAGTTTAGGGACAAAAGAATTGCCTCAAAGATCTGGTCAAAAAGGGGTTGTTTTGAGGAAATGTCTGAATGGTGGAAAGGGAGGTATGAAGACAGAGAGTTTTGGGAAGGAATTCCAGAGTTGGAGCCACACAGTTGAACTGCAGACCCCAATGGTGAAAGGATTAAAATGGGAGATGGTCAGGGAGCCAGGATTAAAGGAAAACAGATATCAGAGGATGGTGGGACTGGGGGATATAGGGAGGGCTCATTTACAGAAGACAGTACCAAACTTTAACCACATCTCGTGTGAAGAAGTGCTTCCTAATTTAGCTTTGAAAGATGTTTAGAAGTTTATTTATTTGTGTCACAGGTCAGCTTACATTAACACGGTAATGAAGTTACTGTGAAAATCGCTTAGTCACCACACTCCGGCGCCTGTTCGGGTAACACTGAGGGAGAATTTAGCATGGCCAATGCACCCTAAACAGCACGTCTTTCAGACAGAGGAAGGAAACCGGAGCATCCGGAGGAAACCCACGCAGACACAGGGAGAACATGCGGACTCCGCACAGACAGGAATAAATGAATCTTTTTCTAAGCAGCAGGCAGTGACGAGTGGGGTCCCGCAGGGGTCAGTTCTTGGGTCCCAGCTATTCACAAAACACATCAGTGATTTGGATGAGGGAACCAAACGTAATATTCTCAAGTTTGCTGATGAGACGAAACTTGGTGGGAATGTGAGTGATGGGGAGGATGTTAAGAGGCTTCGGGGTGATTTAGACAAGTTGAGTGAGTGGGGAAATACATGGCAGATGCAGAATAATGTGGATAAATGTGACGTTATCCACTTTGGACGGAGGAAGAGAATGGCAGAGTATTAGCTGAATGGTGATAGATTGGGAAATGTTGTACAAAGGGACCTGGGTATCTGAGAACACCAGTCACTGAAAGCAAGCATGCAGCTACAGCAAGCAGTTAGGAAGACCAATGGGATGTTGGCCTTCATTGCAAGAGGGTTCGAGTAGAAGAGCAAGGATGTCTTACTGCAGCTGGACAGAGCCTCGGTGAGACCACACCTGGAGTCTTGTGTACAGTGTTCCTCTCCTTATCTGAGGAAGGATGTACTTGCCACAGAGGGAGAGCAGTGAATGTTCACCAGACTGATTCCTGGGATGGCAGCATTGGTGTCTGAGGGGAGATTGGGTCGGCTGGGCCTGTATTCACTGGAATGTAGAAGAGTGAGCGGGGATCTAATTGAAAGGTATAAAATTCTGACAGTGCTGGACAGGCTGGATACAGGGATATTGTTTCCTCCGGCTGGGGGTGTCTGGAACAAGGGGTCACAGTCTCAGGATACGGGGGAGGCCATTTGGGACTGAGATGAGGGGAAACCTCTTCACTCAGAGGGTGGTGAACCTGTGGAATTCTCTCCCACAGAAAGCTGTGGAGACCAAGTCACTGAATATATTTAAGAAGGAAATAGATAGATTTCTAGACTCTAAAGGTGTCGAGGTGTATGGGGAGAGCGCTGGGGTATGGCATTGAGACAGAGGATCGGCCATGATAGTGTTGAATGGTGGGTCAGGCTCGAAGGGCTGAATGGCCTCCTCCTCCTCCTATTTTCTATGTTGATGTGACCGCCCCAAGTCTCTTTGGGCCTCCACTCTTTCCAGCCTTTCCCCATTCATAAAGCAATCTGTTCTATCCTTTTTAAAGTGGGTGACCACACAATTGTCTCCAATGAAATCCATCTTTCACTCTTTGAACCATTCAGTTAAGACATTTTACTTTAGGGCGGCACGGTGGCACAGTGGTTCGTACTGCTGCCTCACAGCGCCAGGGACCTGGGTTCAATTCCAGCCTCGGGTGACTGTGTGGAGTTTGCACATTCTCCCCGTGTCTGCGTGGGTTTCCTCTGGGTGCTCTGGTTACCTTCCACACTCGCAAGATATATAGGTTAGATGGATTAGCAATGGGGTTATGGGGATAGGGCTGGGTGAGGGCCTGGGTAAGATACTCTGTCATCAAGTCTGTGCAGACTCAATGAGCTGAATGGCCTCTTATGCAGTGGAATACCTCTTTGCCATTTGAAGCTTCTGGTTTCCTCCCACACTCCAAAGATGTGCGGGTTCGGTTGATTGGCCGTGCTCAATTGCCCCTTAGTGTTAGGGGGATTCAGGCCCGGGAGGTCTTGTTGTCGGGGGCAGGCTTGATGGGCCAAAGGACCTCCTTCTGCACTTTAGGGATTCTATGATGAACAGCATGGTGGCTCTGTGGTTAGCACAGCGCCAGGGACCCAGGTTCAATTCCAGCCTCAGCTCGCTGTCAGTGTAGAGTTCTCCCAGTGTCTGCGTGGGTTTCCTCCGGGTGCTCCAGTTTCCTCCCACAGTCCAAACATGTGCGGGTCAGGTGGATTGGCCACGATAAATTGACCCTAGTGTCAGGGGATTAACAGGGTAACTATATGTGGTTACGGGAATAGGGCCTGGGTGGGATTGTGGTCAATGCAGACTCGATGGGCCGAATGGTCTGCCCTTTAGGGATTCTATGATTCTAGGATCTCAAATCATTGATAAATACGATGAAACTGAGACAGACACGGGGGCTTTGCAGCAGCAGAGACAGAATGGGAATCATTGCATCCTGCATGGAGTTTTATTACACAACCAATTTCAGAAAATTCACAACTCTAATTCACAACAGCAAAGTGTGGGATTGCAAACTTGGAATTATTAGCCCAGGACTAAAGTTTTAAAGCTAAACACTGACATTCGGAAACAAGAGATGGCCTCACATCTTCAATTCTGTGATTGTCCCCCATCTCCTGCTCTGAATATTACAATATCTCTGCCCCCTTCATGCGTCTGCAGACTTTGAAAGTTACTCAGACCTCGGTGAAACTAGTCTTTATCTCGGGGCGTTTCCTGTGAAATATGCGCCTTCTCCAAAGAGACACAATCTAATTGACGCTTTCTGATACAATCTGAATCTCCTTTCAAACAACCTCCCAACCCCACTGTGCAGGAATGTCACCTTTTGTCACATTCCCCAACACAATTGTTGACATTTTATCAGGTGGGAAAAGTAGATTCAACTGACAGATTCTGAGCCCCAGGTTGAATCTTTAAGATGTAAAAATGAACTGAAAGCCCAGGTCTCTCTGTTCCTGCATCCATTTTAACATTGACCCATTGATTTTAAATTGCTTCTCCTGTATAAAAATATCATCTATCGACCTCAGAGTTAAACATTAATAAGCGACTGAGCATCAACTGCGAATTATAGAAGGTAGTTCCAAACTAATATCACAGCTGGTGTGGCAAAGTGTTTCTGAATTCCACTCCTACAAGTCTAAAATCCTCAACATTGTTTGAAATCCAATGTCCCCAAGTCCTGGACTCCCCAACCAGCAGGAAAAGTTGTTCTTCCAGCATTACAGAGTAACACTTCAACGACACTTTTCAACAAACAATCCTAAACCAAATACAGAACAGGGTTCATAGAATCCTGCAGTGCAGGAGGCCATTCGGCCCATCGAGTCTGCACTGACCACAATCCCACCCACGCCCCATCCCTATAATCCCATACATTTACCTCCGCTAATCCTCCTGACACTAAGGGACAATTTAGCTTGGCCAATCCACCTAACCTGTACACCTGATAGAAGTCTGCCAGATTATGAGGGGCATGGACAGAGTGGATAGTCAGAAGCTTTTTCCCAGGGTGGAAGAGTTATTACTCGGGGGCAGAGGTTTAAGGTGCGAGGGGCAAGGTTTAAAGGAGATGTGGGAGGAAAGTTTTTTTACACAGAGGGTGGTGGGTGCCTGGAACTCGTTGCCGGGGGAGGGAGTGGAAACGGATACGATAGTGACTTTTCAAGGGCGTCTTGACAAAGACATGAATAAGATGGGAATGGAGGGATATGGTCCCCGGAAGGGTAGGGGGTTTTAGTTCAGTCAGGCAGCATGGTCGGTGCAGGATTGGAGGGCCGAAAGACCTGTTCCCGTGCTGTGATTTTCTTTGTTCTATCTTTGGAGTGTGGGATGAAACCGGAGCACCCGGAGGAAACCCACACAAACACGG